>NC_080389.1:35954139-36298821 GCF_028751815.1 Salvia miltiorrhiza | reverse complement strand
TCTAGCCAGAGGAGTCATCCGCACTAGAGAAGTCATTCTTGACAGAGGAGCCCTCTCCTCCAGAGAAATCATCCGCGCCGGAAAAGTCATCATCGTCAGGGAGGTCATCGTCATCAGAAAAGTCAACTCCATCAGAGAAGTCACTACCGCCAGAGGAGACGCCCTTGCCAGAGAAGACGTGTTTACCAGAGGAGTTCTTCATGACAGAGAAGACGTGTTTACCAGAGGAGTCCCTCATGCCAGAGATGTCAATATCACCAGAGAAGATGCCTTCGCCAGAGAAGACATTTCCATCAGAGGAGCCAATGAACGCGCGGGAAGGTCTCCCGCGTATTATCGAAATTACCATTGTACCCTTCCATCACGCAAGACGCATGCACCGAAGACGATTTTACTATTTTGCCCCTCCGCTTGTAAATCTATAAATAGGGCCCGAGCTCGTGTATTATTCCTTACGCTGTCTCATATTCTCAAATCCAATTGATATTTTCTCCTTTCGTGCAAGATCTCCGATTGTTCTTTACTCCGTCTTCTTCCAGTCATTACACTAGGTATAGTTCATGGTTTTTCTCCATAGTTTTAGGTGTTGGTTTCATTAAACACCAGCTCACATACCTGGTCTTCACCGGACCCTTCCACTGGATCTCAACGTCTCTCCGACGTCAAAGTTTGCTCTACCCCCACTTGTATCCAGCGAAGCGAGTGTCTTCCATCCTCATGCCCGGCACATCGGCTTGAAGTACCTGTCTGAAGAAGACAGACTTCACCTGGTTCTCAGGAAAGCCTCTCGCCTTTTGGTGAAGCTTCGATGTGATGCAACAGCAATGAGCAGGAGCTCACTGCCATCCGGCGCAATATCGACAGTGCTAGTCCTCACGACTACCACTGATTCGATTTTTCATCTTCACCTCCTTCTTCCCCCATGTATGACGAGGCGCGCTTTGATATACTTCTTTCATCAAAGCCTCGCCATGCATTTCCTTCACTTCTTCTCCCCACTTCTCGCACTCCTATAATTCTTCTCTTCTCGTCTGTCTATTCGCCCTCCGGATTGTATGCATAGCTGCATCTCATGTTTATCTCTAACATGTTATGCATACTTTCCTTTCCTTCACCCTGCTCTTCTTCATCTCTCAGTCTCCATCGCTTCTCCGTCTCTCTTCTCTTCTCTCCACTTCTCCACTGGCGTCCTCTTCCTTCTGCATCTCGGGATCAATCCTCCATTTCCAAGCTCTCCCACAAATGCTTGGGAATCGGAGTTGAAGTCCCATCCAATCATAGCCTCCATTGTTAGCTCTCTTTTTGATGTTGCCAAAAAGGGAGAAAGACAGAAGTCAGAGAGAAACCTTACCTGCCCTAAGGTTACTCCTGTCCTCTAGCTCTTGACTGATGATGAGACAGCAAAGGATCACCAGAAGTTGTAAGGACGATGTTCCAGTAAAGACCTCAAATCAACGGAATACAAGTGAGAGTGGAACAAGCTTAGGAACATGAAGACACGAAGACAGAAGATGAAGATCAAGAAGTTCAAGACGCAGCCAAGCAGACTGCTGGAGTCCATGGGTTTCCCATGATGTTTTTGTTTTTCTTTTTACTCCAATGTAAGTCTTGCTCTGTACCTCGACTGATGGCTTATCAGTCTTCATTAATGAAAAGAACTTCTTTTTGATCTCAACCTGAAGACAATGACTCTTTGTCCAGGCTCTGATTATGGTTTTTCTGTCTTCTCATTGTTCTGTTTTAGAATTGTTTTCGTTCTTAACTCTAAGTACAAGTTTTTAGGTTCTATTGTTAAGGGGGAACTGTTTTCACCCCATGTTTAGAACTTGTACTGTGAGTTCAGTCTTTTTGCTGTCTAGAACTGCTGTGTGGTTTTGGCATCATCAAAAAGGGAGAAATTGTTGGGAACCTTGTTGAATATCCTAACCCTTGTTTTGATGATACCAAAAAACATAGGACTTAACTGTAATAGACTAGAATTATTTTGAACTCAAGTGTTAGAATTCGTTTCTAGTTTAGTATGCGGTGTCGAAGACTGAAGACTGAAGAATGAAGGACTGAAGACTGAAGACTGCATATCCCAACTAAAGTATCAGTTGAAGACTGATTACTTAATGCGCGCAAAGGACTGATACTAAAGTCAAGTATCAGTTGAACATTCCTCCTAGGACTGATCTTCCAACGTTCAGAGGAAGCCACGTACTCACAAAGTACAGCCGCATTAAATGCAGAGATCTCAGGATCTTATCTCTGCAGAGGTCATTCCTATCTGGTGGTTACTTTTCAGAGACGTCACATCTCCTGTCCATCAAAGAGAGCCGTTTCCACCCAGACAAGAAACCTCGAAGAATGAAGCCTCAGCCCAAATTCGAATTGCTCTCCAACAGAAGAAATCTTGAGGATGATTTACGCCAACGGATCTATTCAAGAGTTCTCCTACAAATAGCGCTCGAGGATCACTTCAACCTTCACCGATTCAACAACATAAGCTGAAGCTCTGCCGAAATTGCTACTCAGCCTTAAGCTTAAACTCCTCATAGCTTGAATCGAAGAAGAGAATTCCAAAGCCAAAATCAGTCACTGCTGATTACATACATTCTCTTAGACCCTAGGCATATATCTGTTTACCCAGAAGCCAAAGGTCAAACTTACTTCAAAGAACTTGTTCTTTGTAAGTATAGTTGGCACTCGTTCAAACCTCCCCCCCATAAGAGTGTTTTGAGTGATTCGGAGGTCAGAAGGGTTTTCTGACTCTGAGAAGTCTTAGCACGAGTTGTGTTAAGCAAGGGAAATCCTACGCGAGTGAAGCGCGAGTACTGGAGAAGGGTTTTCTTCAGTGTACGGTTGTGTGCACCCGGCAAGCACACGGTTCGATTTGCAGTGCACCTGTTAAGCACTTGCGGAGTGGATTGTTGGTCTGATCAACCAACCGTGGATGTAGGAAAGGGTTTTTCCGAACCACGTAAAAGTCTCTGTGTTGTTTACAGCTTTCAGTTTTACATTCTTACTTGTGTTATTTCAATTGATAAAACTGAATACTGACTACCTGCAAAGAGAAACCTTAACCAACAACTTGCTCCACCGAGGCTATTTCGAAACTAAGTTTAATTTCCGCTGCGTATGATATCAGTCTGACTGATCTATCTTTCGATAGTCAGGAAGAGTGTTATCATCTCTGTTTTAGCAAACACGGCTAAAGCCCTTACTTGCATCAGTTAAGTTCCAGCGACTTAACTGATAACTCCTTACTAAAGAGCTTTCAGTATCAGTCGTTAACCCTGTTTGGTCAAAACTGATTTCAGTAAAACAGGCGTCTTTGTTTGCATGAAAAGTTTCGTTTTGATCTCTGACCGAGATCCATCTGATTGAGGTCGGTTGATTAATTTGAAAATAGCCTATAGGTGTATTCCCCTCCATACACCTATTCGAGAGCCTCAGGACCTAACATATGTTATGCAATCTTGATGTTTTTTTCAATATCTTATATTTTTGCATTTCATGCTTGCTATATAATTTATATCTTTGATTTCTATGTATATTTTATATATTATATATTAGATCATTAAAAATAACAAAATACAAATGATTATTTTATTTTACGCATTTAAGCCGACTAGCCCGACGGGCTAGCCCGAAACCCGAACGTTTACGGTTAGGGTTGAAAATTTATAACCCGAAAAAATCCCCAGCCCGATTAGCCCGCACCCGATTAACCCGAAACCCGATAGGGCTGGCCCGAAACTCGGTGGGCTGGCCCGATTGACATCTCTATGTATAAGAGATATAATAAGTAAGTTAAATTTTATAAAATGAGATTTTTTTTATACTAATATGTATAGATATTTTATTGTTCAATATATTTTCTGATGTTATGCTATTGCTAAGTGGGCGTACCGCTAAACAAAATTTGTCCAAATAAAACAAAAGCATTTCAGCGAATCAGGTCTTACTTTAGTGGCAAAGCTGAGACATTCAAAAACTCTCTTTTATAAGAGGTCTTGGGTTCAATCTCACCTGTGTACGATCTATTTCAACAAACGAGGTATTGCTTTAGTGTTAATGTTAATGTATATATATATATATTATATATGGAGCAAAAAACTTCGGCAATCTATATAATATATGCAAGGAATTGCATATAAATTACTCCCTCCGTCCGCAATATCGTTTCCACATTTGCCATTTCGGTCCGTCCGCGATATCGTTTCCACTTCCATTTATAGAAGTAGGGTCCACAAACTTCCACTCACAATAATTGTGGGACCCAATCTCCACTCACTATATATCCACTACAATCCACCACTTTTCTTAAAATCCGTGCCGTCCACAATGTGGAAACGATATTGCGGACGGAGGGAGTATTAAAATTTTAAATAATTACTATTATTTTGCACATCAACTTTATTATTATTATTATTATTATTATTATTATTATTATTATTATTATTATTATTATTATTATTATTATTATTATTCTTCTTCTTCTTCTTCTTCTTCTTCTTCTTCTTCTTCTTCTTCTTCTTCATTTAGCTATCTTGTCCATTTTCTAGACAAATTTAGTGTTGAAGTAGCCGTCTAAAATCCTATGTGATAGTGATTGAAATCAACACCTAAACTATAAAGCAATAAACGAGACACGGATTTACGTGGTTCGGTCATCAAGACCTACGTCCACGGGAGTTCTTCGTCGTTTTTCACTATGACTCAAGAAAGTTTACATTTTACATGTGAAGTGCTAGAATGAATGTCACTCCCCAGTTTTCCAATAGATGTGCTACTTATAGTTTACAAGTAAACCCTAATTCTAAAGGGCCACTCATTTAGTCAATTAGGCCCAAAACCCACTACGTTAGTCTTAATCTCGGAACTGAATTATCATACGTCGACTGCGCGGCTGCGCGGGAAAGCTCCTTGGCTACGCGGGAGATTCGCGTATCTTTGATTGCGTAGGCCTATCGTATTTATTTTATTATCCCAAATCTTTAGTTAAACCTGCACTGGTTAGTTTACTTAATAATAATAGCAATAACAATAATAATTAGGTAAAATACACTTGTATTGCTAAGCACAACGCTGATGAGTATTCTAGTCCTCATCACTATGTATCTGAATCCGCAGATTACTAAAGTCTAAAACCATGTTAGTTTGCAAAGATAATGAAATGGGCAAGATAATTAACATCATTTTATACGATCACTTTAAAATGGGCGCGATAACAAAATGAGAAAAAAAATTAATTGAGTAATTTTAATACAAATTTTCTAAATTGATATATAAAATGAGAATTATTTGAAAGTTCAGTAATTTATATGCAATTAACCCTAAATTAAAATACAATTATTATTTTTTTCTGGATTTTCTTTCAAAATATGGTTACAATTTTTATTTTTGAATTAGAATTACAAGAGGTATCTAAATATAATCAAAATAAGCAACCCGCCGCACTCAGACAGAACCACTACCCACACAAAAGTGGAACACTACTCACACAAAAGTGAGAAAACTACACTCTGCTCGCAGACAGGATTGTACCCAAGACCTCTCACAAAATAGAGTCTTTGGATGCCTTAATTTTGTCACTTGAGCTAGGCCTCATTGGCAAAATATGGTTACAAATTTGTTTGCAATGAATCAGAAATTTTCTCTCCTTATATCACACATTCTCTCACACTCCTTGTATCAACATATTTCCTTCATCCCAATTATATAGGTTGATTGAATTTTGCATAATAATTAAAAAAGTCATTGAAAAATAAAATGATACAAATAACTTGTTAATATGTCCACATACATGACAATTCATTATGGACAAGATTAGGAGACCTTCTCACGCTGGCTCTTGGTACACCGACAATCCGAAAGAATTAGCTGAGGAGCTCGATGGTTGGCTCCGAGCTGCCGGGTTGCCCAAATCTTCCGATGTAAGAGGTGTAATTGCACCTCATGCAGGTTACTCCTATTCGGGTCGTGCAGCAGCCTATGCTTTTGGAAACATAGATCCTTCAAACATCACTAGGATATTTCTTCTTGGGCCATCTCATCACTATTACACTCCAAAATGTGCACTTTCGAAAGCTACAGTCTACAAGACGCCTATAGGCGACCTACCGATTGATCAGGAAGTAAACGAGGAGCTAAAAGCTACGGGAAAGTTTGAAATGATGGATCTTCGTGTAGATGAGGCTGAACATAGCATGGAAATGCACCTGCCTTATCTAGTTAAAGTATTCCAGGGCTACGCGGTGAAGATCGTTCCCATTTTGGTTGGTGCTCTTAGCGCTGAAAATGAAGCTGTCTACGGCCGGTTGTTAGCTAAATATGTGGACGACCCTACAAATTTCTTCTCAGTGTCTTCAGATTTTTGTCACTGGGGCTCCCGGTTCAACTATACGCACTATGATAAGAAGCACGGAGCCATCTACAAGTCTATTGAAGCATTAGACAAAATGGGAATGGATATAATAGAAACAGGCGACCCGGATGCCTTTAAGCACTACCTCTTGGAGACGGACAATACTATATGCGGACGACACCCAATTAGTGTTTTCCTTCACATGTTGAAGAATAGCTCGACAAAGGTGAAGATTCGATTCCTTCGATACGAACAGTCGAGCCAGTGCAAATCCACAAGGGACAGCAGTGTAAGTTATGCATCTGCAGCTGCCAAAATCGATGCTTGAATTTGTGGAATGAGAAGAAGATCATCTCCATTTCTTGCAATAACTTGATGAATATTGGCATTGATGAATAGTGCAAAACTTGGCAATTGTGTTAGCCATTCTATCTCTAAGTCGAAACTAAGCTTACGTTTACTAGATTCTATTATTTAGCAATTTCGAGACATGCACAAATCTCTCCTTTGGTCCATTTCATTTTGAATATCATGTTGATTTTGCATGAGACTCCATATTGACATACATGACAATTCATTATAATCCTAGAATTAATTAAAAAATTAAATAGGGATATATTAGTAAATGAATTAAAAATACATCACATTTTATGAAAATTAGCCTATATTTGGGGTATCCAAAATAATAAAAATAAGCATATGTAATTGGACATAGTGAGTTATAACTTTTTCTTTACTAAAATTTATCTCTCTTCTCTTCATTCTCTCTCTCTTTAATATTTTCTGAAAATAGTAAAATCTGATAAATTAAAAAGATATTTAAGATACATCTTATATTAAAGGTCATGACATGTTCTGTGGGTGGAAAATCATAAAAAAAAATATTTGTTAATCATGAAAAATATTCAATATGCATCTTATATTAAAAGTATAATTTGTATTTTTGTTAATATAAATTTGTAAATAAATAATTAGTTATATATCTTAAATATAGAATTTCAAATATAATTTAGATTTAATTAATTTTTAATTATGTTTATGTGGGAATTTTTATATTTATTCATATAAACATATTTATTGTTATGTTTTTTTTATTTTTTATGTGGATGATTTTATGCATCCCTTTTGTTGAGCTCAACTCCAGGCAGCTCAAATATGAAATAAAGGCTTAAAAGCCTAACAGCTTATTTATGGTCAAAACTAACAATTAAAATAGATTTTGAACTATCTCAAATATGATTACAAGTTAAATTAAAAGCTCAAATCTGAAACCAACATTGAGACCAAGATGTGACAAAGCTCAGCAAATAATAAGAACAAGCTCTGATAGAGCAAAATAATTTGCCCTGATACAACAAAGAAATCAATTCTTAGAGCATCTGCATCGGTCTACCTGATCCCACCTACTCAAGTAAAATGGAGATCGAGTAGGCCGATGCAAAGGCCTCCTACTCGAGGCCTACTCGAGCGGTCGAGTGCTACTCGATGGTGGTTGGCCTTGGCACGTGTTGTACACGCGCCTTAATAAAAAAAATCGAATTTTGAAGTTTAATGGCTATGTCTGATTTTCTCTCTCTCTCTCTCTCTCTCTTTTTTGCCTTCAACGGCTATTTTGCCGATTTTCTCTCTCTCTCTCTCTCTCTCTCTTTTTAATTTCCTATCTATAAGTACCCCTAAACTTCTTCATTCACACAACAACAATTCTTCTCTTTCACTTTTCCATACAGTCCTCGGATCAAATGGTTAACTTGCAGATCGAGTTTCAGAATAATTTTTTTATGGTAGCCTTCATTCATGGTAGCTGCAATTATATTTCGAGAAGGGAGCTTTGGGCTGATCTCTCTGCTTATTTCGCCCACAATCTACTTTTAATTGGAGACTTTAAAGCTATTCTGGGTTCGCATGAGAGGAGAGGGTGTCATCCTAGTCGTATTTCCTGCCGTGAGTTTCAAAATTTTATTGATGATAATTCTTTGATCCAAGCACCCTCTACGGGACCTTACTTCACCTGGTCCGATCATAGGCGTTTTCCGTCGCCTACCAAATCCGTCCTTGATAGAGCTTTATACAACCTCCCCTTTGCACACATTTGGGATAGTGTCTCTGCCCATATTCTTCCTCGCTTGGGCTCTGATCACTCGCCGATTTTACTACGGTGCCATTGGAATCATTTGACGGGTTCCCATAAGCGCTTTAGATTCCTGAATATGTGGACATCCCACAAGGATTTTCTCGAGGCAGTTCGAGACTCTTGGTCACAAGAAATTGATGCAAAGTGTCCAATGGTTAGAGAGTTATGCACAAGCTAAAACGTTTGAGAAAGGTCTTACAAATCTGGAATAAGGAGGTCTTCGGGAATTTCAATCGTTCCATTGCTCTACTTCAGGAGCAGTTGGGCGAATTACAGGAGATTATCTCGTCGGAGGGATATAATGATTAGAGGTTTGAGCAGGAGATTCATTTAGAAGCATCCATTAACACCATGCTCTCACGTAAATCTCTCATGTTCAAACAAAATAGTAGGATCACTTGGCTCAAAGATGGAGATCGAAATACTAGATTTTACCATAATATGGTCAAGCTACGTCGTTCCGTCATTGCATTAAGATGTTTGATATTGATGGTGTGGTCACCTTGGATCACAATGTTATGGCTCAGCATGTTGAAGACTACTATACAGATTTGTTTAATGAACTGGATTCTCCGGATGTGGATCGCTCGTGGATTAAAAACTACATTACACATAGGGTATCTGTTGCGACTGCCCTTTGTGCCAGCCCCTCGGAAGAGAAAATCCGAGCCTCGGTCTTTACCATGAATGGAGATGGAGCTCCTGGGCCCGATGGCTTCAACGGAAAGTTTTTTCAAGTTGCTTAGGATATCATCGCCTTGGATATTATTAAAGCGGTCAGGAGATTTTTTTCCCATAGCTATCTCCCCAAGGTTTTAAACTCTAATTTCCTTAGTCTTCTCCCAAAGAAAGCAGATGCTACCGGAGTTACAGATTTTCGTCCAATTGTACTTGGAAATTTTTTCTTCAAGTTGATACATGACTTAATGCCATTGCCTCCATCATTACTTCTCAAAATCAATTTGGTTTTATAGTTGGACGCTCGATACATGAATGTATTATGCTAGCCTCAGAGGGCATGAACTGCATGAATCACTCCAGAAAAGGGAATAACCTTGCTATCAAAGTAGATACCCACAAAGCGTTTGATACTCTTAACTGGTGCTTTGTTGAAGAGGTGTTGCAGGCGTTTGGTTTTCCCATCATATTCCAGCAATGGGTTCAAGTTATTTTTTAGTTGGTGAGGATTTCAATTTTATTCAATGGTTCGCTGCACTGATACTTTTCTTGCAGCTGTGGGGTCAGACAAGGAGACCCGTTATCGCCCATTCTTTTCAGGCTTGCCAAAGAGGTTCTCAGCCGTTTGATTCTCACGGCAACTGATTCTGGTTATATCAAATAGATGAAGTTCTCTCGGCATCGTTTTTCCCCCACGCACCTGCTTTATGCGGACGACGTGCTATTTTTTTGTCAAGCTTCGGTTAGCAGTTGCACAATGATTGATTCAATTCTCAATATTTATGCTTCTGTTTCTGGGCAGGTTTACAACAAAGAGAAGTCAACGATCTTTTTTGGCAAATGAATTCCCACCAACATGAAAAGGAGACTTAAACGAATACTAGGGTTTTCTACTGCTCGTCTGCCATGCATGTACCTGGGCGTTCTTATTTTTTCAGGACGGGTTACAGGGTTTCACATGGCAAAAATAAGGGATAGAATAATCACCAATTTCCCTTGTTGGCAAGGTCTTCAGCTTTCCATGGCTGGTCGTGCCTGTTTGGTTTCCTCTGTCATTCATAGTACAGCTATTCACAGCATGCTTATCTATAGATGGCCAGCTAAACTGCTTCGCGAGTTGGACAAGGCCTGTCGTTCGTTCATATGGACAGGTTGCACTACTTTTCACTCGTTCTTCTCAGTTTCATGGGATAGAGTTTGCTCGCCAAAAGCGCTTGGAGGCCTCAGTGTCAAATCTTTCCGCACCATCAACGAGAGATTTATGTGTCGGCTTGCTTGGCAGATTATCAAAGCCCCTTCTTTTGGTTTCAATCTTTTGAGAACACGTTACTTGACCAATTGCTTACAACTTTCATCTCGATGGTTTTCCTCTTCGGTTTGGGTTGGAGTTCGATCCTCGATTCAACAACTTATTATTGATTCATTTCGTATTGTTGGAAATGGGAAGGCAATCAGATTTTTGATAGATAATTGGTTGGGCCACCGTATTGTCGATAAGCTCCACATTCCAACCGGTGGCTGATTACTACTTTGACTGTGTTTGGCATCTCACTGAGAAGTTCTTAGAAAATTTTCCGGAGGTGGCTTTTGATATTATCTCAGTTCCTACTTCCAACGGTGAGGATGACGATCCTGGACTAAAAATCGTTTTGGTAAAGTCACGGCAGCTCTTGCCTATGACCATTTGTCCTCTTCTTACCCTAAAGTTGATTGGGGTTCTTGGATTTGGGCGCTATATATTCGGGCTAGGCGCTCGATGGTGACTTGGCGTATTATTATGGGACGGCTTCTGACTTTTGATAGGTTGCAAAGACATGGTTTTCTGGGTCCAAATATGTGTATGCTCTGCCGAAGGGAGGAAGAATCTATGGATCGCATCTTATGGTTCTGTGCTTTTGCTAAAGCTATCTGGACGCAGGTGTTCGCTTGGTTTGGTGAAGATTTTACTTATCTTTGCGATGTCAATAGCTTCATCATCAAAGCTATGGGTTATAATGCTGGTGGACAAGTCATGTCTCTGTCGAAATGAAGTGTTATTTACGTGCTTTGGGGACTTTGGACACTCCGGAACAGAATCATTCATCATGGTGCTTCTCTTGTGATTTGCAATTTTATTAAGCAAATTAAACTTGCTCTTATTGAGATGGTGGATAACTTCAAGTTAGGGCATATGGCTAACACAGTTTCGGATTTATTGGTGCTTAGACGTTTGGATTTTCTCGCGATCCCAAGACCAATCCCAAAGACTATTTTGGTCTCCTGGTTGCTTCCCCTTATTCCCTGGATTAAAGTGAATATTGATGGTGCTATTAGAGATGGGAATATGCATGCAAGAGGGGTTTTCCGCAACGCGCTCAATAAGGTTCTTGGCTGCTTCCATTTCTCGACGGGGTGGGCTGGCCGTTTGAAGCGGAGCTCTTTGCTCTCTTCATTGCTCTTGAACGTGTCATTGCTGGTGGGTGGAATAAGCTTTGGATAGAATCAGACTCGATGTATGTGGTTAACATTCTCAATGCTCGTTCTCTTATAGTGCCTTGGCGGTTTAAAGGGCGTTGGAAACATATTTTGGATAGCATGGTGGACTTGGAGATTTGTTGTACACATGTTTATAGGGAAGGAAACCGAGTTGCGGATTTTCTCGCTTCATCGTATGATGGTATTGGTTTCTGGAATGAAGCTATTCCCGAGATCGTTTCTCTGGTGTTGGAGGATGTACTTACACCATCATTTGTGAGGTTGATTCATTGGTAAGGTGGTTGTTTTGTTGCTTTGCTTCGATTTTTGCTCGTCGGGTATGTCGACCTGGCTAAGTTTGTGGTGGTTGATCCACGTGGGTTGACGGCTTGGGAGATGTTGCTGTTTGGTGCATGTGAGCAGGAAGTTTGGGAGCGGAAATGTGTGGTTTTGGCTGGGACTTTCTTCGAATATCTGGCAGCTATCTTCGCCTTTTGGTTTTTTTTTTTGTTGCTTTCTTTTTGCTGCTTTCTTGCTGTCTTTTTCGGCTCATGGGGCTTAGTCTCACGGCGGGGCAATGGTCAGGCCGAAGCTGTGTTTGTGTTTCTTCTCTCATGCGTCGGAGTTTTTCTTTTTGTGCTTCTTAGCCGGTTCTTTGTGTTTTTATTGGCTTCTTGATTTTCTTTCTCAATAAATTTTTATTTCAGTCAGCCAATATTTCTCTTTCAATATTTCCTTCTTTTTTCTTCAAAAAAAAGGCTGAACCCCAGCACGATTCTTCGTCTTATTCATCCGACGGTGTAGCTCAAGCGATCATGGAGGAGATAGAGTTGCAGAAACAATTGCTTGCTCAAATCTACACCCAACTGACGCCGGAGCCGAGATGTGTTAAACGTCCCCAGTCTTATGTCCACCGTGATCGTGAGGATGCCCATCTACGTCTTATGCAAGACTACTTCAATGATAATTCGACGTACGCACCTACATTTTTTCGACGTCGTTTTCGAATGCAGAATGAGCTATTCTTGTGCATCGTCGAGGATGTTCAAGGTGAAGATACTTACTTCTAGATGACCACTGATGCAATAGGTCGGGACTCTCTCTCCCCTTTGCAGAAATGCACGGCGGCTATCTGCCAATTAGCCACCAGCGTCAGTGCAAATACTTTCGATGAGTATCTCAAAGTCGCCGACTCGACTGGGCGTCTATGCCTCAAGAGGTTCTGCAAGGCGGTCATCCGGGCTTTCGGAGGCCATTATCTGTGCCGTCCAACGTCGGAAGACATCACACGCCTTACTCAGATGCACGAGGCACGACACGGATTTTCTGAGATGCTCGGGAGTCTTGATTGTATCCATTGGGGGTAGAAGAATTGCCCAAAGACGTGGCACGTCGCATATACATGCGGTGATCAAGGGAAGCCAACCTTGATCTTGGAGGCCGTTGCATCCTACGATCTGTGGATTTGGCATGCCTTCTTTGGTGTCTCTGATTCGAACAACGACATCAATGTTCTCAACCAGTCGCCTATCTTCGCCGACGTGTTGGATGGAACGGCGGCGCCCGTGCTCTTTCAGGTGAATCGACGCTACTACCAGATGGGCTACTACGTACTTATGCGATGGCATATATCCAGACTGGCGTTGCTTCGTCAAGAGTTCACCGATGGCGACCAATCTGAAGGAGGCGAGGTTCAAGAAGATGCAAGAATCGGCACGGAAGGATGTCGAACGTGCCTTTGGAGTCCTTCAAGCTCGGTGGGGAATCATTCGAAGTCCGGCGCGTAATTGGTACGTGGAGCACCTTAAGGATATCTTGTTGTGTTGCATTATTCTCCACAACATGATTGTGGAGCACTAAGGTGAAGGAGCAACCAATTGGAGAGATGACGACGCAGGACACGGGGCGTCTAGCACTGACTCGACGGAGAGTGGTCGAGCAACCCCGGTTTCCTTCAAGGAATATGTGCAAAGAGATATTATTCTCCGAGATAGGCAGTTGCACGCCGCGCTCCAACGTGATTTGATCGAGCATGTTTTAAAACAAGTAAGAATCAGACCTAAAAATGGTCAAAATCAAACTTGAAGAAATACTTAGCAGGGTCGAAGTTTTGTGAGAGCTGAGATACACGAACTAAAAACTGCAATAAGAAGCGAAGATCAAATTTTAAAACAAGTCTTGAACCTAATGACCTTGCAAATGAGTCTTTTATTTTTAGTTTGTAGATTATAAATAGAGATTTTCTGTTAAAAAATCATAAGTTATTCAAACTATCGTAATTCTCTTGTCTCTCTCGTCTCTCTATATTCAATACTTTTTAATTCAAATTCTTCCGATTTTCTTAACTCGATTCTCTCCATTTTATAAATTTTATGTTGAGATTAAAACCTGACTTAATAATTGACGGCGTCTATGTAAAAAATTGAGCTGTCTTGAGTTCCAAGGAGATTGATTCATCATGTAATAATTCACTTCGGCTTTCTGGTTTCAATTCATCCATTCTACTACTATAATAGATATTGTTTCAATTCATCATGTATTGTACTAGTGGTATATACTGATTGATGAAGAAAAACCAGCGTAAAGCGGACATAACATAAGGTCTCGATCGAAAATCACTAATTCAAATTAGATAAACCAATTGGTTTTGACATTACATGATGACAAATAATGAGATAAACATCCTATTCACTGCAATCATCTACTCCCTCCGTCCCCTAAGATTATGTGAAAATTACTATATCGGGCGTCCGTCAAGATTATGTCACTTTCCTTTTAAGGCAATGATCTCATTATCCTCTTTAATATTTCATCTTTACTAACACCTTTTATTTACAAAAAAATCCATCCCAAATTCAATCTGAACCACACATCTCATAAAGTGGTGGGACCATTTTTCCACTATATCAAAATCATCACCAATTTTATTAAATCTTGTGCCCAAACAATTTTACATAATCTTGACCAACGGAGGGACTATTAATTTTAATATGATTACATTAATAACAAGTAAAGGTAAATAAAACCGAACTACAAAGAAAACGTACAGAAGCAAAAAAGTAAGGTTAAATAAAACAAAACATAAGGTTTTTTTTTTAGGGGGAAAACAAACATAAGGTTTGTAGTAAAACAAAAACAGTCACAAAAAACTGTAAAAATACATCAACTGAAAAACCAGCATTGCTCAGCGAGGGCTGCTGATTGGATGGATCATACGGCTGTCCAAATGATTTCGAGAATACTCATTTGTAGTAAAACCAGAACTCATTGGCACTGCATACAAATCAGACTGCTCGATCATCAATGGAACAACTTCCTCTTCAGCTTGTTGTTGAGTCCAAGGATGTTTGCTGAGCTTCCTTAAGCCCTCGAGTTCCATCGCCACTTCCTTCATCGTAGGCCTATTCTCACTGTTCATCTTCAAACATCTCTTCACCAACTCGGCCACCTCTTGTATCTGCTTCATGCTCCCTTCCCTCAGCACGCGAGGATCCACTATTTGGAACAGACGATCCTCTTTCAGCGCCACGACAAAGAAAGTAGCGAGGCTCTTTTCTTGGTCGTTCTTCGTGGTGGAAAGGGGCTTCCGGGTTGTCATGAGCTCGGCCAGGACAACCCCAAAGCTGTAGACGTCGCTCTTCTCTGTTAACTGGCCCGTGTGGAAGTACTCTGGGTCCAAGTAACCTAAGGTGCCTTGGACTAGAGTGGAAACCATTGTTTGATTAATGGGAACCAATCTTGATGCTCCGAAATCTGCAATCTTAGCTGTGTAGTATTCATCCAGCAATATGTTTGGAGATTTGACATCTCTGTGGATAATAGGCATTCCAGCTGAAGAGTGAAGATAGGACAATGCACCAGCAGCCTCAGCCGCGATTCTCAGACGACTGTCCCATGAAAACCAAGGCATTCCTCCACTGTGATGGATGTGGTGGAAAAGTGTATCGTTTGAAACAAATTCATACACCAAAAGAGGGACTTCTGTTTCCAGACAACATCCCAACAGTTTGACAACATTGCGGTGGTTGATTTGTGTCAAGATGATGACCTCATTGATGAACTGCTCTATCTGAGTTTGATCCATTACCTTGGACTTCTTAACTGCAACAACTTGATGGTCGTGGAGGATCCCTTTGTAGACCGTGCCATAACCGCCCTTTCCTAGTACGCGATCCTCTGCGTAGTTGTTGGTGGCCTTCTCAAGTTCTGCAGCTGTGAAGATCTTGGTTGATTTCACGCTAGTTTCATTTGAGGAAAGCTGTTGATTCAAGAGTGCCCCTCCATTCTGTTGGAAGAACTTTTCTCTTTGTTTGATAACCTTCCTTTTCTTCATGCCAAGAATTAGAACAATTATGCCAACTATCATAGTCAAAAACCCAAACCCAATACCTGCAGATTCATTACTTTCATCTTAGTATATACAGCTCAAACTTTAAATCAAGCAAACGTAATATGGTTATAAATTACTAGTAATCATCGAAAGCATAGTTAGAACTTTCCATCAAAAGATTACCTAAAGATAATTTGGTGGTTTGTGACTTGCTCTTAGCTATGCAACCCTTTCCATCTTTCACACCATCACCTCGAAATCCCTTTCTGCAGGAACAACTATAACTGCCACCAAGATTCGTGCAAATCCCATTTGGATCACAAGGATTGCCCCTACATTCATCGATATCTGCCACACAAAACTCAATCAAACTCCCATCCATTCATCAAACATTCAACCCAAAAAAAGAAACAAAAATTACCAGTGCACCCCGGAGTGAGATAAGGATTGCCTTGGTAACCTTCCAAGCAGCTGCACCTGTAGCCTCCAAGTCCAGTAGCAGAGTCAACGCAGATGGTATTTCCATGACAGGCGCTACAATTGTCAACTCCATTAATCTCCCAGTCAAGAATCATGGGCACATTATCTCTAGTCCTGTTCAAGAAGCTCGGATCACTGAGGTCGGATGCGCTGAAGACGAAGCTCTCCGGATCACCAAGAAACGCGTAGCCGCACGGATCAAACGAGGATATATTGACATGGTTCTGGAGGGAGCGAATGCTGGAGACGAACGCTCTGAATCCCTTGGGAATGTTGCTCTGCGCGCATCCAATGCCGCTGCACTCGCCTTCGATCAAATCCTCTTTGTTGGAGCAGAGAGAAGCGCAGCCGCTGCTGAAGTTCCGCCCCATGTATCCCAGCATCAGAAAGACGTCGTCGCAGCCGACGAGAGTCAGCATGTTAGCATCGGAGACGGAAAAGGGCGTGTCGGCGAGATTGATGGAAGCTGCGCTCGTGCTGGTGACGCGCCCAATCGGGTCGTAGCAGGCTGAGGCTATCATGTTCTTGATCCGGACGGTGTCGTTCCGTATCTCGACGATCTCGATGTCGGCTGCGGGGACGAACAGCCTTGGAGGGGCGAATGAGTCGTTGCAGGTGACCTCGAACAGCTTGTCGAAGGAGCAGCCTGAGCCTTCGCCGATTCCGAAGGGGTATGGGACCGCTACGTTGCCGCATTTGGTCGGGCAGCCGGGCTTGGCGAGGTCGCTTGAAGAGAGAGGAAGAGAGACGAGGAGAAAGAGGAGAGAGATGAAGGAAGGATTTGGAGACATGATTGTTGATGGAGTTCTTAGCAACTGAGGGGAAGAGGTTCGAGCAAAGATGTCGTATTCATGCTTAGAATCAGTTCCAGAGTACTATGTTAGTTGTTTGGGTTGACTTGACTTTTTTGTTTAATGTTTATGTCATTGTTTATTCTTTTGTTAATTTACTTACTCTTCATTTACCAACAACTACTTGACTAACTTATTGGTAAATGAATATACTGTTGAAAATAACCATTTGCATAAGTCAAAGATTATTATTCAAAGATCATGAATAATAATTCAACGATAAAATCTTTAGCTTTTGATTTTAAGAGATTGTATTTGATTTTAAGAGATTGTAGTTTGACATTTGATTCACCCTTACACTATAAAAGGGTGCATTGTAATCTAAAGAATATATCAGAGACATTATCAATTCTCTCTACATTTTCTATCATGTTGTTCTTTCTCAACCTAGCTTCTCTCGATTACCATATTTAAGATGGTATCAAAGCAGGTTAACCACCAAAAGAACCCTACAAATTTACTACACACCAAACCAACGCAAAAAAAAAAAAAAAAAAAAAAATTCTGCAATCTAGAGAGAGAGAGGAGCAGGTGAAGGGTTGGGAGAGAAGGTGAACAGTAACGTTACTGTTCAAGGCGACGTGGCAGTTACTGTTCGAGGTGACGTGGCAGTACTGTTCAAAGTGACGCGGCAGTACTGTTCAAACTGACGTGGCAGTTACTGTTCAAGGTGACGTGGCAGTTACTGTTCAAATTACTGTTCAAGTTACTGTGACGTGGCAGTTACTGTTCAAATTACTGTTCAAGTTACTGTTTATCACTGTATATTTTTTCCTCCCCTACAAATTTGCTCAACATCAAACCAAACCATGTCAGAACAAGAAACTTCAGACACAGAAAAAACTAGCCACACCCCACCAAATTTCCCGATGGAATTTGCTGCACAATTTGCAGAATTCCTCAAACAAAGCCTCAGAATTCCAGATTCATCGGCCCATAAACCACCAAACCACGACCAACTTGAATCTTTTGGAGAGATTTCCATCAAGGCGAAACTCAATGGGGAGAATTACCCATTATGGGTTAACCTCATGAAACGGGCAATTGCGGGAAAAGGTTTGACATCTCACATTAATGGAGTTTCAAAACCACCCGCAATTGATGATCCCAGCTACACGAGATGGGAGCAACGGGATAACTGCGTTTTCAATTGGGTGATCAACAATATCGAAACCGGACTTGTGAATGAGGTATCACAGTACGCAACCGCCTCTGATCTATGGGAAGGATTGGCGATCACTTATGGAAGTGGATCTGATCCATTCCAAATCTATGATCTGCACCGACAAGCCATGACAATCAAACAAGAATCTATGACACTAGAAGGGTTGTGGATCAAAATGCAGGACTTATGGATCTCGATTGATACCAGAGATCCGAGTCCGACAGACATAGAGGGATATCAGAAGAGGGAGGAGCGCCATCGCCTCTATCAATTTCTAAGTGCATTGGATGACAAATATGCTAATATCAAGAGGGAGATTATGGACAAGGATCCATTACCAACTGTTCGAAGAGCCTACGGACTGGTACGAAGGCAGGCCACAAACGAGGATATCCTCAAATCCTCTGAATCGCCGACCGTAGGAATCGGGTCCGGACTCGCCGCGGTCAACCACAGCCGACCACCACCGCTCTCCAATCGACCACAACAAGGAAATCAAACCTGGAACAACAGGAAAGGGGAAATCGACAAGAGCAAACTCGTTTGCACACACTGTGGAGGTAAAAAACATACCAAGGAGGGATGTTTCTTACTCATCGGATTTCCCGAATGGTGGGACGAAATGAAGAAATCAAGAGCTGCGTCCAAAAATCGGAATCAACCGTGGAGTCCGAATGGACAAGCGACGGTGGCGATCAGCGGCACAAGACCGACGTCAATCGTGTCTGCTGCAACGACTGGCTGGGCGTGGTCAGGCGGTGATACACGAGCCGCCAACGCCGGAACTCCGGCAGGCAACGTTGGACCACCACCGCCACAGACGCGCATTAACGAGGAGAGAGGAGGTGCCCTGGCGGCTAGGGTTCACGAAGGGGAAGGTAATGAGGGGTTATACCTTTTAAACCCCTCACTCATTCACAGCTCTTATTTTGTTCAGGCCTTAGCATTATCTTCCTCTAATTCTGGAACACCAGATAAAGACTACCATTGGATTTTTGATTGTGGAGCCACAGATACTATGTCCTTTGATGCCTCGGATTTTATGGAAATTTTTCCTACCCAGAAAAAATATGTTAAAACTGCTAGTGGAAATTTAGCATATGTAGAAGGAGCTGGAACTATTAAATTATCCTCTGAATTATGTCTTCCAAACTGCTTATATATCCCGTCTTTATCCCACAAATTGGTGTCTGTTAGCCACGTAATAAGAGAATTACACTGTAACTTACTAATGCAGCCTGGCTTCTGCATTTTACAGGATACGAGGACGGGGAAGATAGTTGGGCGTGGCACTGAATATCGAGGACTCTACTATGTGGATAGGATGGCTCAACAGGGTGCTGCGATGCTAACTCAAGGACTGGCAGAGGAACAGACTTGGCTTTGGCATAGGCGGTTAGGACATCCATCCATAGGATATTTACGGTTAATTTATCCAAACCTTATTACTTCACACCCTTTGAACTGTGAGACATGTTTTCTGGCTAAGAGCCATCGTCACTCTTTTAAACTTAATAATACTCGTGTGAAGTCAGTTTTCTCTTTACTTCACTCTGATGTTTGGGGTCCAGCTCCGGTTACTAGTGATAATGGGTTTAGATATTTTTTGCTATTTGTTGACGATTGTTCTAGAATGACGTGGGTATATTTCTTAAAATCCAAAAGTGAAGTTTTTGAAAAGTTCACCCACTTCTATAATCTAGTACAAACACAATACAAGAAAAATATTCAAATCCTTAGATCTGATAATGGGGGGGAGTATGTAAATTCCAAGATGCAAAACTTCTTCACTGAAAAAGGCCTTGTCCACCAAACAACATGTACTTACACACCTGAACAGAATGGGGTAGCTGAACGGAAAAATAGGATCATTTTAGAGATGACTAGAGCCCTTATCATCGACTCCCAAGTCCCTAAATCTTACTGGCCCGAAGCCGTAGCTACCTCTGTTTACCTCTTGAATCGACTGCCAACTCATATCCTAAACTTTAAACCACCCCTTGAGTTCCTAGCTACTCACTCTGAAATACCCTCATCCCTCACACTGGAACCCAGAATTTTTGGATGCACCGTTTATGTTCATATCCCTAAACAAAATCGTACAAAGTTCTCACCAAATGCTGTTAAGTGTGTTTTCCTGGGGTATGGCAAAAATCAGAAGGGGTATAGATGTTATGATCCTGTAGCTAATCACCTATACACTACCTTAAACTGTGACTTCGTTGAAACAGAATATTTTTTCCACCAACATGGGAGTCAGGGGGAGAAAAAGGAGATTGTCGACTCCCTAAGTTGGCTCCATACGCCATCCACTGTCCAAACAACCCTTCATTCCCTACCTTCTCATCCGTCTCAAACTAGCTCAGTGTCATTGCCAGGTTCTGTGCCAGACGTTGGTCCAACAGAGAAGGTTAGCACACCCGCCGAGACATCTACAACACAGGTTCAGTTCGAGATGTCCAGCGAGTCGACCCAACTATCAACCCCATCTTCAAATCCTGAGGTAAGTAATCTCAATAGTTCTCAAGTTAATACTAACATTGAGGAACAGAGGGATGAAGACACTGACACAGAAACTGGAAGGGATACGGATGAAGATGATGAACGTACTGAGTTAGCAGGTGCCACAGATCAGTACACATTGCCTCCCCGAAGTACAAGGGGAAAACCACCAAAGCGATACTCTCCAGACTGGCAGGGACGGAAGACTAGGTACTCGATTGCCAACCTTGCCCAAGGACAACTCACAGAGATGGCACGGGCCTTTGAAGCAGCTCTTTATGAAGAGGAGGATGTACCCCAGACAGTAGAAGAGGCAAGGAGACATAAACATTGGAGGGATGCCATGAAGAAGGAAATGGATGCACTAATTAAGAATGGGACATGGGAAAGATGTGTGCTGCCAGAAGGAAAGAGGCCAGTGGGATGCAGATGGGTTTTTTCAATCAAAAGGCGAGCAGATGGTTCAATCGAGAGGTACAAAGCTAGGTTGGTTGCAAAAGGATACACTCAAACCTACGGGATAGACTATGAAGAAACATTCTCACCAGTGGCCAAGATGAACACAGTAAGAACACTTCTCTCAGTAGCAGCATGCAAGGATTGGCCTTTGCATCAGTTGGATGTAACTAATGCCTTCCTACATGGAGAATTGGATGACAATGCAGAGATATATATGGAAGTTCCCCCAGGTTATTCCGAAGAGTTCGATGCAGGTCAAGTGTGCAGGCTAAAGAAGACACTCTATGGATTGAAGCAATCGCCCAGAGTATGGTTCGGGAGATTCTGTTTAGCTATGGCAAAAAATGGCTATAAACAGAGTAACTCTGATCATACATTATTCGTGAAACGAAGAGAAGGAAAGGTAACATGTTTAATCATTTATGTTGATGACATGATTATCACAGGAGACGATGTTGAAGAGATAGTAAACCTGAAGAAAAACTTGTTCCTGGAATTTGAAATGAAAGACCTTGGATCTCTGAAGTACTTCCTTGGAATTGAGATTTTAAGGTCGAAAAAGGGAATCTTCCTGAGACAAAGAAAGTATGTCCTTGACTTACTTGCAGAAACTGGGCTACTCGAGTGTAAACCTGCAGAAACACCAATTGTGATAAATCATGGATTAACAATTGTTGAGGGAGCTGACTTAACAGATCAAGGAAAATACCAGCGCCTTGTTGGGAAACTCATCTATCTCTCCCATACACGGCCCGACATCACATATGCAGTTGGAATAGTAAGTCAGTTTATGCACAAACCCCAGAAGGAGCATATGGAGGCAGCTTTGAGAATTGTCCGGTATCTGAAAGGAACCACTGATTATGGGATTTTGCTTGAAAAAAAGGAAGATTTGGAAGTTGACGGGTTTACAGACGCAGATTGGGCCAGTAACCCAAATGATAGGAAATCTACCGCCGGATATTTTACCTTCGTTGGAGGAAATTTGGTCACATGGAGAAGCAAAAAACAGAAAGTAGTGGCCCTATCAAGTGCAGAGGCAGAATTCAGAGGAGTAAAAAGTGGGATAACTGAAATCCTGTGGCTTCGGAGATTGCTCACAGAGATTGGCTTTCCTCCAAGAAGGGGAAGTCGGCTCTTCTGTGACAATAAAGCTGCGATTAGTATATCTGAAAATCCCGTACAACACGACAGGACCAAACACGTGGAGATCGATCGGCATTTCATCAAAGAGAAGCTCGATAGTGGGATCATTGAACTTCCTTTCATACGATCGGATGAACAGTTGGCTGACATATTGACTAAGGCTGTAAACACAAAAGTCTTCAGAGAAGTTCTGGACAAGTTAAGTATTGGAAATGCCATTACTTAACTTGAGGGGGAGTGTTGAAAATAACCATTTGCATAAGTCAAAGATTATTATTCAAAGATCATGAATAATAATTCAACGATAAAATCTTTAGCTTTTGATTTTAAGAGATTGTATTTGATTTTAAGAGATTGTAGTTTGACATTTGATTCACCCTTACACTATAAAAGGGTGCATTGTAATCTAAAGAATATATCAGAGACATTATCAATTCTCTCTACATTTTCTATCATGTTGTTCTTTCTCAACCTAGCTTCTCTCGATTACCATATTTAAGATATACAAATACTTATAAATAAGGAAATTAAGAGTGAAATGCGGTGGTACACAGGGGCGGAGCCAGGGGGCTAGGGGGGGCTAGCCCCCCCCCCCCCCCAAAATTTTGAAAAAAAAAAGAATTTTTTTTTTTTATAATATGTCTAAAAATGTTGTTATTATTATTATTATTATTATATTTGTATTTTAGTAAAAAAATGTCTAAAATGTATTGAATGCCCCCAAAAAATTTTTAGTAAATGTTGAACTATATTATCTATGAAAATGTTGTTATTATTATTATTATATTTGTATTTTAGTAAAAAATGTCTAAATGTATTGAATGCCCCCAAAAAAATTTTTAGTAAATGTTTTGAACTATATTATCTATGAAAATGTTGTTATTATTATTATTATTATATTTGTATTTTAGTAAAAAATGTCTAAAATGTATTGAATGCCCCCAAAAAAAAATTTAGTAAATGTTTTGAACTATATTATAAATGAAAATGTTGTTATTATTATTATTATATTTGTATTTTAGTAAAAAAATGTCTAAAATGTATTGAATGCTCCAAAAAAAAATTAGTAAATGTTTTGAACTATATTATCTATAAAAATGTTGTTATTATTATGATTATATTTGTATTTTAGTAAAAAATGTCTAAAATGTATTGAATGCCCCCAAAAAAAAATTTTCGGGGGCTACCGCCCCCGAACCCCCGTAACAGTTCAACCCCCCCCCCAAAAAAAAAATCCTGGCTCCGCCCCTGGTGGTACACGATAACTTGTGGGACAGAGGATCCCATCTAAAAAGCAGATGAGTTAGTTAAAGTAAAAATAGCGAATTCTCATCAATTTTATGTAGAATGTATATGAATTTACTGTGAAAATATATAAACATAAAATTAAAAGTATTTGTTCTTTATGAGATTCAAACTCAAACCCATGAATTAATCCAATAATGTCATGAATTCATCGTAGATTTTTATGATCTAAGAGCTTAACATTGTTCTTAGTTTATATTTTAAAATATGTTTTTATTTTAACACATTTATCTTTATAATATATATATATATATATATTGATTTATCGTAAAAATTATTGACTTATTCGCGCGTATTCACAATGAAGCATTTCTCACTCTCTTCCTTTGTAGATTTTGTGATAGGAAATGTGAATTATGGATATGTGGGTTGGCCTTGAAGGACTAGGATATATTGATGCATTTTGTATGGATTCACAATCGTAGGAGTTTAGAAAGTTGAGTTCAATTATACATACTAACTTCTTTTAGTTCATGTTGAATGATTGTTAATGCTCCATGTCGTATACAAAATAAAGGGCTGATAGTTAATTAATATACTAAGAGGGTGTTTGGTTAAGCTTATTTTAAAGAGTTTATAAGCTCTTGAAGCTTATAAGATGTAATTTTTAAGAGTTTATAAGTTGTCAAAAGTGTTGGATAATTGAACTTATAAGCTAGAGAGAGAATTTTTTTGTTAGAGAGAGAGAATCGAAGTAAAATGAACTTGGATGATATATGATGAAAATAATAAATTATAGTTAAAAAATATTTGTAAAATGATTGTTGCATATGAGATTAAAAAAAAATAAGTTAGGGTAGAGGAACTAATTTTTTGAGAGCTTATTTTTTGGAGCTTATAAGTTGTTTAGGAGTTTATTTTACCTAACACTTTGAATGAGCTTATAAGCTCTTAAACAGCTTATAAGTTGTTTTGGTGAGCTTATAAGCTCAGCCAAACACCCTCTAAATTTTACCTTAATTTGTGATCTCAACATGATCTTTTCACTAATGTCATCGTTGTTTAACTTATTACAAAATTAATATTTATAAACTTTTTTTCTACTCACCAAAAATTGATAAATACTAAATAAGGTCATGCACTCACCAAATTTGATAATTAGAGAGTTGACATGATGAGCTGCAATTGTAATTCATCAGTTTTAATTTCGACAATTTGACGATCGTGCAGTATATGTTAAATGTTTCTCACTAAATATATACTCCATTTTTCCCATGAAGTATGATCCAATTTCTTTTTTAATTTGTCCCACGAAACTTGACATATTTTTAAAAATAGCAAAAAAATTTATATTTTTATTCATTTTTTTACTTTTTCACCTACCACACTTAACACATAAAATACCAATTTCTTAATTCTTGTGCTGAAAAAAATTGGGTCATGCTTCATGGGTCGGAGGGAGTATATAAAAAAGATACTTCATACTCGGATCCATATGAATTTGACAATCTTGACTCTGACGATTGTGCAAAACGTTAATTCGAATTTATCAAAATAAAAATATCTAAAAAAGCACGCCCGGTGGGACTCGAACCCACAATCGCTTGATTAGAAGTCAAGCGCCTTATCCATTAGGCCACGAGCGCTAGATGCAAGTGTCATTCATCTAAAGATAATTGTAAAGACAATGTCTCAAATTGATAACACGCAGAAACTATACATCTTTGTTTTCTGTTTGTCTAATAAATTTACGTATGAAAGCTTTTAACGAGTTACTACCTCCAAGTGTTGCACAATTATTTGAAGTCCACGGAGAATGTAGCATTTTACTACTTTTTAGGACATGATCACACTTAATGTTATAAAATGTGGCCTACATGCTTTAGTATCGGGGGATTTGATGATAAATATCAAAAGTTGGTTGATTGAATTGTAATATACTCTCTCCGTCCCGTAAGCGAGTATCATATATTGGATGACACGAGTTTTAAGAAAATATTAATAGATAATATGTTGAGTGGAAATTATCAGTTGTGGTTGAATTGATTGTGAGGTTATGTAAAAATGAGTGATTTTATTTTAGTTAAAATGATAAAGTTGAGTCATGTTCCAAAATCCTCTTTATAATAGGATTAAGCCTTAACCTACGTGGCATGCTTAGAATTATTCCATTTCAATAATTTATCATATATAATCTTCATCATTTATTAATTAATTAACTATTACATTCCATATAAAGATTCATTAATCTTAATAAATATAATTAATAATAAATGTATATATATATATATATAATATTAACTTACATATAATCTAAATTAATAAATTTTATTATTTATTTTATCTCGATAAAAATTAATCTTAATAAATATAATTAATAATAAATGTATATAATAATAATAATATTAACTTACATATAATCTAATTAATAAATTTTATTATTTATGTAGTGGTGATTTTTATGTATGGAGAAACGGGCCCACCAAAATGTGAAATGAGTAGTTAGATTGAATTAAGGATGTTTTTTTTTTTTGTAAATAATGGGTGTTTGTAAGGATAAAAAAATAAGAAAGAGTGGCGGGGTCATGTCTTAAAATGGAAAGTGCCATAGTTTTTATGGACACTCAAAATGACAAAAGTATTATACTTTTCGTGGACGAATGAAGTATTTTTTTTTCCGAACTATGTAAAATTATTTTGTCGTCGTTGTGTTCTTGTTTCAAATTATTTTTACAAATAATTTAATTTCATAACTCATTATATATTAAACAAATTCTGCCTAATTAACACTCAATTCTTATAATTCAACCCGCATAACTTATTATTTAAGATGGCTATTCAATATGTTGGGACCATTTCACCGCTAAAAAATCATCTATCAAACATTTATTAAAATTTGGGGATGAACATATTTTTTCAAAATCGAAATACTGATCCGAACCAAATCAAACTGAAGTTTTAAACTTAGTTTGGTTAATTCGATTAAAACCGAATTAGATTTTGGTATTCCGGTAATTGGTCGGATATGAATTTTTTTATCGAATTAACGATAATTGAATTATATATATAGATGTATATATATATATATAGGGAGAGGTTCAAATAAGAACCACTAAATAAAATTAGAACAGAGAACCATTTTAAACCATTCGATCATCAAGATCTACGGTGGATGCATCATCTTGGTGGATGAATGCAGATCATGGGTTCGAATCCTGAAGGGAGCAAAAAATTTATTATTTTCGGATGCATTAAATTTAATAGCGAATGCATTAATTTATATAGTAGATGCATTGATTTTAATGGTTCTTATGTTCTCACGATAAATGTGGTTCTCAATATAACCGCACCCTATATATATATATATATATTATTTAT
The DNA here is from genome assembly GCF_028751815.1 of Salvia miltiorrhiza. Classification (NCBI taxonomy): domain Eukaryota; kingdom Viridiplantae; phylum Streptophyta; class Magnoliopsida; order Lamiales; family Lamiaceae; genus Salvia; species Salvia miltiorrhiza. The sequence goes on along the minus strand of NC_080389.1, from coordinate 36,271,650 downwards.
TTATTTACTTTCCTAAAGTAACTGAACGGTAGACGCACACAGCTAAATTGATCTTGCAAATTGCGATATGACTTATGAGCTCTCAAACTCAAATATTTCAAACGCATATTTTGGTTCACAGTAAATATTTGGGCATATATGTCTTATAAAATATTGCATAAACATGTTATTTAACTTTCAAATATGTGTGATGAAGATAAAAATATGCATTTTTTAAAAACTGGAAGATTAAGGATTCAATGATAATAGCATTGTTGATAGTCTAGCAATCTTGATTTCTCGAGATTTGGCCCTATCTTAAATACTATCAAATTCCCAATAAAAAATGATGAGGGGTAAAATATGCGTAAGGCAAACCTAGAAGCACCGGAGTCATCAACGCTGGGAACAGAAAGGAAGTTAAGGGCTGGAATAATGTCTTTAGGGGAAAGCATGAAGGGTAGAAGCTTCTGGGCCATTTCGAGAGGGTTCTAATGCTAAGGATGTCAGGGCTGATATGGTAAGAGAAGAGGAAAGTGGATCAGAAGTCAGATCTGAAATAAAGCTTCAGCGCTGGAAAGGACTAAAGGCATAACTAATCAATAACAACCTTGAAGATTCTTCCTAACTGTCGGGGTCGCTATCAACCGTGAAATTATCAATTTACCCCTGTTGTAAACGCCTATAAATATGAGATGTACCTGCCATTGTAAACATACGCTATTCTAAACACTCAATACAATATTTTTCTCATGCTTTAGCTATTTTCATTACTCTCTCTCAATTCACTATGCACTACAGGTGAATTATTCTCTCCATAATTAAAGGGTGAAATTATCGAACACATCAACTGGCGCCGTCTGTGGGAATTAAGGATAAATATGAAGAATTATAGTTTTATTATAAGTCTAAAAGAAATTCTATTCTTACTAAAATTCTTAGTATTTTGCCTGTGAATACGGACATATATTCATTATTCAAGAGACAATTCTGTAATTGTAAACTTCAACCACAAATAGTCAATATTCTTGATAATCCTCCGTAGATGTAGATCTTTACGATCGAACCACGTAATTTAAGGGTTGGTATTAGGTGCGGCCGGCCGCATACCCACGTCCCAAATTATTACATTTGTTTATAGTAATTGTTACTTTTAATAAACATAAGATATACATTTGTTCGCACAAATGTATACTTATGTAAATATCAGTATTTACCGTCATTCAATATAAATTATTATATTTTCTAAACCCTATAAGCTAAATCCTAAACCCTGTAAACTAAACCCTAAAACCTGAACACTAAACCCTAATAGGAGTATTTACTTTTAATAAGCATAAGATATCCATTTGGTCGCACAAATATATACTTATGTTCATATAAATATTTACCTTCATTCATTATAAAGCGTTATACAAATCAATAATTACTTTTCCTAACGATAATAATTATTCGATCAAATAATAATATAATTATTTATGTTTATTAAAAGTAATCATTTTTATAATAAAAAGTAATAATTGATATGGAGATGTAATGTTTCAAAAATATTATATTTATTGTAATTATTGTTGTAATCAAAAGTAATTATTGTTATAATAAAAAGTACTAATTATTATTATAAAGAAAGGTAATGTTTTTTTGTTTTTGAAACATTACATTTCTTCACAATATTGATGTTAACTACTTATATTAACATAAGTATACATTTGTGTGAATAAATGTAAATCTTATGATTATTAAAAGTAACAATTATTATATATAAACAAATGTAATAATTGATATGGAGAAACGTAATATTTCAAAAATATTATATTTATTGTAATTATGCTTATTATAAAGAAATGTAATGTTTTTGAAACATTACATTTCTTGACAATATTGATGTTAATTACTTATATTAGCATAAGTATACATTTTATGCAAACAAATGTATATCTTATGCTTATTAAAAGTGACAATTATTATAAACAAATATAATAATTTGGGGCGCAGGTTAGGGGTGCGGGTTTGGGGCATGGGCGACCCGGCTGCATAGGACCGCACCTAATAATTAGTGGTGATTTTTTTGCGTTCTTTTAACTTTCCATTAAAAGCGTTATTTTTTGGCACAATAATTCTTTTAGCTTTCCGTTAAAAGCGTTATTTTTGGGCATAACAATTTGAATGTGTGATTGGAGTGTTAGATTAGATCTTCGGTTGGCTTTGTGTAAGGAATTATACTGTATAAAATTATAAATTGGACATAATAAATGATCGGGAAAGATGACTATGATATTTTCAAAATTTGGAATAACCGATCAAAATAATCGTTTGATTATTTAGTTAATTCCATTCAGTAGCTAAAATAAATTTAATTTGGTTAGGATATTATTTTCAAAAGTTTAATTCGAGTTTGAATATGTTTTATCTATACCCAATCTAATTATTGAATACTCACCCCTATTAAAATTTGTGTCAAATTCAATGTACCATATTTATCGTAGAAAAGGAAGTATTATTTTTCTTCACATTAGCAAGCACTTTAAATTTTGACAAATACTCCAATTATGATATATCTAGGATAAATTGTTTTAGTACGATCATTTGCACAGATGCACTTACTTTGCTAACCTCTGAGACAAATAATCATGCTTTGCTGGATTTTGGCTAGAAACTCGCCTAACCATTAAAAAAATCAAAGTTTAACGATTTTTAAAAGTTAAATCACGTCTTACAATTTTAAATGACATGTTGTGATTTAAAACGCAATTAAGTATAATGCCTTAGGGTTTAAAGGCTGTAATTCGAAGTGATCAATTAGTTGACTTAGACTAAATATATTTAGAAGTCAACTACTAAACCTTCACATAGCTTTAATTTCAAAGTCTTGACCCGTTCTCAAGGCGCATAATGAGTTCCAATCGTTATAATGCTAACAAAATGTCAAGTTCTTGTTTAATGTCAACCTATTATTAGCTAATAAAAGTGAAATTAAATTATAAAAAATAATTATATACCCTAAATTGATGGAATAAACTCTAGTTAATAATCACAAAATTAAATTAAAGCATATAAAGTTGAAATTGAAGAAAATATACATAAGAAATTAAACAAAATTGAAAGTAAGACACAAAGTGGGACATAAAGTGTGGTACACTGAATCTCATTCCAGCTAAGCACCCCAACAACTCTGTTAATTTCATGCATTGTCTTAATTCTACTTAGAGTTTTAGTAAATTCCATTAGATTGATTTATCTCTATTTTCATAGACTTTATAAGTATATAGATTGTTATAATAAAAAATATCTATAAAAAATATAATAAATTAAATGCAAATTAAAATAAATTCAAAAAATATATAAATGCAGGCAAAAAAATTCATATGCAAACTCGCAACTGTTGATAACTGAACATATTAATCAATACAAAAACTCATAAAAATCACTCAAACCCCAGCCAAAAATCATAAATTGCAGCACAACCAAGAGCAATCACAAAATTATACCAACCTTAACCAAGAGCACATTTGAAACGCAAACAGTAAAACCTCATAAACCTAATTACAACCAGTACTATCCCCTTTATGTATTTTCAACTCAATAATTCTTGTCAAGTAATATAGAAAGAAAAAAGAAATATAGAAAAGGGGGCAAAGGTCAAATGCACAGGAAAGAAAGAAAAAAAAAAAAGGGTAAATATTCAATTTTGTCCCACACTACAAAAAAAAAGAGTTTTTGCAATGAAATTTTTTGTTACAAAAGGGTATATTTTCATCACATATGACTTTATGTGAGGAAAAAAAATTCGTCACAACGTCGTCACGATAGGGTCCTCACATATAATATTATGTGACGAAAATGTAATTTCCTCACATTAGAGTCTCATGCTTATATGAGGAAAAAATTCCTCACAAATAGTCTTATTTTTTCATCACAAAAACTCTAATTGTGAGAAAAAAATTCCTCACAAATAGTCTTAATTTTCCTCACAAAAACCTTCTGAACGCTGATTTTAAAACGTATATGGGCAACAATAAAAAAAATAAGAGGCTTCTCAAAAAACTAAAATAAACAATAAAATTTAAGAGCTAAAAAAAGCGTAGAATACAAATGTAATCACCTACACCGAAATGCATGTTAATAAAGATCACATGAGTTCAAAACAATGAAACTCTATGCAGTTTAAACATATTTAGCACATTTTCATACACTATAAACATAACCCAGACAATAGGAGCTTCCCAATTCTGTGTCTCGCACGTGTTGCTTTCTAGGTGAAGGTGGAGAGAATGCAGTCCGTGTCTGCTCCAACAGCAGGCACAAAAGATTTACTGGCACCACCGAATAGAGAACCTTGTGAATTATTCGCAGATGGATTACTGGTTGATGAACTGAGTCCAGAAGTCATATTTCCAGAACTTGATAGCCCGAATGATACAAAATTGGTAGTAGTTCTTCCGGAACTTAGATTAGCAAAAACATCCAGCAAGCTGCACATGTAGTAAACGGAATTTAGATTGTATTCTCATAGAAATCAATGTCATCAACATTGAGTAAAAGAACAGAACTTGCAAACAGTTGGAAATCATTTTCTAGTCTGTATGCATAGAACTAACCTGCTAGAGTTTTCTTGTATACCGGGTCCGGTGCTTGATTTGGGCATCAAGGAAGGGAACTTATCTACAATATAAAACACTTTGAATGAACTAGAAGGATTCCAAATACTGAGCTGAATAAAATATAATTATATACACACATAAAAGTTCAATCTCCTTACCTACAGAGCACTCATTCTAAATGCTGCTCTGTTTTGAGGTTGAGACAAACCATTTTCGACATCATCTGAAGTTCGATCTCTCACCAAAAAAGCTTCAAAGGACACTGCAGAGTCACTGTTATTTACAGGGTAGTATGTGTGAGAAGGGGAAGAAGTTTCTACCAGATAGTCCTTGATCTTGAGGAGTAGAAACATGAGTATCCAATAAACCAGTACTACTCTCAAATTTGTGATCGTCTTGGACATTCAGCACTGAAACACAAAATAGATGCATACTAGTGTAAACAATTGCAACTAAAACTTTCAAAGATATAATGATCCAAGTATACCTTGGAGTTGGGCTCAAAATTTTCACAATTTTCCAGAACTGTAAGAGATGTTGAGGGCACGGGTAGTAGGCCTGACTTCAAGGCTAGAGCCCACAACTTCCTCTGCTCTACTGTTCCCTACCATCATTTTAAACCACTCGACAAGATTAACCTGCCACAGGCACAATTATTGATATTGTTACTCGAAGGGGGTGGCCAGCTTCCCGATCACTCTGTCTGGAGTGGCATACATCCCGATTTACTAAGAACTTACTAGCTATGCTTATCGTATATAAGTAATTAAATTAGCACCTCATTGGCTGGACGTGTGTAATCTACTGGATCTCTTCCGGTGACAGCTTCAAGAAGTAGAACACCAAAACTGTATATGTCGCTTTTTTCATTCAGCAAGTCAGTATTTGCATATTCAGGAGCCACGTAACTGAAATTAACAAAAGCACATGATTATTATGAGGGAAAACTACAATAAAAAAGATATCAGAAATTCAAAAGGCAAATATACCCAAAAGTTCTCATCACCCTTGTTGTTATATGGCTTTCCCCAGATTCCAGCAGCTCAGCCAAACCAAAACCGTACCAATTCTCTGAAATTTACCAAACCCAAAACAAGAATAATAAGCGCAATAAATTCTAAGATGGATATAAGAGCAAATAAACTTATATTGTGCAAGTTATGTTTGATTGTGGAGTGCGAACCATGATATAAATGATTTTGCAAGCTGGAAAACTCATGCTCATTAGGAGAACTCTAACGTTGTAATTTGACAACAATAAGAACTGAAAGGCGCAATTTTCAGTAGGAAAGAAAGACTACTAGTGCCATCCCATAGAACTAGACCTTGTTCATTATTGGTTAATGAAGAACCTTGCAAATGACCATTCCTACTTTCTTCACCGCCTGGTTACTAACTAAATAATTAAGAAAATACACTCTACCAATTCACAACTCAAAATCACCAACAAGAGTTAATTTAAAATCCGAGCAAATAAATCCTATTTTATGACTTCAATTTTTCAAACAACACGAAATAAATAATTTCACATCCACATTAACACATAGAAAGCAGATCAACGCTCGGAGAAACTTACAACAAAAGCCACCAAAAAAAACTTAACAAACAGCAATTTCCACACTCAAAGCGCCTCAAATTACCATAAAGAAGAAGAGCCTCAGATTCGGAAATCGAGAGTGATATATCACTGGATGATATAAAAATAAAAATAAAATTAGGAGAAATGTAGGAGGAAAAATGATATTAGAGGCAACGATATACAAATAATAGATCGAGCAACTATCACTGCATGATCGAGAGAGAGATTACCTAAAAAAGCTGGTTGATACTCTTCCATGAAGAATCTGAACCAGACAAATCAATCGACAATATGTTTTTAAATTGAGAGAGGATTGAAAAGAGATCCAGAAGAGATTGAAAGATAATTGCTTTCATTTTTTGAAGTCACGCTGCGAAGAATGAGGGAATTTTGGGAAGAGGTTTAGTTTTAACTTTTGCTTATGAGGACTTTATTTTGAGATAATTATAAAAATGACCCCATTTTTTTATTTTTTGTGATGATATTAAGTTTCCTCACATAAAATATACTAATGTAACAAAATTTGATTTTGTCACATAAGTTTGTAACAAATACTAATATTTCTTGTAGTGCCATCGTTTTAACAAAAATATCCCAATTTAAGGATAAGTGCATACAAGTTTCCATCGTTTCAAAGTTTAGTTATTTGTGTCCCGAAAAAAAAATTCAGCACATGAGTATTGGTGTGGAATGCCGGAATTTCCACATACACAACTTACGTGACACATTCACCACACCAATAAAATATGCCAAGTTGCGAATGTGAAATTCCGACATTCCACGTCAATATTCAGATGCCAGAATTTTTCTCGAGACACAAATAACCAAACTCTAAAACGATGGTTACTTGTATGCATATATCCTTAAGTTGAGACATTTTTGTTAAAACGCTAAAAAAATGGGACAAAATCGATTATTAACCCAAAAAGGAATATAAAGAAAGGGGCGAAAGTTGCAAGAAATGGGATAAATAATTATTCTCCATAGCAATACGTGAAATCTTTTATGGGGAGGTGAGATTTGTGTAAAGATTTTATATTTATACTAGGACTAAAAATCCTCCAAAATCTATGAAATATAAGAATCCTTAAAAGTTTCAATATCACCATATTTAGATGGATATTTAAAAGTCATAATTGAATATCAATATATTTAAAAGTATTTTAGCTAAGAGTTAGGATTCGTCTTGTAGGACTCGATCTTTAAGGCAGTGCATCATCATAAACTAATATTTACCACACAAGTTTGACAAGAAGGACTCGATCGACTCTGACCCGACGAGGGATTAGGGTGTGTACACAAGGAATGTTTTAGGCACTGGTTGACTTGGTCGGGTCCCCCATGCTTAGCACTCACGTATCATCGAATATAGTTAAAATGCACGTGTTTTAGGAGCTCGGGCTCACAACTTAAGTAATTTTGAATTTATAGTAACTATTTCTTAAAATGTTGCTATTCTTCATGAGAAGGCATGTGATTCACCAAGAAATCTTTAAAATGTTTTAAAAGTAAAAGGGACATTAACGTCACTGAGTGCATTAGTGCTCGACCCACATTTATTTAAATCATTTTAGGATGATGATGAGCAAGTTGCAAATGAAGCGTGTGGTGATGGTGCTCTTTTGAAGCGAGAGATCACGATTGTTTGGATGGTGATTAAATTATCATATGTTTGGACTCACATCATTCTAACTGAGTCAACCAACAATTTTCCTTATAAATTCTATTTACTTTTTGGATGCCCTGCATGATACTTTGAACAAATTACGACCCCATGAATGATCAAATTGAACAACTGAGTTGCCTTGTGCACTCAATCCCTTGAATTCCGCGCCTAGGATTCAATCGGAGTCTTCATACTCCCAGTCAAATCGAGTATTCTTTGAGTAATTGATCAGACTAATTCAGCTTAATTATTTTAGTTGATTAACCTAATTAAATGAAATAGTTGAACAATTATTTTAATTAAAGACTCAGAGTATACATGTTAGCTCCTAAAAAAGTCGTGTTGTCACAAATAGGGAGCAACAAAAATGCAAGATCAAAATATTACTCACATATTGCACTTTATTAAAAAAATTAGACCGCATATTCATATATGATTTAATATCAAATATATACCAAACAATTAATTCAAAGAAAATGCCGAACAATCCTTTTTGTTCCGATCTGATAAAATGTAGGGGTGTGCATTCGATTTTTGGTTGAATTTTTTGCTAAAACAAATCCAAGTCGAATTGAATTAGTTGAATAAACTGAATCGAATTAGCTGAAATTTTAAAATTAAATAACCTAAAAATTTGAAAATTTTGAAAAAAAAGAAAAATAAGAAAAAAAGAAAAATAAAATTATATTTAATATATAAATTATATATATGTGTATACATATATATTATATAAATATAATTCAATTAAAAACCAAACCGAATCCAACCAATTTTTTTAAATAAAACTAAATCAAATCGAAAAACCAAAAAAATCAAAACCATATTTTAATATTTGAGTTTGGATCGATTCAATTATTCAATTTCAGATATTTTGCTCACCCCTAATAAAATGTTAATAAAATATTAGATTTAAATGTGGACTAAACAAAATATAAGAAATATGATATGTCCCTCTAACTTAACTACAATCAATATATAATGAAAAATCTTTTATGTTGGTGCTGATAAAGTGCGTACTGGTGTATGAAGGGATTACACCAATTTCAAACCTTTCAATACTTTAATCAGATTGACTTAAGACAAGATTGACTGATAAAATTATCAGCTTAGATGACTTAGGTCAACTGACAAAGGTAAGTTGACTGACAGTCTAGATAAAGTTTGTCTAATTTAGAGTGATCAATTAGCAAGCCTATTGACTGCTCAAGAGCTGGTCAGTTGGACGAATACTGATGTTTGTTCAGAATGTGGTGGTTAAGCTACTCGCGTGTTATGAAAATCTAAGTCCAAGTTTTCAGCTTAATCAATATTCACTATCATGACCAGCTATATGAGTTAGCTGAAAATAAAGTTGTCAACTTGGTCGGGCCGACCTAGCCCGAACCGGCCCAAGCCCCGGCATGGGCCGGCCTAGGATCGATCCACTTGATCGAATGGGTTAGTCGGGCCGGGCCGGGCCGGGCCAACCCTTTGAAATGGACTTTATTTGGGCCATTTATCAAAATCAAGCCCGACCCAAGACCATGATCATTAGAAGCCCAGCACAAGCCTAAACCAGGACCAGGGCCAAGTCCGGCCCAAGATCAGTCTAGGCCTGGCTCAAAACCGGTCCAAGCCCAATAGTTTGGGTAAAATATTATTTATATACTTATTCCTCCTATTCAATCTTCAATTGCCTACACAATTTCTCAATACTAAAATATTAAACTTATTAAACCTATTCAATCTCCATTCAAATACGTCTCCAATTCAATCTTCTATACAAACTTATTAAAATATTAAAATTATTAAAATTGAGTGATTGTCCACATATGAACGAGCACATTATTTATATCCAGATTATAATTAGTTTTCGATTTTGACAAGAACCATCTGTCAAATATATAAATAAACTTAAAAATAATTTAAAGATAGTGATGACAAATTTAAAACTATGTAAAAGTGAAAACTCATTCGTACCTAACTGAAGCTCATTCGAAGTACACTACTAGAAACTGAGCGATTAGCGACGGAATTTTCCGTCGCTAATCACCAAAAATCCGTCGCTAATTTCGATCACCGACGGATCAACGACGGACGCCGTGCGTCGCTGTAAAAGTGGTCGGTAAAAAAATTACCGACGAAATTCATTTCCGTCGCTAATTACCGACGGACCGTCCGTAGGTAAGCACACGACGACGCATGCGTCGTCTGAAATCAGCGACGGAAAATTCCGTCGGTATTAGCGACGAAAATGAATTCCGTCGCTACTTTTTTTTACGAAAAATAATAAAAATATTTTTTTTATCAATCTAGCTTTATTCTCCACAAGTATTTTGGTATTTGTAATGTATTTTGAACTTAATTGCATACGTTAAGACGAACTTCCCAGTGGGTCACCCATCTTAGTTGTGCTCTAATTCAAACACGCTTAACCTTAAAGTTCTTTTCGAGTGGTCACCAGTACAGAACACGCGTATTATTGATATAACTATGACCTATTAATTCATTTAAACTCTATTTTAATATACAATATCATTTAATCATAAGTCATAACCTTAGAATATGCTGAAGTCATATCTAAGACTTGTGCTGCCGACGGAAAAATGACGGTAAATATACGATCGAATTTAAAATAATAAAAAATATTAATATTATAATTAGTTAAAATATATATATATTATTGTTGAAAATGACAATAAATTTAAAATATTCTCAATAATTTAAAAATAAGAATAAATTAGAAAATTAATTAAAAAATAATAAAAATATTTAAAAAAAATAAAAATAACAAAAAAAATAATAATATTTACCGACGAATTATTAATTAAAAAATAAAAAAATAAAAAATAAAAAAAATCATATTTAGCGACGGAATATTTTCCGTCGCTATTTTTTACGAAAAATAATAAAAATATATATATATTTTTAAAAATTAAAAAAATTAAAAAAAATAAAAATAAATAAATAAATCATATTTAGCGATGGAATATTTTCCGTCGCTAATAATTCCGTCGCTAATTTCGTCGGTAGTGTAAAAAAATAATTTAAAAATAAATTAAAAATAATAAATAATATTTAACGACAGATTATTTTTCGTCGCTATTCCGTCGGTAAATTAAAAAAATAAAAAAAAATAAATGAAAAATAATGAATAATATTTAACGACGGATTATTTTCCGTCGCTATTCCGTCGGTAATCCGTCGGTAAAATTTTGAAAATATCTTCGTCGAAATTCCGCCGTTGTTCCGTCGGTGATTACCAACAGATTATTTTCTATCGGCAATTCCATCGGTATCCGATATGTTTTTTTGTAGTGGTACAACCCAATATAAGCCCATCATACCCGACGTTCTAGAGTAAGCCCATTTGAGGCTCGACCCATTTGAGGCCCAAGCCCACTAAAAATGTGGTCCTCAACCGGGTTGGGTTCTATATTTTTTAAAAAGCCCGGCCCAGGACCGGCCCATTTCAAATGTGGTCCTGGACTGAGCTGGGCCTAACTTTCTGCAGGCTCAAATGGGTTTGGGCTGGCCTGACCCAGTTGAAACCTCTAGTTGAAAAAGTGTTTGCTGAAAATTGAGTTTTTTTATTTGAGCTGAGTTTTATGGTGAATATGTTATGCTGATAAATAACAATTTAAGAATGTTGAAGTTAAAGACTGAAAGTAAAGCACACAACAATTTAACGTGGTGTGGAGAAACTCTCCTACTGTTGGGACACAAAAAGATATCCAACCTCCTAGTTTTGATGATATCATTAGAATGCTTCGCTTGTCTTTACTTCTCTTGCAGGTCCAAGTGTGTTGGTCCTCATTTGCCTTGACTGAAGTTGCAAAGACTGAAGATTAACAAGTCAAAGAACAGAAGATTGAAGGTCGAACACAGCACAACTGAAGCACACCCAGCCAGACAAACAGAAGGACGCATTCTGACTCAAGTCATCAGTCACCAGTCGAAGATATTCATGCAATACAATACCAGCATTGAACTGAAGCGTGAATCAAGCATCAGTCGACTTTCTGCATCTAACTGAAGTAAAAGAGTACCAGACACGCCGCATTAAATGTTGAAGGGAAAGCACCGACTCTGGATAATTGGTTAAGGGGTTTTTCAGGTTTAGGCTGATTCGAATTTGAGGTGTTTTTGCTGGGAGTATTGGGATTCCAATTATTGATGATATTTTCTGTTCATGGATTCGAGTATCGAGTACGAGAAGCTTATCACACAATAGTTCTATCTTTTTTCTGGTTCGGGAACTGAGAATCGGGAAGGAATTAATGACGATGTCCGTTGAAGGCTTACGTTGTGAAACTTAACAGCAAGGGTCATCCAAAATCGCGCTGCCTCGCGACCGTAGTAGTTGACGTTGCTCTCTTTCTCTCACTCAATCTATATTGTTTTTAATTTCTGAAATTTGAAGGCATTTCCATAACCATCATTTTGGGATTCTAATTCTCTTGGGGTTCCATCTCTTCTTTGATGATATAGAATTATTAAGTATAACAGGGGACGCTGAGGCAATTAATAGATTAATTTGTCCAGTCGTGAAGGCTGAATCTCGGTTGTTGGGGAAAAATTATGATTCAAGCTTTAACATCTCATCCTGATTTGGGCTCACCGTGTGTGTCGCCAGCCATCGGCCACCAGGGAAAAGCTTCAAGTTCCAAAAATGGGGGTTTGGGTGCCATTCGATTGAGGCAAAGACCTCCGCAAAGCGTCTCTCGCAGCCATGCCCCGCCTTCTCCAGCATCAGCTGCAGCAGCGACCTGGGTTTAAGCCACGAATTAAAATCAGCTGCTCTCAAATGATAGCCGGTGTCGAGGTGTTGTGCATAGCATGATCGATAGCAGCTCGATGTCCTATCCACGTGAGTTCTAAGATGGTGAATGCTTTTACAGCTATGGAGATGGGTTTTCGAGCTACATAATAGAGCTGCTCATTGTTAGAGAGACAAGTATGACACCTCGGGATTACAGCTCTGTGAACTGCCTTCTTGAACGCCACAATACAGCCCTGCTGTTATCCTAATCAGGATTGGGACTATACATGACGACTTATTTAAAATTTTGGGACCAATCTTACTATGCTGTGATTTTATTATGATTTTAGGCCTGTTTTTCTTATGATTTCATTTTGATTTTGGGACTGATTTCATTATGCCTTTACTACGATTTCATTTTGATTCTTATGACTGATTTTGCTTTGATTTTACATTATGATTTTATTGGCATTTCAGTTTCGTGAATTCAGGGCTGGATAAAGTCCCTTATTTGAGGAGGCTCATCACAACAGGGACTTACAGTATTATATTTATCCGTGGAATTCATGAGTTGAAAGCACGACAAACCCGTGATAGAGAACTCGTGCATGAGGTGGGGCGCGATAACTCTGTGTCATTTTGTGGAACTCATCAGTTGGGATTGGGGTGCAACAATTCGCAGCTATGCCGTTTTCTTCTTTCGGGAATACTTGTATTCGTGGGGTTGAGATCATGGCGGTTTGCATATTATCCGAGGAAATTATTGGCATTTATGACAGCCGAGGGCAGCGGAGTTTCTTATGGCAATGACATTTCAGCCCTGTTGAGATTTCTTAGGGGTTATAGAGCAGTCAGCCTTGATCAAGATTATTGGCAGTAACGGCATTTCAGTCCGGTTACGATTTCTCGGGGCTAGGTATTATGGGGATTTCCAGCCCTGCTCGGGACCTCTCAGCACACTGAGGAATTTCAGCGCCGCTTGAAACTTCTCGACGCAACAGCCCTGTGATAAAGATGATAAACTATTTCAGCACCCCAACTTGGGGTCAACACTTCAGCACCTCATGAGTACACACGTGACAGCCTTGGGCGGGCCAGATTTGGAGAGAAATAGAGGGATTATCGAGATGGGTATATCAACATTTGATTACTTCCAGCCTGCTTTTGCTCTGGGAAGAATAACAAAGGTGGGATGACCTGAATTTAATTCAAAGCTGCACACTATTCGCGGGACTTGGGAGTTGGGGTGGAACGCCAACTCCACACGAGATTTTCTCGGCATAACAGATGATTTCCAAACCTGCTCCGGACTCCTCGGGGGCTTCCAGCCCTGCCTGGGCTGATCTCTATGGCAACCACCTGAAGCAAGGGCCTTCAATTTCTCGTTATAGAGCCCACGTGCTCACTCAATTTTTGAAGGAAAAAGAAAGCCAAACCACATTATCATATTTAGATACGGTAGGAGAGTTTATCCAGCCACAAGGGGACAGCCACCTCTGCGCATATCTGGGCTTGAGCTGATGGGGATCAGTGTGGCAGCCCTGCGCATGACCTTGTTGGTTCAACAAGAACTTTCAACTTTGCGTCTATTTCACAAGATTTTCTAAACTAAGGGATATTTGCATCTTTTTCATTTCGGCGTCTATCAACATTGAGGGGATATTTGCATCTTTTTCCAAAAATCAGTTGATAGCCTAACATCATGTCTGTGGTAATTTTGAGCTAACGGGATCATTACAGCTCTGCACGAGAATAACGAGGGGCACGTACCAGCCTTGCACAGTAATTCTTGGGAGCAATAGAGATTTTCAACCGTGTATTGTTCTTGAGCCGAGGGCGCATAACAGCTCTGAGTTTATTCTTAGACCATGCGTTTTATTTGTGGGATAGGGTTGACAACGCTGTTTGTTGATGGTGGACAATGCTGAAACTCTGAATCTTGGCCGATTCTTGATGGTCTGGTAAGACAGGGTTGATACTCGACCTTTGCCGCCATTTGTCTGCAGCATCGTTAGAGTTCTGCTCGTGTATTTTCTTATGTTACGGGTTTCCAGCTAATTGCTTGGAATTCTCAGCGCAAGGAGGGACTTCCAACTTATTCGGGACTTCTTGGTGCAACAATTCCAGCTTTGTTCGGGACTTTTCCACACAACGATTCCAACGGTTTCAGCATTGATATCGAACACTGTCGGTGATAGCCTTGGGCACCGTACGTTTAGTATGGACACCACCCCTGAACGACAGCCCTGCTCGGGACGTCTTGACACAACAGATGATTACAGTTCTACATTGACTTCGTGACAGAGCGGGAAACCCCTAGTGCTGCTCGAGACTTCTCGGGAATTGTCGGCTCTGCAAAGACCCAATTTAAAATTGACAAAGATCTTTATACCGCTGAATCTACGGGAGCATCAGCTTTCCTCCGTGAATTGATGATAGCAAAGTTGTTTGTCATGGGTTTACTCGGCTGATTTCGATCACAGGTCCTTGAGACTCGAGGTTCTTCATAAGTGATACATCTTCGCCAGCTTGGGCTTGTGAACTTAGCCCAATTTATATACTTTTTCTCATAAGATTGTTTTGAATCTTATGGAGGACTTGTGTTCCAGTAACGGGGTCGAGGCCGTGCACGGGATATTTCTAGCCCTGTTTTGGTCCTCTGGATGGGATATTTCCAGCCCTGTTTGGATATTCTTAACGGGATTTTTCCAACTTTGCGGGGAATCTTCGCATAACGGCTTCCCAGTGCTGATCTGGTTTTCTCGTGCAGTGTTTTAGTGGCATTCGAGAGAGTCAAATGACAGCCCTGTTCAGGACTTGCCAGCCACGGCTTGGGACGTCTAAGAAATTTCCAGCCTTACATTTATGCTTGGGCTAATGGGAGTAAGGCGGCAAATCTGGAAAATAATAGGGAGAGTATCAGGTTTCAAGAGCAGCATACCTTTGTGAATACATCTCGAAGCTACGATAGGTTGAACTATTATGGTGAACTTTACATCAAGACAACAAAATATTTTGTAGATGAGTAAGTATGGACCATTACTAAAAATCAGGGATCGTAATTACATGGTTGTACGCGCACGACATAGGGGGGAGTACGTGCTTGAATCAAGGAATCACGGGACTTGCTAGGCGTAATAGATAATTCCCAGCCCTGCTCGGACTGCTCGGGATTCCAGCCCGGACATGGACCGTTCTCGGGAGCTTTGGAAATTGCCAACCCTCCTCGGTGACTTCTCGGGAGCTTTGGAAATTTCCAGCCCTGCTCAGGGATTTCTCGGGAGCTTTGGAACTTGCAAGCCCTGTTTGGGTCTTCTCGCGCAGCGAGATTTTCCAGCCTTGTTCGGGTCTTACCGTGCAGCCAGGCTTCCCAGCCCTGCTCGTGTCTCCACACATTTTGGAGGACAGCAATATATCTTAGTACTATCCAACATGCTGAACATGAAATTGTTAGCCAGCCGATTAAGGTGGAGGTATATCAACTCCTTAGTTGATATATCTAAAAGTGGAGTATAGAAACTTGACATACTCAAGAAACTTGTGCTGCTGGAATATTCTATTTGTGCAAAGGGATAACTGAGGGGATTTATTATGTCCAAATCTGAATATATACTCTTTCAGACTTTGGAACTTCAAGATTTTTTTTCTCTCCCTCTCTCTGATTGTCAAAGCAGCTTTGATTTATTTATTGGGTTTTCGCTGATTTAATCATCGGGTCTTCAACAATCGTGCTTGACTTCTAAAGTACGCGCACGACACTGGGGGGGAGTAGGGGTGTATACCCCGTATATACCTTGTATATTACTATTCATATCCTATTTTTTAGGGATAAAAAATTTAAGTTTTTAGAAGCTGCCTAAGCTCGAGCTCCCAGAGCTGTCTTAGCGCGAGCAGCTGCCTAAGTCGGATCCCAATGCTGGCTTAGCGTGAGCATTAAAGTTTAGAAGTCACCTTAGTGCGAGCTCCCAGAGCTGCCTTAGCGCGGGCATTAAGAATTAAATTTTTAGAAGCTGCCTAAGCTCGAGCTCCCAGGGCTGTCTTAGCGCGAGCAGCTGCCTAAGCTGGATCCCAATGCTAGCTTAATGCGAGCATTAAGGTTTAGAAGTCGCCTAAGTGCGAGCTCCCTGAGCTGTCTTAGCACTGGCATTAAGAGTTAGATTTTAGAAAGTCGCCTAAGTCCGGATCCCAATGCTGGCTTAGCGCGGGCATTAAGTTTTAGAAGCCGCCTAAGCACGAGCTCCCAGAGCTGCCTTAGCGCGGGCAATAAGTTTTAGAAGCAGCCTAAGAGCGAGCTTCCAGAGCTGCCTTAGCGTGGGCATTAAGTTTTAGAAACTGCCTTAGTCGTGAGCTATAAAAGGAAAAAGTCAAAAACAAAGGGGGTCGTTGCCCGTAGTCATGGCTATAACAATTAAAGAGTGGCTTAATGAGCACATTCGAAAGGGTGTTTCTTCATTCATATTATTGTTGTTGATTATCCTAGATACTTTGGCAGGTTTGGAATATATTTGTGTTGACAACTGACAGCGGTGTAATATTTTATCTTTGATTACTTTACAAACCTATAATACTCAATCTTGGATAAGTTACAAGGCTGCAGGGCTGAGATACTTGGATTTTACCTAGGAGAACAATACAACGCTGACTTTAGCAATGAATGTCAATGGTTGAACACAAAGAAGACTCGGTTCAACTAGACTGGGGGGTAGCTGATGAGGAGTAAAATATGCATCAGTGTTGTACACCTGTAGAAATCCCACCTTGAGCAGACCACCAGTGGAAATCCATCTTTGGGGGCGCTCCCGGGACAATTTAGCTCAGAAACTCACTTCGACAGCCATGTCAAAGTCCAGCTATGCCAGATCCCAGCTTTGACCTCCAGCTATGCCAGATGCCAGCTTTGACCTCCAGCTATGGCGATTCCAATCATGTCAATGATTTGGGCTTTGTCACACTGTTGTATGGGCTTTAGGGCTAGGCCCAGTTAGTCACCTATAAATAGGGCTCTTGTGTATAGGAAATGAGGATTCTTACTCTTTACTTGTACTCACAACCCTTCTCCAATAATAAAAACTCTCTCACTTTACTGCTTTTTATCTATTCTTATCTAGCATTAATTATGGGAATTATCTATGAACTCATCAACGGGGCTTGGGCCTGATTGCTTGGGCTAATGGGCTTTAGGGGCCAAACAGGCCCAAATGTTAGGTTTACTTGAATGTTTATAAATAGGGCCTCCATTATTAGATAGAGGATTCTCTTTTTTCACTTTCACCATGTAAAATGTAGTCTCTACACAAAACATAGTGAAAATTCGGGTAACCTCTATGGACGTAGATCGTTATGATCGAACCACGTATATCTTAGTGTTATTCATTATTTTATTTAATCCGTTAATTCTAGACTCATCGGTTGACACCGTCTGTGGGAAAATCGAGTTAAGACGTGAGATTCAATCTACTTTGTTTGGCAACATTTTTTCTCTGTTTCATCACCGGTAAAAATTTCGGGCAATCTGGGAAAATTCCCAATGATGCTCAGTTCATCTAGAATGATGAGATCTCCATCTTAATGTCTTCTCTCTCGAAAAAAGAATGGTTCATCTCGCTTTTAAAGTTTTACCTATCTCTATCTCTCGGAATATTGGGAAAATATCCTTTGGTGAGAACTTTGTATCTGGATCTACGATTGAAAAAAACATCGGCACCAAGAAAAAGGGGGTCAGAAATTCGGAATATCTCAAATCAAAGAAGGATCCCCAATTCTGAAGCTCATCAAGATACCTTCGATCCAAATCTCTTTATTTTTGGGTCACCATTTCCAGATTCCCAATTTCTCATGGGATAAATTTGGGCAATCTGGAGTTGGAGATAATAAAAATCTAATTCCAGAAGTAGCAAGACTCACTCAATTTCAGTCTCAACAAAGATCGGCCATTCCCCTCTTTGAGAAATCCGCCAATGCTCAGTCTCTAGTCCTGCGAGGCCGACGACCATCCTTTCCGGCGTCGCTCTCCTTTTCCTTCATCTCTCTCTCGTCTGTGCCATTCCCGCTGGCCACCGCTCACTTCCACTCGGCCCTACCGCCGGCCACAGGGACTCCATCATCTGGCAGCATACTGCACACCGTCGCCGCGCGTGCCATCGGCCTCCGGTCATCGGGGAAAAACTCAGATTTATGGGGGCATGGTAATACTAGCTCGAGTACTTAAGGGAATCGACAAGGAAGGGGTGCTACCGAAAAATGACAACTCCCTCTATCGCTAGCGAGATTCAGTATTAGCAGCGGCGGTTAGAGTTCTGTAACGCGTCGATCTCCACCGGAATCGCACCATCTATGGGTGGACGAAGCAAATTAGATGACAGCCCTGCTGTAAAAATACTATCAACTAAGGCTACTCTCAGAGCAAGGCTGTTCTGAGAAAGCTTTTAGTTCAAAGGCGTGGCAGTTGGTGGAATTTGTTTTCACCATTGGAAGAGAAAAGAGGGAAGTAGACTTGCTTGGGGATAGAACACAACACATTTTCAAGGATTGAGGCAACACCGCTGTATTGCTTACGTCTTCAGCTTCGGGTTGGCTTGACAGCCATGTGCTATTCATAGAAAACGTGATTTAGGGTGAGCACGTGACAGCCCTGAATATCATTCAAGTGGATTCAGAGCTTTCAGAAGGAGTTCGGAAGGCGAAGACGTCGGGCATTCTTTTGTAGCTCAAAGGATTGAGAGTATCTCTTCAAGAATTACCGCATTTCACTAGCAGACATTATGATATTGGAAGCTCCATCAAATTTGTTCTTATGTGCTGATCCATGGCGGCAAAAGCATATTACAGAATCGTATCATATGCCTTGGGAGTATCATTTTAATGATTATCTCTTGACCAAGAAGGTTTTCAAACTTCAAATAACAACACTGAAAAGGGATTTGCAGAAAGCATCACAATTGTCAAAGTGAAGGGAGTGTAATATTTTTCTACTACCATTTACCTTATTGATCATTGACAAGCTGGGAGTTATTGGCTGTTTTATGTATTTTATGTGCATTATTCTCAGTTTTGTCAGTTAGGGACTGTTGACTCCCGCATCATAATCTCGAATCAGAGCCAAGACATTAAACTATTCCTACATGAAACGCATCATCCCTGTGCGGAATCTCTCGACGTAGTGGGGATGTTCACCCCTACCCGGGTTGGACATTGATGGGAAGGGGACAGCCCTGCTTCAACCTCCAAAATAATGACAGCCCTGTGAAGCTCTTTATTAGTTTTCACATTCTTTATGAACAAGGAATTTCTGTTGCTCTTTTGTGGGATATCTGCAAGAGTCGATTTGTTGGAGTTCTCAATGTATCAGATTTCATCTTGATACTCATGGAGCGGGGCAATCACAGATCTAACTTGACTGAGGAAGAACTTGAGACACATACAATATCTGCCTGGAAAGAGGAGAAAACACATCTTAATCGACAGAGTTCTGGATACATTGGGAAAAAAGGCATCAGTTTCAAATCAGTATTCCGAGTACAATTAACAAGAGTTACAAATCAGTCATGGTTGCACCACTACAACTCTGTTATAGAAGAATTGAGAAAAGTGCGGTCTATCTTCGTATCGGGACAGCCCTGAGTTTATCCTCCGACTCGGGCATCAACCAAGCTCGGTGATTATGTTATAACTTTTGTCTAAGTTGGGTTTTGAGATCAACAAGATTGAAGAGGCATGGACAACTCTGCTCCTACTTAGGGGAATTCCGAGTTGATGGGATCACGGATCTGGTGTTCGCACTAGTGGCGAATGGAAAGTGGCTCGAGATGGTGGTTTTCAAGGGGGATTTGAGCGCCGTGAGGGGCGAGCGGAAGAATGGGGATTCTTGATTCTTCTTAAGAAACAACGACGAGTGCGGCCCCACCAACAGTTTGAATGAAGGGATCTCCGGCACTAGAGAACTATGTATTCGCTCCAAATGAGAGATTTGGAAATTATCTATGTTAGCTTCACCACCAAAATTTTTGGGAGGTTTCATCAAAACTACAGGGACAGGGTCATCCACGCTAGTCCGGGGTAACAACCGTGGCGTCTTTTGATGACGAGAAAATGGTCACGTTCTATTTTTTTTATCTTTGTCATATTGGGCTCAATCCCTTAATTTAATATGCTTGTTTTGCTTACAAATTTCTCATGGGTTTGTTTAATTTTTGGTGCAAGGGCCTCTCAACATTGGGATGTTTGTGTAAAGTTTGATTGATGACAACCCTGTTGAGATTCATGGCTGAATATGGGAAGAGATGTGGGGTGTTGCATCCCTGCTTGTGCAGTGTTGTGTGGGAAGCACCAGATACGTCTTGTGCACGAGTGATCAGCCATGGGAGAGACTTATCATGCTCGAGGGAATATTTCTACTGGCTACTACTAATCTCCTATCATTATTTGTTATTCACTGAGTTCTCAGAACCACGTTCAAGCTTTCAACGATATCAGTTGATGCAAACAAAGACTCGAGTCAGGGCTGAAAGGGCCAATTTCCGCGAAGCGGGGCAAGACTATCACTGCCACTTCTTGTTTTAGAACAGCGATGTAGTTCGGCAGATGGGGAGAGTACGAAAATTGAGGGCCTTTCACATCTAATTTACAACATCTCTTAATGAGGATTTGGGTTCTTCTTTGCTATAACAGGGCTGGGATTTCAGTTTTGGGGAAATTCTGACCGCACCATTACACCTCTGCGTTTACTTGGGAGAATTCTAATCCGACGGGAGACGGCCCTGCGTGGGACTTCTCAGCGCAATGAGACCAACAGCACTGCGGTCATTCAGTGGGATTCTTGAACTAAGAGGGCGCGTGGTAGCCTTGCATTTACTCTAGCTAATAGGGGAGCATGCGACAATCCTACTCCTAAATCATGGGATTCTTAATCAGACGGTTTATTTGAGGAAATTCTGAGTTGATAGGATCACTTTTGCATTGTTTCTTGACTTATGATTTTTGCTGATCAATCAATATTTCTTGGTTTCCTGTGATCTATTTTTGCTCACCTATTGCAAGATCAGGGGCTTTTGTGGGGAACGAGGCAGAGCTGGTAAAGGGGAACAGGGCTATATGACAGCTTTGCACGGGAATAACGATGGTTGTTACGAGATAGCCCTGACCCCATTCATGGGATCTTTAAATGACGGGGGAAAGGGTCATGCGACAGCCCTGTTCCTAATTCAGGGGATCTCTGGGTATATTTATTATTGGCTGTGTGGTCTGGACTATGGGGAGCTTCTCAAATTAACTGGAAACATTATAAAATGCGACATGGTTTATGGGAATCCGACTCGGCGTGTCGAAATCCGATTCCAAGATGAATAGTTACAATTATTCATTTCAAGGAATCTGAATCTAAGCCTACGTATTTGATCATTGCATTCTTACTCTCAGTCAAAATTATAAATAGTTACAATTATTATTGGGACGTTGATAATTTAATTCTAAGATATATTTATCGGGTCTTCTATGATTTATTTATCGGATCTTCTATGACACATTATTGAGGGTTTTCTATATTATATAATCGACAGAGATCTTCACAGTGTTGTGGTACAATCGTGCTTGACTTCTAAATTACGCGCACGACATTGGGGGGAGGGGGAGTAGGGGTGTGTGACAGCCCCAATTTTCCGAGAGAATAAGAAATGGGCTATGTAACGGGACTACTAAGCTTTACTTGAATAAAATGGGTAATGTGCCCTGAGAATTGGGCTTCATCTCATTAATAGTAAGATATGCCGTGTTTAAATAATAACAAGTACGACATTATAACATAATTATTCTCCCTATCAGGATCGGAAGTTCGAAGGTCTGAGACCAAGACAACGTCTCATACTAAGCATATAATAGATGCGGAAAACAATCGCTAGAAACGTGATGGAGAGTGAAATTCATATTAAAAATATGAATAAAAGTATTAACATAGTTAGGCATCAGATAATATTCACTAAGTGAATTTATTTCAGCGGAAGTAAACACAATATTTCTTCAAAATCCACAGCAACAACCCTTCATCAGCCTCGCACGTCACCACCAGCTGCTCAATCTGCAAAAGGTTTTGAGCCAACAATGTTCTGGTAGAAGCAATAACCAACAGAGAGCAAAAATATTTTAAGCATGAACCATCAACTTTAACATTTCATAAAAACGAGCTTATTAGCTCAAACATACATTTCGTAAATAAAGCCTCACCTGATTTGGAGAAAATCCAAACAATATAAGTCAGCTGATCAAGAGCCTAAATATCCTCTTCTGTAGGACCTACAAGATAAGTTCTCAACTTAAACTCATAGTCCTAAAATCAAACTTAACCTTCATAAAACCAGCCGAAGGACCGACGGCGGCAGTGGAGGCGGTCTGTGACTCCTGCTGTCCGTCGGTCAAGAGAGAAAGAGATGGGTGGTGCTACTGTCGTTCTCGTTCGGAGAGGAGTCAGCAGAGCTGCTGCTGTTGTTGACGGCGGCGGTCCGGTTGGCTGTGGCTGCTGTTCGAAGAATCAGAGGAGGAGGGAGGCAGCGATGGCGGTGATCCGATTGACTGCTGCTGTCGGCTGGAGCAGAGGGGAGGGGTGAGTCCGACGGTAACCTCGCCGGAAATCATAGAAGAAAGAGGGCTTAGGGATTTAGAGAGAGTGATTTGTGGATTTGGGGGTTTGGCGAATTGAGGGAGGAGGGAGAAAGATAGAGAGAGACGAGGGCGGCCGTGGTAAACGTTGGCGACGCGCCGCCAGATTCATGGGAGGCGGCAGCGTGAGATAAGGGAAGGAGAGAGGAACCGAAGCAGTGAGAAGAGAGAGGGAGTTTCAGCGTGTTATACAGAGTGAGAGAAAAATGAGAGGAAATAAGGGAGAAGAATTTGGGGAGCCTATTTTTGGGCTCAGGTTGGGTCTTTGATTAAGAAAAAAAAAATTGGGCTTCATGCATATTTTTTTATTGGGCTGCATGTTTATTTGTTTGGTTATATGTTTTAATTAAAAAGTTAAAGTCTTACAAATGTTTGTAAGCAAAAATATTTTTAAGTTGATTTTATGCTCAAGATGAGTTTTTAAAGTAAAAGCCGAGCAAGGGTATTATTGAAACCCTTAGCCAAGATAAATGATTTTCAAGTTTTATGTTGAATTTATGAAAACTCGGGTGTTGCGAATCTAGTTAGAAAATGATGACAAGTCATGAAGGTTAAGTTTGATTTTAGAATAATGAGTTTAAGTTGAGAACTTATCTTGTAGGTCCTACAGAAGAGGATATTTAGGCTCTTGATCAGCTGACTTATATTGTTTGGATTTTCTCCAAATTAGGTGAGGCTTTATTTACGAAATGTATGTTTGAGCTAATAAGCTCGTTTTTATGAAATGTTAAAGTTGATGGTTCATGCTTAAAATGTTTTTGCTCTCTATTGGTTATTGCTTCTACCATAACATTGTTGGCTCCGCCAACCAAAACATTGTTAGCTCTACTAACCAGAATTGTGTACGTACACCAGAACCTATTGTCTCGAGAGATTCGGTGACAACCAGTTGTAGATAGCATGCCCAATAGATGGCCAGGAAAATATGAGCTCATTTTAGTATGCATGGAATGACTCACTTTAAAAACATTCTGCGTTATACTGTTTAAAGCATGAATTATCTTTTTCAGTAAATGTTTTTTTTAAAATGTTTTTAAATGGCCCAACCCACTGAGTACACTAGTACTCAGCCCTGCAAATGTTTTCAAAACCTTTTGCAGATTGAGCAGCTGGTGGTGACGTGTGAGGCTGAGGAAGGGTTGTTGCTGTGGATTTTGAAGAAATACTGTGTTTACTTCCGCTGAAATAAATTCACTTAGTGAATAGTATCTGATGCCTAACTATGTTAATACTTTTATTCATATTTTTAATATGAATTTCACTCTCCATCACTTTTCTAGCGATTGTTTTCCGCGTCTATTATATGCTTAGTATGAGACGTTGTCTTGGTCTCAGACCTTCGAACTTCCGATCCTGATAGGGAGAATAATTATGTTATAATGTCGTACTTGTTATTATTTAAACACGACATATCTTACTATTAATGAGATGAAGCCCAATTCTCAGGGCACATTACCCATTTTATTCAAGTAAAGCTTAGTAGTCTCGTTACATAGCCCATTTCTTATTCTCCCGGGAAATTGGGGCTATCACAGGGTGTATACCCCCTACCTCTCATATACTATTTTTAGGGGATAAAAAATTCAAAATCAAAAGGACTTAATGAGCATGTTTCAAAGGGAACCGTTGCCTGCGCGCATGGTTGTACCACCAAAGGGAGCCATTGCCTGCGTGCACCGTTGTAACACCAAAGTGAGCCGTTGCTTGCGGGCACGGTTGTACCACCAAAGGGAGCCGTTGCATGTGGGCACGTTTGTACCACCAAAGGGAGTCGTTGCCTGAGCGCACAGTTGTACCACCAAGGGGAGCCGCACAGTTGTAACACCAAAGGGAGCCGTTGCCTGCGTGCACGGTTGTACCACCAAAGGGAGCTGTTGCCCGTTGGCACGATTGTAATATAAAAGGGCTCAATGAGCACGTTCGAAAGAGAGTCTCTTTATTATTATTATTATTATTATTATTATTATTATTATTATTATTATTATTATTATTATTATTATTATTATTATTATTATTATTATTATTATTATAAGTATTTTAATTATTTTAACATGGTTAGAAAATTCTTATGTGTTGATAATTTGCAGGGTTGACATATTTTGCCTTTATTGTTTTGCAAAGCTGACATTTTTTGTCTCTGACGAGTTACAAGGCCGCATGTATATAGAGTAAAAACCTCTCATCTTAGATGAGTTGCAGGAAACTATGTATGTTTAGTAACTTTGGGAGAACATCACAATGTTGGCTTTAACAACACTTCATTGGTTGAACACGAAGAAGACCCGGTTCAACCAGACTGGGGGGGAGTAGTTGATGAGGAGTAAATTATGCACCAGCGCTGTGCACAATAGGGCTGGAATATTTTTATTTATTCTTCTTCTTATTATTATTACTATTATGATTATTTTAAGTATTTGGTGCAACGCTGACTTAACAGGGCTCAGCTTCGTTTTTCAGCTATGTCACACGCCAGCTCTGACAGCTCGATTACAAGATGTACATCAGTATAACGGGGTTCGGGCCTGATTGCTTGGGCTAATGGGCTTTAGGGGTCAAATAGGCCCAAATGTTAGGTTTACTTGAATGCTTATAAATAAGGCCTCCATTTTTTTTTGAGGGAAAATAAGGCCTCCATTATTAGATAGAGGATTCTCTTTTTTCACTTTCACCATGTAAAATGTAATCTCTACACAAAACATAGTGAAAATTCGAGCAACCTCCGTGGACGTAGATCGTTATGATCGAACCACGTATATCTTAGTTTTATTTATTATTTTATTTAATCCATTAATTCTAGACTTATCATTGTGGATTTGATTTTTAAAACTGGAATTTACAACTCGAATATAGATTGGTTGTGATCCTTGCAAAAATCATTAATACGTTGATAATTTTAGCAAAGCAAAGGTAAGTTAGAGAAATTATTTTTGTTTTAATTGAGAGTTTTGTGATCTTTGTATTGTTAATGTTCTTGAATTTGAAATTTAAAACTAAAATTCACAACTCGAATAGGTTGATTGTGAATTCAACTTTTTAAGTTATAATAATTCACAACTAGGAATAATCTTGATTATGAATGCGAGTTTTAAAACTAGAATTTACAACTCGAAATAGTCTTGGTTGTGAATTCGAGTTTTAAAATTAGAATTCACAATTCAGAATAGTCTTGGTTTGTGAATTCGAGTTTTAAAACTAGAATTCACAATTCAGAATAGTCTTGGTTTGTGAATTCGAGTTTTAAAACTAGAATTCACAATTAGAAATATTATTGGTTGTGAATTCAAGTTGTAAAGATATAATTGTCTAAAAAAATGTTTTGAAGCAACAATTCACAACTAGAAATTGTCTTAGTTGTAATTTCGAATTTTAATGCTAGACTTCACAATTACGAACAATCTTAGTTGTGAATTCGATTTCAAAAACTCAAATTCACAATTAAAAAATTAATGAATAGTTTTTTTTATCTTAAAGGTAAAATTGGTAAGTATGATTAACTTTTAAATTTTTTATTTTGATGAATAGTTTTATTTTTGTTATTTCAGTTTTGATATTTTTAAAATCCATTCATAGATAAATCTCGTTTCTTGGAGAAGATAAACCTATTCCTTTACTCCATCAATCCTCATAAAATGTATCCACTTTTGAATGACACAGATTTTAATAAAGTGATTGAATGCGTTGTAAGTGGAGTAAGGGGCCCCACTTTATTGTTAGTAGGGATGTCAATCGGGCCAACCCACCGGGTTTCGGGCTAGCCCTATCGGCTTACGGGTTATTCGGGTGCGAGCTAATCGAGTTGAAATTTTTTTCGGGTTAGAAATTTCTAACCCTAACCTAAATGTTCAGGTTTCGGGCTAGTCGGACTCAAAATTTTATTTTAAAAAAATTAAGTAATATATTTCTCTTGACAATATTATATTTATAATAAATAAATACGTGCATAAATAAGTAACATTTCAATATCGACTTACATAATAACTAATATGCAAGTCTTGGAAATATAAAGATGCGATATTTTTATTAAATAAGTATCATTTTTAAATTTTTATATCTAAATATTTTATTTTATGTATTGATTAAAAATACAGAGAAGTGAAACGGTGAGCATAACGTTTTATATTTTATTTTTAATATTGAATCAATATACATTTCACAAATTTTTGGAATAAAAATATCTTATTGTACTCATTTTTATAAGCAAAGTAATGAAGTTGAAAATCAAATAACGAGAAAATTTTCATATAATCAAGCGAACACATTATATTCGGGTCAGCTCTATAGGGTTTCGGGTTAATTTCGGGCAGACCCTATCGGTTGTCGGGTTATTCGATCACGGGCTAATCGGGTTGTAATTTTTATCAGGTTGAAAATTTTCAGCCCTAACCCTCTCGGATTGGTGGTTTAATCGGGCTGTCCCACGGGTTTCGGGCTGGACTGACATCCATAATTGTAAGTGTCGCAGCCCGACATCTAGCCAGTGATAGCGTAGATCAGGTATCGATACGATTAATAAAATGATAAGGTAAAACAAGGGAAACTAGATAACTCATCAAGCGGAAGCTAATAATAATTCATGCTAAAGCAAATAAAATATCGTGAACCTTAATAGAAATATTGTCGGCTTCATAAATCCAAAAGTATCAGGATTCTTGTCAACAAAAACAAAAGGAGTATAGCTAAATATTTACAAGAATTCATATTGTTTAGGGTAGCACAGCAAAACGGGATCAGACTATATGTATGAAGACATATAGCTGAGAGTGACAATTCTAATTAAGTTCAAAATAAATAATCTCCAACTGTTCACACTACCGTACGGGACCAAAAGACGTCTGAAACAACAAATCCTCCAGCGGCCAGCCAATCTCTCTCCTTGCTCATCCTGCACATTTAGAAATACATGCAGGGCTGAGTATAAAATACTCAGTGGACATAAGCCAAAAAAATAAGCAATCTCGCTCTTAGAGCTATAAATTTAACTTGCCACTTATGCTATACACATGGGTTTTACTCAAAAGAACCCGTGTAAGCAATTGATAAATTATAAGCATCATAAACAATGAATGACAGACTGCAGTAAAAAATACTCAGCATGTAGTACCACTTCTACAACTCATCATCATCAAGGTACTGAGAAGTAGGCCTCCTTCTCAAGCACCGTAACCGGCCGACCCGACAGTCGGCTCACAGTCATTTCTGACTGGTCAACCCGATATACAGCTCACGGTCACCTCTGTGTACACAATTCCGCTTTTGGCAGGATCCGAATTCGTCTCATCCGTAGAGGGTAACGTACAGGCTCGTCGTCAATAAAACTCGACAAGTTAATTAGTTCAAACATCCTCATTAAATCCTAAAACATTTTTAAAACTCATAAACATCATCATAATCATCATTTTGGAAAATCAGTAATAGAGTATAAGAAAGTAATGCCCACCTGGCAATCCTAGTTTTAGCTCTCGTGCTTTGGAGTGATCTCACTCATGCCCTCGACTCGTATCTTCAGACATCATCATTGGCGTAGACGGTTCATGTAATAAAATAAACGTCGATCAAAAAATTCCTCACTAAGTTCACTGTTCTCATCTTAGTACTACTCTTCGTTTTTCGTTGGTACCTTCTAACTAATCAATCTTATATTAATAATACTTCCTAAATATTCAGCGTTTCTACTCTCGACTCATCACCAAATTTTTAAGTCTAAAAATTTCATTAAGGAACCAACTCCTAGATAATCAAACCCAGATAGCATCTAACAATCACATACTGAAGTTATGGCATTTTATCACATTCTTTAATACATTCTCGATATTTCACATAAAATTCACATGATACTCAATGACACAATTATGTGATTAAACATCTCAAGAAAAACCAAATTCGGTTAGGTAGATTAAACTCGGAAAAAGTTATATATATATATATATATATATATATATATATACTCCAATAGCATTCTCATGAATTAATACGGTGTATAGTCATCGCCATTAACACTTGAAATTACAATAAATCAAAAGTAGGAGTGTTATGAATACCTACGTACACTTGACCACATATACTCTGTTTCAACTTCAAGAAATAAACTGTTTCGTCTCGGAACTCCCCTAGGTTTGGGATTTATACCATTTGAAACCTCTTGAAGTATAGTTTCATTTAAAAAAAAGTAGCTTGCAAAACTATAAGTGGTTCAAGAGATATGACCATTCTCCCACAGCCTACCATATTCGGCAGTTTTGTGCAACTGGAAGTTTGGATTTTTGAATAATAGTAAATCTTGTCGAAATGACTTGAAATTTTTTGGGTAGCTAGCTAACATGTTCATATCGTTCATATAAAAATTTAAAAAGCAAAAACTCAGGGGAAAGTACTGAAAAGGGTGACTCTAGTGTCTGTTTCTCCCAAACTTTTCTAAACTTTCAGTAGAAAGTTGCAGTTGGAGATTTATATTTTAAAAGGGTATAAAACGATGTCCAAATGACTTAAAATTTTACATGAACGTTCCTAACACTTATATATACTTACCATAAAAGTTTCAAAATTTTTGGGTATCAACAACCCCGTCGAATTTCATCAAGTCAGTAACTTTTTAAGCTAACCAAATTAACTCATCAAATTGCCCACTTATGCATGATAGCCAACTATACCCTATTCCTCATCAAACTAATTCATCTCAATGTTCATCAATCACCTCTTATCATCATTCTAATCCATCAAATATCATCCCAACAATATCACAAGCTCATAATCACAACCAATTCATCAATCAATCCATGAACTTCAACCTTTCTAGAGTCATGTAAACTAACATATTCAAACATTCATATATCAAAATAAACTCATGCTTTGCATATAAAAGATGATTAAATAGACTCCCAATAGTATAAATATGGTCTCACTTAAAGATTAGAAGATGAATTTTTTTTGAAGGCTTCCAACCCTAAATTTTCGAAAATTACAATCTTAAATTAGAAGTTGTTCTCATGCTTTAATCATCCATATTCATGCTTATATAGCTCAACCATAAGTAGATTCATGTGATTAGAAGCTTACTCTTATGATTTTTGTGGAGAAAAGTATAGCTCCACCTTCTTGACTCCAAGCTCAAACCCACAACCAAGCTTTTGTTTTAAGGATTTATGGATGTTTTTAGCTTGATCTAATAGGTGATTATGATGTAGAAGTGGCTTGTGAAGCTTTTTACTTGCTCAACAATGGTGGTGGATGAAGAAAGTTGGGAGAGAAGAGAGAGGGGGGAGGGGGGGCTACTATGAGGAAAAATAGGGAGAAGAATTGTTCTTGTTTATCTCAATTGCGTAGCCTCCAAGCATATGATATAATTGTTTAATCTTGTGTCTTAGCCACTTGCTTTGACTCCCAACATGCTTTAATTATATTAAAATCATGCATCACAATACTTAGTATTAATAAATCATGTACCACAATTATACAGTATAGTGTAGTAAATAAATAAATTGAGGTACACGTCTCATTAATAAAGTTATTATTCAATCATCAAATAATTGTGTGACTAAAATAAATTATAATGATAATAATTAGTACACACATAATTCACTTCACATCTATCTCAGAAAAATTAATTCTGAGAAAATTCATTAGGAAAAATTATTAGTCGATTAATAATTAATCTATTCATCGATAAAACTCAATCAATCATTTTGGAAATTCAAAATGAATTCGTGTGCAATCAAATCAAGAAAAACATAATCACTCAATCACAATCACATATTCAACAAGTAGGTCACACAACAATCATTCAAGTATTTTCACATAATCGAACTTATTGAAAAACTAACGTCGGTGAAAAATCTAACGTTAACTCAATCGTCTCTCTGTCTCAACTCTTCTCTATAATGACTCTCACTTACTCTAATCGACTCTACTTCTAATCGAGCATCATCATAAAATATTCTCTCATGGTGATATACTCACTAGCTCCATCATTAAAAAGAAAATAACTCAATCTATTGGGATATTTCACTTCGTCATATGCTATTGTTTATACCTCAGTGCTCTTAATGGTAAATCTCAAAATATTTATAATGAGGAAAATGCGGGGTGTTACATCCTACCCCCTTAAAAAAAATTCGTCCCAAAATTTGCATTATTTACTTTCGGGAAAAAGCTCGGGGTACTTTTCTTTCATCTTCTCATCAAGTTCCCAAGTTGCTTCTTCTTGGCCGTGATGTCTCCATTGGATCTTCACCAAAGCAATTGATTTGTTTCGCAACTGTTGTATCTTCCTGTCCAGAATAACTTCTGGTCTCTCCTCATAGCTCAAGTCTGGTTCCAGGGATACTTCTTCTTGGTGAATGATGTGTTTTGAATTAAACACGTATTTTCTTAGTTGAGATACATGAAAAACGTCGTGGACGTTTGCGAAGTTTGGTGGCAACGCAAGTCTGTAGGCAACGGGGCTTACTTTCTCTAGTATATCATACGGTTCTATGTATCTTGGTTTAAGCTTTCCTTTCATTCCAAATCGATGCACTCCTCGAGACGGGGAAACTTTCAGAAAAATTTTATTTCCCACATCGAAATGAATCTCTGTTATTCTGGTATCTGCGTAGGACTTTTGACGATCTTGGGCTTCCTTGATTCTCTGACGAATCTGTCGCATGACAGAAATCATTTCTTCTACTGCTTCAGGTCTAAGTACCTTTCTCTCTTCTACCTCGTCCCAATACAGCGGAGACCTACACTTCTTCCCATACAAGGCTTCATAAGGAGCCATGTTAATAGTTGACTGGAAACTATTATTATACGCAAACTCAATTAGGGGCAGAACTTGTTCCATTGGGTTCCTCTATCTAGCACAACAGTTCGGATCATATCTTCCAGATTTTGTATAGTCCTTTCGGACTGTCCGTCTGTCTGAGGATGGAAAGTTGTAGTAAAGTTCAATTTAGTTCCCAACTCCTTCTGCATGCTTATCCAAAACCGTGAGGTAAATTTGGAATCTTTGTCGGATGTGATCGTCATCGATACTCCATGAAGTCATACTATCTCCCTAACATAGATCTGAGCTAGCTTGTCAGATCCATAAGTAATTGGAATAGGTATAAAATGGGCACTCTTCGTCAATCTATCAACGACTACCCAAATGGCTGTGTTTCCTCTTTTCGAATTTGGCAACCCAGTGACAAAGTCCATAGCTATGTGATCCCACTTCTACTCTGCAATCTCTAACGGGTGTAGTTTGCCATAGGGTCGTTGGTGTAGAGCTTTTACTTGTTGACATGCCAAACATCTTTCTACGAAAGATGCTATTTCTCTCTTCATTCATTTCCACCAAAACCTAGTTTTCAGATCTTGGTACATCTTCGTGCTTCCTGGGTGTGCGGTGTAGGGAGTTTCATGAGCTTCGCTCATAATTTCATTCTTCAACTCATCCTTATCAAGCACACACAATCTTTTTTCATATAAGATGGCATTGTCCGCCGTTTCTTGATAACCTTCCATTTTCTCGGTTCGAATCTTCACACGCAACTTCTCCATCTTCTCATCTTCTCGTTGCGCCACGATAATCCTTAATCGCAAATCAGGTGTAATACTCAACGTAGCAATAACGATCTCTGTCGTTTGTGGTGGTAATATTACTTCTATTTCCATCCTCTCAAATTCTTTGATCAAGTCATTCTCTTGGGTAAGGAGAAATCCCAATTCTGCTTGATTCTTTCTGCTCAAAGTGTCAGCTACAACATTAGCCTTTCCATGGTGATAATTGATTCCACAATCATAATCTTTTACTAACTCGAGCCATCTTCTCTGTCGCATATTGAGATTTTTTTGCTCAAAGAAATATTTGAGACTCTTGTGATCGGTGTATATCTCGCACCGTACTCCATAGAGATGGTGTCTCCATATCTTAAATGCGTGTACCACTACTGCTAATTCTAAATCATGCATCGGGTAATTCATCTCGTGTGGTCTGAGTTGTCGTGAAGCATAAGCTATCACTTTTACTTCTTGCATAAGTACACATCCTAGACCATTTTTTTGACGCATCCGTGTAGACAACGTGCTCTTTATTTGCCTTTGGAACAGCTAGCACTGGGGCAGTGGTGAGTCTCTTCTTCAATTCCTGAAAACTTCGCTCACATACGTCAGTCCACTCATACTTGACATCTTTCTCTAACAGGTGCGTTATTGGCTTAGCAATTTTTGAAAAGCCCTCAATGAATCTTCGGTAATAACCTGCTAATCTCAGAAAACTACGTATTTCGTGCGGCGTAGTTGGTGATCTCCATTCTTGTACTGTTGGATTTGTATACTGAAAGCAAGAACTTTATGCTTGTATACAATGATTCCTGTTATTCACTATTCTTATCTCCTATCTGATTGTGTTCATGATTGCATATGTATGTTCTTTATCTCTGTATAAGTAGATTATATGGTGTGTTGTAGATCACAGAAGACCATATAACTGGAATAACCTTAAGGGATATAATATGATCACAGCCGAAATAACTCTAGGACAAGTTATTGGTTTAGGCTGCAGTATAGATGGAAGTAGTTTGTCTTGGCTACTTGTCTATATTGGTACGTCATTACGTATTGATAGGACCAACAGTTGAGATGTATTCTTCTATCTGACTTAAGTGAAGAATCAAGATCTCGGTGACTCATAAATCTTAATACTAATAAGTATTCAGATATATATGTTAATTCGTATATCACTTTGACTTACTATGGGCGAGAGTTAAATACTAACTCGAGTACTCTGTATCTTGGGTGATAGCGGTTAATATATGATATTTGATTATCTGTATTAGTACCCGTATCCGGTATAGGATAATGACATCCCCTTAAGGAGCTCAATAAGGTTTATTACGCTAAACCCTGCAGGTTGATTAAGTTCAGGCGTAATAATAAAGATTGAGTGGTACTGCTTAAGGAATTATTAAGAGATTAATTAATTTAAGCTGTCAGAGCTCTAATTAATTAATGGATGTCGGATATTTTAAATACGGAGATTTAATAAGTCTAAATACAAGCCCCGACTCATCACCGGCAATAAAGGGGTAAGTCAGTATCGGTTCTCTAGTGGAATGAACTGATATTTATAAATTAATTATGGTCTGGGCTGACCATAGATAAATTAATTTATTTGAGGCCCATCTTTATTCCTTGTATCTGGTCCCTGGGCTGGCCCAATGTCTCCTAGCCCAAGTAGGGCAGAAAAACGCCTACACCCTAAAACTGGCGCCCCACTCTATTTTCTGTATTATTAAATACAGCTGTCAGCTCTCAGGAAAACACACTGATCAAAAATTAGGGTTTTGAGAGCAGAGAGGGGGCGCAGAACGTGATTGGCTTTTCTGTCTTGGGAGTTCTCATAGTTCGTTGTCCATCCAACGTTGGGAATTGAGCGGGATACAGTCGAGAAGATCAGAGCTGGAGTCTGAATCATTCGACGCGATCATCAACCATCTGTGCATCCGATTCTCAAGTAAGTTTTCCTAACACCTGTGTGCAGCTGTTAAATTCATAGGAGCATGTTAGGAATTAATCGTTGTATGATGAATTAATAATAATCCAAGAAACGATCATCGGGCAATCGAGTATTAATTCAATTTAATATTCCTTCAATTGGTATCAGAGCCCAGGATTAATTTCTTGGCTCTATTATTAATTTGTGTACGATTAATAATATGCGTTGTTTTACTGCTGTTGTTCTTCGTGGTTCGTTGATTCGTGGGATACGTCGTTTGACGTTGTAATCGTTTTTCACCACGAGAAAATTCGTGGTTAGATTAGGTTTTCAATTGTATTTGTTTTTCGGTTGTAAATCTGTAAAATTGAAGAACAAAACGAGGATGACGACGAATCAACAACGGAGGATGGTGTAAGGACGAGGCGTGTGTGACCGAGAGCGAGGGGCCGCGGGCGCCGAGGGGCAGCGCGC
The DNA here is from genome assembly GCF_028751815.1 of Salvia miltiorrhiza. NCBI lineage: Eukaryota > Viridiplantae > Streptophyta > Magnoliopsida > Lamiales > Lamiaceae > Salvia > Salvia miltiorrhiza. Next base: position 36,236,508 of record NC_080389.1, on the reverse strand, counting down.
ACGCGGGTGCTTGCACACCGCGCGTAGCGCGCCCAGGCAGGCGACCGCGCGGCCGCTGCTGCTCCCTGGTCTGGACGCGGGCTGATGGCGGGGCGGGCTCGGCTAGGGCTGGGCGAACGGCTGGAAGCAGCGGGCAGGGGCGGTGCGCGCTCGGGGCAGCGTCTGCGCCCGGCGGGCGGCGCGCTGCCGCTACTGCCGCTGCTGTTGACGTCCGCTGGAGCAGCTGCCGCCGAGATCGCCGAGGGCCTGATGCTGCTGCCGCTGTGCGCGCGCTGGAGGCGCGCTGGAGGCGCACGGAGGCTGCTGCCGCTGTGCGCGCGCTGGAGGCGCGCGGAGGCTGCTGCCGACTGTTGCTGTTCGCCCGGTGCCGCGCAGAGGCTGCTGCCGCTGGGTTGCCCGCTTGCCGGGCTGCTGGTGCGGCGCACGCCGGTCTGCCGCGCGCGCCGGGGCGGCTGTGCATAGAGGCGGCGGCGCCTAGGGTTCCAAACCCTAGGTGGCTGCGTCTCAAACCCTAGGGGGCCCAAACCCTAATTCCAACGACGGGCTTGAAGTTTTCGGGCCGTTTTAGTTTTTGGGCTTGTTTTCTCTATTTTATTTTGTAATAGAATAGATATTGGATTTCCACGAATGGATCACGAAGAATTTTAATTCTTTAATTACTGTTCTTTGCATGTCGTGGTTGTTAATCCCTTATGCTCTTTACCTGCTTTTGCACGTCTTTGCTTGTTAATATTTGTTTATTAATTGCGCTTAGACGAGCATGCTAGTAGGTTTGCCGTTTTTCTTAAGCATGTTTTAGAATTCTGCGAGCATGTTTTACATGTTGCGTTCTAGAGAAGCATGTTTAGGTTTATGTGCTTGAGCATGAACAAACCTTTTGAAAGAAAAATGACTAAGCTGTTTAATAATTTTTATAGCGATTAAAAATTATTTTAGACCTCCACATGCGGTCTCTAGACAAAGTGATTAGCAATATGAGTAAACGTCCACCCAACGTGGCTTACTTCATATTTGTTTTTCATAAGCTTGTCAGAAGAGGTTTCTATAAAAAATATTTAAACCATTAAAGTAGTGGGAGTTATGCAGTAAACGTCCACCCAACGTGGCTTACTTGTGTAATTTTCACAAGTACTTTGGAGAATGGAATTAAATAAGATAACCACGAAAATTAAATTGAAAGCGGCATGGTCCGAGTGAGTATGCTAATTTCGAGAATTTAATTTTCAAGGTTAAAATGTGGTCATTGCTTAGATATCATATCAAGTACAATGTACAACTCTCAAAGGAGTCCCTTCTTGATGATGATATGGTCTAGTTAAGGTGCCAACTATTAATTTCCTTTGTCAAAAGGTTAAGTTGACATGGATGGAAATTAAATGACTAGGTAAATAGTCTGGTTGAGGAGTTCATGTGTAAACGTCCACCCAACGTGGCTTGCACATGGGATTCTTTGAGCCGTTGGAGGTTTCATTAATATTGTTTTATCAAAAGGTTACAATATTATTGATACGAACTATATGTTTTTCATGTTCTTACATGTTCATTTGTTTACTTTCAGATATGTCTATGTCTCCGATTATTAACATTCTAGCAAACAATCCTCTCATCGGTCCAAATTACACCGAATGGAAACGCCATATTATGTACATACTTGACGCTGATGAGCACAGTTTTGTGCTTACCACTCCACGTCCCGCGGCCTTAACTGATGAGTCGACTGATGCGGAACGTGAGGCGCATAAAAGGTGGCACAAGTCGAATAATATGGCCAAGTGCTATATTATGATGACTATGTCACAAAATTTGCAACTCCAGCATCAGGTCATGGATGACGCAGCGACCATCATGTTAAACCTCAGCGAGGTTTATGGGGAGTCCGAGAGGTCTGCTCGTTTTAACTTGATGAGAGAAATCTTATCTTGTAAAATGAGCGAGGGCAGCTCGGTGCACGATCATGTCATGCATATGACAAATCTGTTTGACAGGCTTGATCTGCTAGGAGGGGGTATCGAAGGCGAAGCCAAGGTCGATATCATCCTCAATACTCTCCCTAAAACTTTTGAGCACTTCCGTCTCAATGTCGTTATGAGCAAGGCCAACTATACTCTCAATGAGTTATTGAATGCTCTAGTTTCGGCAGAGGGGGTCATGGGCACGCGCAATGGGAAAGAGGTCCATGTTGCTGCCAAGGGATCTGCTTCTTCGTCGAAAGGCGGGAAAAAGAAGTGGAAAGGTCCAAAGGGCAAGCATGACCATGAGGCTAGTGGGAGCGGTAAAGCCAAAGGTGATGGCCCTAGCGGCGGCGTGAACAAGCCGACAGCCAAGGGAAAGTGCTTCAAATGCGGCAAGGTTGGGCATTGGAAGAAAGATTGTCCAGTGCTCAAGGCAAAGGGACAAGGTACGTCACAAGTTTTAGTAACAGAAACATGTTTAGCTTCGTTTTCTACTCATTCGTGGGTAGTGGATACGGGGGCAACTGACCATGTTTGTTACACCTTGCAGGGGTTCAACCCAACAAGGGAGCTGGCAAGTGATGAGATCACCATCTCCATGGGCAATGCGTCGAAGGTCGCAGCTGTTGCTATTGGAGATTTATCTTTATGTTTTGGTGATGACATTTTAGTTTTGAGAGATATTTTATATGTGCCGGAGTTTCGGCGGAACATAATTTCTGTTTCAAAGTTGTTTTTGAATGGATATTCTGTTACTTTTGATGGGGGTGTCTCTATCATGAGAGATAACAAGATTATTTGTTCTGGAATTTTGAACAACTCTCTCTATACTATTACATGTCCAATGAATAACTCTGTCCATGTTGCATCTACATCACAAATTCTTCCAAATCCAAATAAGAGAAAATATTATTCTCATGAACAATATACACATACTTGGCACCTAAGATTAGGCCACATCAATCTAAATAGGATCCAAAGACTCGTTTCAAATGGAATCTTGAAAGATTTTCAAGCTGTGCCATTTAGAACCTGCGAATCCTGTATAGAGGGAAAGATGACGGCAAGGCCTTTTAAGGCAAAGGGGAATAGGGCCTCGGATGTGTTAGAATTGGTTCACTCTGACTTGTGTGGACCAATGTCCACTAGAGCTCGTGGAGGGTATGAGTACTTCGTCACTTTCATTGACGATTACTCAAGATATGGGTATATTTACCTACTTCAACGCAAGTCTGAATGCTTTGAGAAATTCAAAGAATTCAAGGCGGAAGTGGAGAAGAGAACGGGTAAATCTATCAAGTCATTGCGGTCTGATCGCGGTGGCGAATACCTCGGGAACGAGTTTCTGCAATACTTGTCAGATTTTGGGATTACATCCCAATTGACTGCACCGGGTACTCCCCAACAGAACGGTGTAGCAGAGAGAAGAAACAGGACTCTTATGGAAATGGTACGATCTATGATGAGCTATGCATCATTGCCTATTTCGTTTTGGGGATATGCCTTGGAAACAGCGGTTTATTTGCTGAATCGGGTACCGTCCAAATCGGTTCCTAAAACTCCTATTGAGTTATGGTCAGGGCGTAAGCCCAGCTTGAATCATATAAAGATATGGGGTTGTCCTGCATACGTGCTAGACAAGGAAGCGAGGAAATTGGAGCCGAGATGCGAACTAATGTTGTTTATAGGATACCCTAAGGAAACGAAAGGTGGTTACTTTTATAATCCGAAGGATCAGAAAGTGGTTGTTAGCACCAACGCACGATTCTTGGAACACGATTATGAAAGTAATCACAAGTCTAAGTCCGAGATTGTCCTTCAAGAAATCGAAGGCAATGGACAGGCGATTCCATCACCCCAGCCAAGTGTGCAAGTGAATGCACCACAAGACACTGCACAAACCATTGTCACAACTGTACCACCACCGCTTCATCGTAGTGGGAGGGTTGTAGTTCAACCCGATCGATTTATGTTCTTGGGAGAATCTTCGGATCTTCTCCCTGTTGATGAACAAAAGGATATCGACCCTGACAACTTTAGACAAGCGATGAAAGATCAAGATGCAGATTCTTGGTACGAGGCCATGGTTTCTGAAATAGAATCCATGGGTGCTATGGATGTATACGAGAAGACCGAACTACCAGATGGCTTCTTAGCTATAGGTAGTAGGTGGGTATACAAGAGAAAGAGAGATTCGGATGGCGAAGTCGCAGCTTTTAAAGCTAGACTGGTGGCGAAAGGTTATACCCAGGAACAGGGTATAGATTATGATGAGACCTTCTCGCCGGTTGCCATGCTCAAGTCTATCCGAATACTCCTTGCCATAGCAGCCCACATGAACCTTGAGATTTGGCAAATGGATGTCAAGACCGCTTTCCTAAACGGTTTCCTTGAAGAAGGAAGGGACATCTATATGCAGCAACCTGAAGGGTTTGTGAAGAAGGGCGAAGAGCATCTTGTGTGGAAGCTTAAGAAGTCCATTTATGGACTTAAGCAAGCTTCGAGGTCATGGAACAAACGTTTTGACGAGGTCATTAAATCCTATGGATTTACTCATTGTGAGAACGAAAGTTGCGTGTACCGTTTAGATGCCAATGGTGACGTGGTTTTCCTTGCACTTTATGTAGATGATATCCTCCTCATTGGCAACAATGTTGAGCTATTATCGGACATAAAGAAGTGGTTATCCGAACAGTTTCAAATGAAAGACTTAGGAGATGCAGCGTACATCCTGGGGATCAAGGTCGTTCGTGATCGCCAGAAAAGGATGTTGAGCTTATCTCAAGCGTCTTACATTGATACTGTGATTGCTCGTTTTAGCATGCAAAATGCCAAGAAAGGCTTGCTACCTTTTAGACATGGCATTCCTCTGTCTAAGGACATGTGTCCTAAGACGCCTAGTGAGGTTGAGGAGATGAGGAAGATACCCTATGCTTCCGCTGTAGGTAGCCTCATGTATGCGATGCTATGCACAAGACCTGATATTTGCTATGTCGTTGGCATGGTTGCAAGATATCAGTCGAACCCTGGACCAGGACACTGGACTGCGGTAAAGCATATTCTCAAGTACCTGAAACGGACTCGAGATTATAGGCTAGTTTACCAGTCAGACAGTCTATTTCCTTTGGGTTACACCGATTCGGATTTCCAGGCTGACCGGGATGAGAAGAGATCTACCTCTGGTTATGTGTTTACCTTGGGAGGTGGAGCCGTATCGTGGCGGAGTGCAAAGCAGAAGTGCATTGCAGACTCCACCATGGAAGCCGAGTATGTAGCTGCTTCGGAAGCTGCTAAAGAGGTTGTATGGTTCCGGAACTACCTCTTGGATCTAGGAGTGGTCCCTAATTTGCCTAAGAGTATCATAATTTATTGTGATAACTCGGGTGCAGTGGCAAATTCTAAGGAACCCAGGAGCCACAAGGCGTCAAAACACAAAGAGAGAAAGTACCACATCATACGAGAAATCGTAAACAGAGGAGATGTGCTAGTAGAAAAGATTGATACATTGGAGAACCTAGCTGATCCTTTCACGAAAAGCTTACCGCAAAAGACCTATGAGAAGCATGCTCGAGGGATGGGATTGCGGTTGATGCCACCCACTTAGAGAAAAACTTTCAGTATAAGTGGGAGAGATGAAGTGAAGTTTTGTAATAGCTAGTATTTAGACACATTGTATACTAAAAGTTTTGCTTTAGTATAAGTGGGAGATTGTTGGATTTGTATACTGAAAGCAAGAACTTTATGCTTGTATACAATGATTCCTGTTATTCACTATTCTTATCTCCTATCTGATTGTGTTCATGATTGCATATGTATGTTCTTTATCTCTGTATAAGTAGATTATATGGTGTGTTGTAGATCACAGAAGACCATATAATTGGAATAACCTTAAGAGATATAATATGATCACAGCCGAAATAACTCTAGGACAAGTTATTGGTTTAGGCTGCAGTATAGATGGAAGTAGTTTGTCTTGGCTACTTGTCTATATTGGTACGTCATTACGTATTGATAGGACCAACAGTTGAGATGTATTCTTCTATCTGACTTAAGTGAAGAATCAAGATCTCGGTGACTCATAAATCTTAATACTAATAAGTATTCAGATATATATGTTAATTCGTATATCACTTTGACTTACTATGGGCGAGAGTTAAATACTAACTCGAGTACTCTGTATCTTGGGTGATAGCGGTTAATATATGATATTTGATTATCTGTATTAGTACCCGTATCCGGTATAGGATAATGACATCCCCTTAAGGAGCTCAATAAGGTTTATTACGCTAAACCCTGCAGGTTGATTAAGTTCAGGCGTAATAATAAAGATTGAGTGGTACTGCTTAAGGAATTATTAAGAGATTAATTAATTTAAGCTGTCAGAGCTCTAATTAATTAATGGATGTCGGATATTTTAAATACGGAGATTTAATAAGTCTAAATACAAGCCCCGACTCATCACCGGCAATAAAGGGGTAAGTCAGTATCGGTTCTCTAGTGGAATGAACTGATATTTATAAATTAATTATGGTCTGGGCTGACCATAGATAAATTAATTTATTTGAGGCCCATCTTTATTCCTTGTATCTGGTCCCTGGGCTGGCCCAATGTCTCCTAGCCCAAGTAGGGCAGAAAAACGCCTACACCCTAAAACTGGCGCCCCACTCTATTTTCTGTATTATTAAATACAGCTGTCAGCTCTCAGGAAAACACACTGATCAAAAATTAGGGTTTTGAGAGCAGAGAGGGGGCGCAGAACGTGATTGGCTTTTCTGTCTTGGGAGTTCTCATAGTTCGTTGTCCATCCAACGTTGGGAATTGAGCGGGATACAGTCGAGAAGATCAGAGCTGGAGTCTGAATCATTCGACGCGATCATCAACCATCTGTGCATCCGATTCTCAAGTAAGTTTTCCTAACACCTGTGTGCAGCTGTTAAATTCATAGGAGCATGTTAGGAATTAATCGTTGTATGATGAATTAATAATAATCCAAGAAACGATCATCGGGCAATCGAGTATTAATTCAATTTAATATTCCTTCATGTACAGCCTGCACTTTCGCTGGATCTACCTCAATTCCTCTTGCAGAAACGATATGGCCCAGAAAATTGACTTCCTTAAGCCAAAACTCGCATTTGCTAAACTTGGCGTAAAGTTTCTCAGCTCGCAACTTCTCTAACACGATCCTTAGATGTTCTTCATGTTCTCGTTTACTTCTCGAGTAAATCAAAATCATCGATGAAGACTAACACGAACTTATCTAAGTATTCGTGGAAAACTCGGTTCATGAGGTGCATGAACACAGCAGGGGCATTCGTTAGTCCAAAAGGCATCACTATAAACTCATAGTGTCCATATCTTGTACGAAATGCCGTTTTCAGAATATCCTCTGATCGTATTTTCAATTGATGGTATCTTGATCTTAAATCAATCTTCGGAAAAGTGTTCGCTCCCTGAAGTTGGTCGAACAAGTCATCAATCCGGGGCAACGGATACTTGTTCTTCAGCGTCACCTTATTCAGCTCACGATAATCGATGCATAACCTCAAGCTGCCATCTTTTTTCTTGACAAAAAGAACTGGTGCTCCCCACGGGAAAACACTGGGTCGAATGAAACCCATATCCAGTAATTCTTGTAGTTGCAGCTTCAACTCTTGTAACTCTGCCGGTGTCATCCTATAAGGTGCTTTTGACATCGGTGCGGTTCCGAGCTCAAGGTCGATCGTAAACTCATGTTGTCGATCTGGTGGTAATCCTGGCAAAGCTTTAGGAAAAACATTTTTGTACTCCCGCACGACTGGCATGTCGTCTATGTTTGCCTTGGATTCCTCACTCTGGTTTAGGTATACAACGTAAGCAGTTATATCATTTCTTTGCAAAAGCTTTTTGGCTCGTAGCGCTGAGATGATTGGCATCTTTTTCCATTTTCTCTCAATGCCAATAAAAAAAGTAGGCTCTTGGCCGGGAGGTTGAAATGATATTCGTCTCTCCTTGCATTGTATCGTCGTATAGTTTTCCTCTAACCAATCCATTCCCAATATAATGTCCAAATGTCACATAGGCATTACCCTCAGGTTTCTAGCCTTAAGCTTGATTGATCCTAACTCAAATTCTAAGTCAGGACACACGTGTGAAACCGTAGTAGTTGTGCCTATGGGAGTGGTTACCCTTAGATGTTGCGGAGCAGGTTCTACGTTTAGTTCCAATGTATCCACACACGGAAATGAGATAAAAGAATGCGATGCTCCAGTATCGAACAATATTACTATGGGTACTCCATTTAACTTACCCATACCTGCTAAATTTTCTTGATTCTCATCCTTCGCTTTCTGATCAATGGCAAACACTCTCTGATGATGTTGCTGATTTGCCTGCGGGGCTAGTGGTCGTCTTCCCGACTGATGCGGTCGGTAAGCTTGCTGTTGGCGCTGTAGCGGCGACAATGGTAGATGTCCCTCCATAGCCCTAAGATGTGGCTGGAACTGATTTGGTCGCCCTCCGCTTCCACTTTGCTGACGATTGGGACATTAATTTGAATAATGTCCAGCCCTTCCACAGGTATAACAGTTGTTCGTTCCAATCTTGCATTCTCCCAGATGTAGCTTGTTACATTTTAGACAAGGTGGTATCCCTCGGGGTCTGTGTGGTGTTGCTGGGGCTACTGGAGGTCTAGCATAAGGTCGCTTGTCTCTGTTTTGAAAATGTGGTGGTGTATTCTGATGTTGCCATGCCTTTTAAAATTCTTGACTTCGGTCCTCCCATTTTTCTTATCTTTCTATCCCTGTCCCGAAAAAGGTTGATTTCCCCTTTGAGGGTTCGGGTTCGACTGGGGTACAGAAGTTTGACTCGTCTTTTCTGGCTGCATTGCTAGTTCTATATCCAGTGCTCGATTTAATGCTTCAGCATATGACAGCGCACTCTGACTCGCCAAGACAACTCGTATCTCTTGCTTTAGTCCAGAGCAAAACAGCTCTGACATCTTTTCGTCCGTATCTACTTGATATGGTGCATATCGAGCCAAATCACAAAACAGACGATCGTACTCAGCTACTGTTTTGTTTCCTTGCCTCAGATTTATAAATTCTATCTCATTCTTCTTCCGATAACTTCGCGGTATATACTTTTCACACAGAGCTATCTTAAATTGCTCCCAAGTTAGAGCAGCCATCTGTTCTGGGGATTTATAACTTCGCGGTATATATTGTTTTGTTTCCTTGCCTCAGATTTATAAATTCAAGCTCAAACCCTCAACCAAGCTTTTGTTTTAAGGATTTATGGATGTTTTTAGCTTGATCTAATAGGTGATTATGGTGTAGAAGTGGCTTGTGAAGCTTTTTACTTGCTCAACAATGGTGGTGGATAAAGAATGTTGGGAGAGAAGGGGGGAGGGTACTATGAGGAAAAAATAGGGAGAAGAATTGTTCTTGTTTATCTCAATTGCTTAGCCTCCAAGCATATGATATAATTGTTTAATCTTGTGTCTTAGCCACTTGCTTTGACTCCCAACATGCTTTAATTATATTAAAATCATGCATCACAATACTTAGTATTAATAAATCATGTACCACAATTATACAGTATAGTGTAGTAAATAAATAAATTGAGGTACACGTCTCATTAATAAAGTCATTATTCAATCATCAAATAATTGTGTGACTAAAAATAATTATAATGATAATAATTAGTACACACATAATTCACTTCACATCTATCTCAGAAAAATTAATTATGAGAAAATTCATTAGGAAAAATTATTACTCAATTAATAATTAATCTATTCATCGATAAAACTTAATCGATCATTTTGGAAATTCAAAATGAATTTGTGTGCAATCAAATCAAGAAAAACATAATCACTCAATCACAATCACATATGCAACAAGTAGGTCACACAACAATCATTCAAGTATTTTCACATAATCGAACTTATTGAAGAACTAACGTAGGTGAAAAATCTAACGTTAAATCAACCGTCTCTCTATCTCAACTCTTCTCTATAATGACTCTCACTTACTCTAATCGACTCTACTTCTAATCGAGCATCATCATAAAATATTCTCTCATGGTGATATATTCACTAGCTCCATCATTAAAAAAATAATAATAACTCAATCTATTGGGATATTTCACCTCGTCATATGCTATTGTTTATACCTCAGTGCTCTTAAGTGGTAAATCTCAAAATATTTATAATGGAAAAAATGCGAGGTGTTACAGTAAGTGGAAAACTTACCCAAATAAACTTGATACTTTTTATAAGAACGAACGAAAATGATAAATTAGATACTTCATCTATCTACAAAATGAATATCCATTTGAGAGTTGCACTAGTTTTAAGAAATTGATTAAGTGTGTAAATGAAATAAATGATCTACTTTTATTGTGAGTGAATTGTGTGAAATATACTTACCAAAAAAGAAAATGAATACTTATTTAATGGAACGGATATAAAAGAAAATATGGATAATTATTTCGTGATTGAAAGGAAGTATATTTTATGAAGACCGAAGGTAAACAATTTATGGTGATAAATTTGAAAAAGAAAAGAAAAGGGAAATTGCAGTGATCCATTTACTTATTTTGGGGGTGGTGGGGGCGGGGCGTGCCAAAACCCTACCCTAAAACACTTCGTAGGCGGAAACCACATTATATAAAGCCGACTGCTCACTCATACTGCCGACCTCAAGCTCTTTCACTTCAACCCTCACGCATCCTCACTCACTCATAAACCCTAATTTTATTCCTTTCTCCCCTAACTTCTGCCGATAAATTTCCATTTGTAAGTTTGAGCATGATTCTCGTTATTTTCTTTTGTGATTTTTAATTTTAAGCTTAAGGTTTTATCTGCAAGTAATTCGATGATTTGTGTTATTTTATTTTATTTCAATTTTATTGCTATTGTGGATTTGTAGGTTTAAACGATGTCGGATGAGGAGCGGGAGGAGAAGGAGTTGGATCTCACCTCTCCTGAAGTCGTCACCAAATACAAATCCGCCGCTGAAATTGTTAACAGTAAGATTTTTCCTTCATTTGTGTTGCACTTATATTCTGTTTGCTTGTATATTTATGTGTATACTGTTTAGGTGTGTTTGGGATTTTTGGTTGAAGATTTTTATTTATATGCTATCGATCGACAAAATTCAGCGCTTACTGTGTAATCATTCGCGTCCCTTAAAAGGTTGTTGTTATATGCAGAGGCACTGCAATTAGTGTTGTCTGAATGCAGACCGAAGGCTAAGATTGTTGACCTTTGCGAGAAAGGAGACTCTTTCATAAGAGAGTGAGTAGTCTCGTTTGACTTATGTTGTGTATGAGAAATTTTTTGACAATGAAGTTGATGGTTTGAGTTTATCTGTAGCTACATGAGCTGAGTTTTCGATCTTGTTTATTATGATAGACAAACTGCCAACATGTACAAAAATGTGAAAAAGAAGATTGAAAAGGGTATTGGTTTCCCAACCTGCATATCAGTCAACAATACAGTTTGCCATTTCTCCCCATTGGCCAGTGATGAGGCTGTTTTGGAAGAAGGAGATATATTAAAAATGTAAGTGTCCTTACCATATATTGTTACCTGGTTGACATGTTTTTAGAAATTACAAATGCTGAGTGTGTAGTGATGATGATTTATTTGCAGTGATATGGGATGTCACATTGATGGCTTTATAGCAGTAGTTGCACACACCCATGTACTTCAGGAGGGACCAGTTACCGGCAGGGCAGCTGATGTTATTGCTGCTGCTAATACTGCCGCAGAAGTTGCATTGAGGCTTGTGAGGCCGGGGAAAAAGGTACTTTCACTGTTCTTTTTGGTTTATTGAACATGTAAATAGTTTTTCCTCCTGTTCCACAGTGCTGTTCATTGCCAGTTAATGCCTCCTTTTTTTGTGGTCCATCTTTGTTCTTTAATGTTATATCAGCATTTGAATTGTGAGGAAGTCTATTAGAGATTTTACCATGGAGTAATATTTTTATCAATTCTTCTTATAGTTATATATTACAGAGAGACATCTAGTATATTTTTTTCTTTAGATTATATGATTATTGGTGCCCCTACATGATGAATACACTATTGGCTATGGGTTTATATCCAGATGATGTTATATTGTCATAGTTACTCTGATAGGGGTCATTATTTATTTTAATTTAGATACACTATGGGTGCGTTCACTTTGATGGATGGGAAAAGGAGGGATAACGAAAATTTAAGCCTTACAAACGAGGAGTTCACCATTTTTCCTTCCTTATTTTCACTTCAAGAAGGGATAAGGAAGGAAAAATGGCGAACTCCTCTTTTGTGTAAAATGTGAGATAAGAAAGGAGACATTTTAAGGCTTAAATTTTTGTTATCCCTCCTTTTCCCATCCATCAAAGTGAACGCACCCTATAAATATAATTTTGGCATGTATTTCTGAGATTATGCATGTTTCTGTTCTTCAACTGTCACTTCTGTTAAAGATGTAAATAACTATTAATATTTTTTATATGAGTGGGGCAACTTTGCCGAGGTGATTGAGTCCTTGTGAATCTCCTCTTTTTCCCTGTTGCCTATAATGATACTGGCTTATCATCAATATTATGGATGGTACTGTGTATGAGGTACCAACTCTCACTGGTGAACCGACATTGGACTTTTACCAAAAGTTATAAACAAATATTTTTTGAATACATTGTCTTATGGCATAATGTCAATCTAGTGAGCTGATATGACCACAAAGAGTTTGCATTGGTTTTCTAGAATGGAAAGCATGATTTTCTACATGATGATAATATTCACGAGTGATGGATTTTACATCCATGAAGTTCTCTATAGTCATAGTTACCCTGATAGGAAGTCATGCTTTCTGTACTCTTAAGCCTTTTCAGATTTTGAAGGTTCCAGCCTCACCTGATCATTTTTTATTAAAATATAGCATCTGTTACTGCTACCTATCATTTCTTTTCCTATTCTAAAAGAGATGGGGCTTCCTTCATTTACATAGTTGGGGAAGGAAAAGGCAACTTTGCCAGGTGATCAATTTTGATATTGGTTTCCTCTTTTCCCTGTTGCCAATATTGTGGTAGGCTGAAGTGTATTAATTGAGATTGATATGCATGCTGTCAGTCTTGAGATCTTGTTCAGCCAAAATAGTTTAAGAATTCTACATAAAAGTTATGACTGCCCAGAATATTTGACCTCAAAAATCAAAATAATACTTGTCTCTAAAATCAAAAATATTTGTTACTGTTTCTGCCAGTTATAGTCTTAGTTGAAAAGGGATTAAAATGGCTCCTTTTAATTACTTAGTTGGGTAAGGAAATGGCAACTTTGCCAGGTGATCAATTTTGATATTGGTTTCCTCTTTTCCCTGTTGCCAATATTGTTGTAGGCTGCATCTAAATTTTGAGATTGATTTGCATGCTGTCAGTCTTGTAATCTTATTCAGCCAAAATGATTAAAAATCATAGATAAAACTTGTCACTGCTCAAGTATTCAACTCCTTGTCAGTGTAGTATGCATACAAGCTAAATTGTTTGGTTGCTATTTGTTGTTGAAAATGCGTATGATTATAGTTGATTCAGCTTCTCTATTTTGCAGTGCAATATAGAGTTCCTAACAAATTCTTGTTTTCTCATCTGCTGGTAGAACAAAGATGTATCGGAGGCAATTCAGAAAGTTGCTGCAGCTTATGACTGCAAGATCGTTGAAGGAGTTTTGAGTCATCAAATGAAGCAATATGTGATTGATGGAAACAAGGTAGTTTTAAATGTCTCAGGCCCTGATACAAGAGTTGATGATGCAGAATTTGAGGAGAATGAGGTGTATGCCATTGACATTGTAACAAGTACTGGTGAAGGCAAGGTAATTTTGTTTTCCTTGGATGCTTTCTATTTTATGCACTTGTCCTTAATCATTTTATTCTTCAGCTATGAGGGTGAGACATGGGATTCTGTATGAATTTTGCAGCCAAGATTGTTGGATGAGAGGAAGACAACAATATATAAAAGAGCCGTTGACAAGAATTATCATCTAAAGATGAAAGCTTCTCGGTTCATCTTTAGTGAGATTAGTCAGAAGTTCCCCATCATGCCTTTTTCAGCTAGGTATGCCATCTATTATCTATAGCTCATGTGGCTACTTGCTTTCAGTGCTGAAGAGAAGGATAATTCTGTGACAGGGCTTTGGAAGAGAAGCGTGCTCGTTTGGGTTTAGTAGAATGTGTAAATCATGACCTTTTACAGCCATATCCCGTACTTCATGAGAAGCCTGGTATGAATTAGAGGATCCTATAATCTCTTTAAAATGCCATATCCAGTGTACCAGTGCTTATCAAAGCTTATTTCTTTTACTTTTTACAGGTGATCTGGTTGCTCACATCAAGTTCACAGTTTTGCTAATGCCAAATGGGTCTGACCGTGTCACGTCTCATCCGCTGCAGGAGCTGCAACCCACTAAAACAGTTGATGACCCTGAGATCAAATCATGGTTGGCATTGGGGACAAAGACAAAGAAGAAGGGTGGTGGCAAGAAGAAGAAAGGTTTTGATTGAATTCAAATGCTTGATTGAATCTTCTCCATTGTTCCCATATATTCGTACCAATCCGTAGTTCTAAATAAATTGGTGAAAATGTTAATTTTGCAGGAAAGAAAGGAGATAAAACTGAGGAAGCAGCTGATGTGCCTATGGATGAGGCAACCAATGGTGCAGCTTCCTAAGTGAGTCCAGAAACACGATAAATCTGGAAGATACAGCTCTGATGCTGAGCCATGGACGGCGCAGCATACAACTCAACTTCACGAGAAAAAGAGGAAGGTCTTGTTTTCATTTGTGCATCTTAACCATGAAATGAAATTTTGCCCCCCCCCCCGATTGTATTTGGTTTCTTTTTAGTCATGAATGTGAATCTAAGTTGAGATGCTTTGGAATGTGTCTTTATTTGTACACAGCTTCTCGACCTTGTTACTGTATTTATTTTGTTATTTAGACAGAAAAAGATAATTCATAGTTATACCTCAAATGAAGGTTGGAATTACAAATCAAAATTAACACGCCTGAACTATTGATATTATTTTTAGATAACTTCTGGTAATAATTATTTAGACTGTTTTTGTTGCGACTAAACTAATTGAAATACTCCCACCATCTCATTTATCTTAGCATACTTTTTCTACTCATTAAATGAGTGGTCTTACTAATTTTACATTCTTAATATTTTATTCTTAATTTTTGTATTGAAAGCAAATGTGTCGAGATAACTTTATTCTTAATTTTTATGTCTAAAGCAAATTTGTCAAGATAAGTGGAACAAAGGAAGTAATATTTAGTAAAGCCAGTTAATGAGCTTAGTCAAGAGCTATTTGTTTGATTCATTTACGGTATGAGTAATACTTTGAATTGATTAATAGTGTTGCGAGGGTATTAATTACCATTTAATTCATCTACTAATGCTATAATTTCCAGGCTGTTAGTTTTTTTGAGAGAAAGATCAGAATGCATTAAACCACCCCAGGCAACATCCCAGTAATAAAATTACGTATAGAAAACTTTGCCAATCGATCAGCAACCGAGTTGGCTATTCCAACTAATAATCTTGAAGTTATTAGTATCATATTCTCCCGCAATAAACAAGTCCAATAAGGCTGAAGCCCCCAAATTTTGAGATTTTTTTTTAATATACATATAGATATATGTCTATAATTATTATAAAAGGAATTTGTTTGCTTGTTATATTCTCTTTATATATATTTAATTTGAGGATAATAGTGGTATTTAAAACTATATAATCTATAAAAATATTGTGGATTGTTATTTCTATTATGCTTATTTTTTAATAGAAAATGCCTAAAATGTATGAAATGCCCAAAAAATATTTGTTTGTTATTATTACTATTATGCTTGTCTTTTATTATTATTATTATTATTATTATTCTAGCTTGTAATGTATTGAAACTACTCCCCGTCCTAATAAACATGGCCACATTCTTTTCGGCACGAATATTAAGAAATTGAGTGTTATGTTTTAATTGAGTGGGGCCCATCAAAATTATTGAGTTAATTAAAATAGTTTCTTCCTCCTTTCACGTTCTTCTTCATCCACTGCCACCCACCTTCGGCGAAGTCGCCGGCATCAGCCACCCCCTCCTCCGGCGAAGTCGCCGCCACCTTCGTCTCCCTCTGTCCCCCTCGTCTTCCTCGTCTCCCTCCCAATTCAAGAAACAATTCACATAAACAATTCAAGAAAACAATCCAAATCACAGAAACAATTCCTCCCAAAAACAATTCGAGTGCGTCGTCGTCTCAAATCACAGATCTAGGTAAGCTTACTTTATGAGTTGTGAATTGGGGATCTAGGGCATGGCGGTAGCAGCGGCTCTTCCGTCGTCCCGTCCGGAGCAGGCGAAGAGATTCAGAGGAAGAGAGAGATGAGGGAGGTGGTGGCGGTAGGGGGCAGACGTGTTGTGTCGGTGGTCGCCGTCGTCCCGTCCGGAGCAGGCGAAGAGATTTGGAGGAAGACAGAGAAGAGGGAGACCCTCCTCCGTCGGGGCGAGAGAGAGGGTGAGGAGGTGACGGGGTGCGGCGGCCGTGACTCCGGCGGGAGAGGGAGGCAGCAGTGGAGTTTTGGGGGTGATTGCGAGGGAGGAGGAGGCTGAGAGAGAGAGATAGAGAGGGTGGGCGGCGGGCGGCCGGAGTCAGACGGCGGGCGGCCGGGGTCAGTGGTCAGTGAATGGGCGGTGGTGGGGGCCAGGGGGTGGACGGCGGGGGTGGGGTGGAAGGAGGCTGAGTGTGTGTTTTGTGTGTGTTTTTCTAATTGAGGGCTCCTTATTTAATCAAGGTTTAAGTTTAGTTAGTTTTAATTAGATTAATTAATTAGGTTTAATTAAATTAAATATTTCCATTTTAAGAAAGTGGCCAACTTTAATGGGACAGACTAGAAAGGAAATGTGACCAACTTTAATGGGACAGAGGGAGTATATAATTTATGAAAATGTTGTTCGTTATTATTGCTATTATGGTTATCTTTTACTCCCTCCGTCCGCCAAGATTATGTAAAAATTGCTATATTTGGCGTCCGCCAAGTTTATGTCACTTTCCTTTTATGGCAATGGTCCCACCATCCTCTTTAATATTTTATCCTTACTAACACTCTTTATTTACAAAAAATCCACTCAAAATTCAATCTCAACCACACATCTCATAAAGTGGTGGGACCCTTTCTCCACTACATCAAAATCATCATCAATTTTATTAAATCTCGTGCCCAAGCAATTTTACATAATTTTGGCGGACGGAGGGAGTAATAAAAAGAAGGGTAAATATCATATTAAACCTTGAACTATTTTCGCTTTATCAAAAATACCCTGAAAGTTTCGAAATGCTCTCCAAACCCTTAAAGTATCAGGATTTTATCAAATATATCATGCATCTATTTTTCGATCATCAGAAACGTGACGTGGCTGGTCAGATGACAGAATGTAATTTAAATTCTATTTTTTTTAATACATGTCATTTTATATATATATATTTTAATCCATGTCATCTATACTCTCTCTCTCTCTCCGTTTCCACTCCCCATTTCTCTACCATTTCTCTCTCACTCTCTTTTCTCCGGTGAGTGTCGCCGGTTTTCGCCGCCTCCGGCGTGGCAAGGGCAGGGTCCTCTTCTTCGAAATCGGAGGAGAATTGCTTCGAAACCATATCAAACCTGAGGAATTTTCAGCAGATCACCATAGCCATCGACATCCTCCGCAGAACTACAATTCTTGAGCGTATCGAAGAGCGAGAGGGAGAACTGCTTGAAAACCACCTCCACGTCGAAGTAAATCAACCCAGAGCTCGGAATATCTACCTGAATTCCCTTCGCCGGGAGCGATAGAAACAAATCCTGAGCCAAAACGCCCGTCAAATTAGAAATCCTCCCGTAGTTGATACGTCCAGTGATGTCGCATTCATACCGGAGGCGGGTCTCGAACACGGTGTCGCATGGGGTCGACGGAGAAACCGGAGATGCTTTTGGGGAATATGCCGATGGGGAGGCCGTGGGAGCTTAGGATGTCGTAAAACGTCACCAGCTGCGCTGATTTGGGGTGCGAATTTTCTTCCGCCATGGCTAGGGTTATTTGCGGTGATGAGGAGCATCGCCATTTTCATTGGATTGCGCAACACCATTATTGCAGGAACTTGAAATTGAAATTGAGATTGGGAATTGGGGTTTAGAAAATGCAATTCTCTCTCTCTCTCTCTATCTTTCTCTCTCTCTCGATTTCGAAGAAGAGGAGCCGGCCTCGCCGCGCCGGAGGCGGCAAAAATCGGCAACTCACCGGAGAGAAAGGGGGAGAGGAAAAGAGGGAGAGAGAGAGTATAGATGACATGAATTAAAACAATAGAATATAAAATTACATGGATTAAAAAAATAGAATTTAAATTACACGGTGTTATCTGGCGAGCCACGTCACATTTCTGGTGATCGAAAAATAGATGCGGGATATATTTGATAAAAAAACTCTGATACTTTAAGGGTTTAGAGAGCATTTCGAAACTTTTAGGGTATTTTTGATAAAGCGAAAATAGTTCAAGGTTTAATATGATATTTACCCTAAAAAGAATGCCTAAAATGTACGAAATGTCCAAAAAAAAAAAATTGCAATGTATTGAAACTAATTTGTTATATATTGAAACTATATAATCTATGAAAATGTTGTTCTTTATTATTACTATTATGTTCGTCTTTTAAAAAATTTACCTTAAATATACGGAATGCCTAAAAAAATTTGTAATGTATTGAAACTAATTTGTTATATATTGAAATTATATAATCTATGAAAATATTGTTATTTATTATTGCTATTATGCTCGTCTTTTAATAAAAAAAAATGCCTTAAATATACGGAATGCCCCAAAAAAAATCACGGGGCCTACCGCTCCCGAACTCCCGTACAAGTTCAGCCCCACTCTGAACTTAATTCCTGGCTCCGCCCATGTATAGGCTTGAAGTTATTTTTATAAATTTTAATTATAATTTTCCATCAAAATTGGAGAATTACACGCTAGTTTATAAAACGTCAAAATCATTTTGATTGTGGATCATTTGAAAATTATAATTAGCGCACATAATGTGCACAACATGTGTAGAAAGTCTGCTGGTTGGTTTATTAACGGGGAAGGCGCTAATTAGCGCACATAATGTGAACAACATGGTTGACTTCTCCCAGCGTGGTTCTTGTTTGATTTGAAAAGCTAAAAATGAGAAAGTGTTCAAAAGATAGAAGTTTTGACATTATTAAAATGATGAATGGTATTATTATTAGTACGTGGAGATAGTTTAAGGTTTTTTTTCCAACAAATTCTGTTACTCACTCCACGATTGGTTCTTGCATCCTTCTAGCTGTTTTTTTTCGTTGATGTCTTAATTTTTTTCAGCTGTTAGGTGACTGTACTTTGTTTCATTCTGTACGGGCTTGAGTACTGGTACTCCTCTTTCTTTTTATGTTAGTTGATTTTACCTTTCAAAACGAAAAAAATAAACAATATTCAAAAAACAAATTAAATCAACAAGGTTCTCATTTGGCATGATACTTATAACGTGTAAGAAAAAACCAAAATTTAAAAAATCGCATAATTGTCAATGGGCATGATTGTTAGCATATGTTCTGGTTGCAGAGTAACATGTCCAGGGCATGTAAACTTAGCTAATGTCATATTTTGGGATTTGGAGTTAGAGGGTTTTTTAGGAAAATAACTTATGTCGATTTGAAAATTAGGACAATAACTTTTGAATTTGTAAAAATAGGACACTAATTAATAAGCGTTGCACCCGCAGAATATTTATGGGCCAATTATTGAATTTTGAGACTTTGTTTGCACTGACCAAGCACATGACGACCCGCACGGAAGGGTTGATTATGTGTCAATCACGTCATTTTTACGGCTCCAAATAGGATGTCATATGCTTGGTCCATGTGAGAAAGTCCGAAAATTCGATAATTGACCGAGAAATGTCCTGCGGGTGCAACGCTTATTAATTAGTATCCTATTTTTACAAGTCCAAAAATTATTATCCTAATTTTCAAATCAATCTAAGTTACTATCCTAAAAAACCTTCTTACTCATCTTTTGTATGAACTAGTACAGCCATCCGTGCGTTGCACGATGGGCGTTATTTTGAAAGAATATTTTAAGTAAAATAAACCTAAATCTAATTTAGTATCATGGGCGTTATATATTTTGAAAGAACATTTTAAGTAAAATAAGCATAAATTCATCATAAACATAAATCTAATTTATATGCTCATTTGTACGATGCACGATCAACATCAAAATTGAACGACATTTAATTTTAAATAAATAAATATACATATTAAAATATAATTTAGATATAAGTAAATGCGAACATGAATCTTAATAAAAAATTAAAATTATCCACAATATGATCTCAAAGAAAAACATGAATCTAAAAACATTTGAATTTTCAATTTTTGAAATAAAAATTAATTGATTTTAATTAATAATGTGAATTTCCTAGACTCCAGCATTCTGCTCCAAAACCTCTGCTTTAGGCTTTGCATAGGATCATCATCAGCAGCATCTTTCTCGCCTTCTCTGCTCGAAGCCGCAACATTTTCATGCTCTCTTGATGCTACCTCTCAAACCAAATGTCAACATCCTCCCAAATAGGTTTGGCCGCCAACCCTACTCCCACCGTTGATTTTCTTGGGAAGAGCATAATTAATTGACGGTGAGGACGCGGCCGTAGAATTCAACGTCGTCCATATTGTCCATGGCGGAAGCAGTGTCTTCTCTCTCTAGAGAAGTGACGAAGCCGAAGGAGCGGTGCTTCTGGGTGGCCTGGTCCAAGTCCAACGGCGTCTTAACATCATTAATGTCTCCGAAATAGATGAAGGCAGCGTGGATTATTTGCTCGTTCACTTCCTTGGCTAAACCGCCGATGTAGAGAGTATTCTTCTGCACTCCTTCGTTCATGTCATGGCAATTTTTTCATTTCTCCACGAATCGGATTAGTATTAATTTGCTCGTTTAATCCCAAAATAAATTTATGCAATATATAATTATGTAATGTAACTGCTACGTGTTATGTTTATAAGTTGTCAAATTTTTTGAAGTGGGTTAGTGGGGCGGTTATGCATAAGTGAGAATACATGTATAATTATTGATTATTGATGGTATCATTTACGTGGGTTAGTGGAAGTAAAAAGTTTTAAATTATTTTTAAATTATCTTCAATTTAAATTTGAATGCAGTTAAAAAATTGAATTCCATTTGGATTGAGGTATCCGAAAATATGGCGTTGGTGTAGTTGAAAACAAAAACTAATTTTTAAATTTTGGCGGTAAAAAGTAGCCGTTAAACTGTTATATAGATTACTTTATAACACTAATAATTGTGGTTACGAATATCTTAAGAATAAATAGTTAACGATTCCCTTGATCTAGTTTACTTTGGTGGAAATCATTGTATCGTGTAGAACGTGTGAATTTGCATTAGTATTTTATTTTTATTTTTTAAAAGTCCTATTTGGATAACGCAGAAAGCTAATTCCTTAAAAAAAAGGGCATAAAGTCAATGGTCTAAGTGAATTTTTATTATCAACTAGTACGCCCTCCCGTGCGATGCACGGCGAGCATCGAAATTATACGATTTTTTAAATAATTATAATTTATTTGTTCCAAGTCTATTTTTATATTTTATAATATGTGTATATGTAAGAATAATAATATTTTCAAATTAATGCATACAACAATATGAAAATTTTAAACATTAATTATAACTTCATTGTGTTTTTATTTAAGCATGAATTAAACCTAGTAACACACACACACACACACATATATATATATATATATATTTTATTATTAGCTCATTGGACCACTATGAGAAAATTATTATCCGTTAAATTAATATTATTCTACATCACAATTTAAAAGAGAAATTTGTTTGTGAGTAATAATACTTATTGATTATCACGTGAAAACCTATCATCTATCTTATATAAATAAGTAGCTATAAAAAGTATAAATACTTAGCTATAAAAACTATGAGTGTAATATCTCAGTAAATACCTGTATCATATTTTATATAATTTGATCACATAATTATGTTTATTTTTTTAAAAAATATTAACTATATATACGAAAAAGGATTAAAAATTGAATGAATAATATTAAATATATATACTAAATTATACTGAATCATCTATTCAAAAGTTCAACATTAGATGCTCACTAAAGTGCACTAATGCGGCACAAATAATATGTGGAATTAGTCTTTTAAATATTTTAAAATATAGTTACTTTTTTTAATTTAAAATATCTTAAAGTTTTCTATTACTAAAATAATTTTATTTAATATTTCTAAAAATAATATATGAAGTAATAATAAGGATAAAATAGAATAATTATATATAAGTTATATTTTAATATTTATGTAAAAGATTAAAAAATATTTTAACGAAAAATAATAATATTGTATACGAAGAAAATTTCATTTAATACACACCTCATATAAAGGAGGTAATATGAATAGATCGACCACACTATATCAAAGTTTATATAAAAAAAATGGATAGATGAGCATTATTTTAGAAAAAAATTGTTGGGCGTAAATCTCTTTAGATATGAAAATTTAAAATGGGCCGAATTAAATAATTCAAGCTCGTTATGATATAGTAATAAATTATAAAATAAAATTATTAGGTAAACAGATATGAAACAAAATAAAATATACCAACAAACGTTAATTATATTAAAAATCAATCTTCATTACATACATCATTATTCTCTTGGCACAACATTAGTTATTTAGATATACTCCAATTATTTACACCAAACTCAAAGTCAAAAAAATATTATTTAATTATTTTATTTCAGTTTACTTTTAATACTTCAATCATATTTTATATATATATATATATATATATATATATATAAATTATACAAATTATACATTCACCCCAAAAAAATTCAATTAAATTTTATATAAAATAAATATTATACCTAAATTTAATTATTAATAAATAAAAAGTATTAAATCTATTATATATTAAGTAAGTAAAAAAAATTACACAATTTAAAAAATAAAATACATCAATGGTCGAACACATAAATTTAAAGCAAATTCATTTGAAGTATCAATTAGGCCTAAAAAGAAAGAATATAACCATAAACCTAGCGATTAAAGAAAGCAATAATTAATCAAACCCAAAATTCACGCCCAAATTTCAGGCGGCGCTCTTCTTCTTCTTCACTCTACACGCACACCCATTCTCCGCTCTTCTTTTCTTCACGTCCATTTCTCAGAACCGCTGAGGCCATCTCGTCGCCGCATGGACAGATCCGCGCCGCCTTCTCTAGCAGCAGCCACAACACGCCACATCGCCTTTTTTACTCGCCATCTCCACCTCTCTTTCACTCTATGTATTTTCCGTAGCCCCGCATCTCTCTCACCTATCACTCATCGTCGTATGGATCATCCTGCCTTCAAAAACAGAAGCCGCAGCACCACTCAGGCACCCAGACGTCTGCCTCTCCGGCCTCGGCTCCCCCATATGGCCTTTAAAATAGCAGCCAACACGTAGCTCATGTATGCCTTCAAGCGTCCCTTTTTTCTTCTCATTCTCCTTCTCCATCCACGAATTTTGAATACTTAGAAGCTGTGATCCTGTGGGTTCGCGAATTTTTAAATTTTTGTCGGCTACAATTTCTTGAGAACACCGATTTAGTGGAACGATCTTTGATACATTGAGAAATAAAACGGTGCATTGCTTTGAACTGTGTAATTCTTTCAGGAAATGAGTGCAGAGAGAAGTGGGAAATGATAAATGAAAATGATTTGGTATTTATAACTTGTAAATCTGAACGTTGTTTTTGTAGCAGTTTGTTATTGCCTTTTAGTAGTGGGTTGCTGCAGTTTATTTGCTAATTGGTGTAGTGGGTTGTTCATTTATGAAACATGGTAGTTATGGAATGCATAAATATGGTGGAGAAAGTTTTAGGATAGAAAATGAAGCGAATGCCGTGGAATGCCTTCAATATATTTGCCCTTTACATGTAGTTTTATTTGCTAAATTGCCACAAACTGTGTTTTCATATAATAGATAGATTATGTCTATCAGATATTTCTTTTTATGTATTTGGCATTTGTATTTATTTTGTATACCTGTTTTAATACAACGTTTGTCTTTCTATAATGAAATTGTAATAATTTTTTTATTTTTTTAATATACATGCTTTGTGAATGATATTTGTATCTATTATAGAAAAAACAATGCAAGTAACATATTGAATTTGATCTTGATCTCTGTGATTGAACTTGATCTGTCACACAATGACCCACAAGTCTTTCTATAATGAACTACTTTTATTTTTTTATATATACATGCCTTGTGAATGATATTTGTATCTATCTATTGTAAGAAGGAAAAAGAACAATTATTGACGCTTAAATAGGCAAACTTCGGGGCCATTTTTATTTTTTCCACAAATTTTGAAAATTGGTAAAAAAATATATAAACTTTAATTTGTTTTATTTTTTTCCACGAATTTTTAGAATTATAAAAACTACACAAATTTTTTCTCTTCACTTCTCTCCACTCACACATTTTTTCTCTTCACTTCTAACTATCAATCTATTCTCAGAAAATAAAATTCAAATAATTCTAAAAATTTGAAACCTCCGGTTTAGAAATAAAATCCAGATCTCCACAGGTCTGAGCTCAGTGGAAAGGATAATCGTCTGTAACATTAGTGGCGCTAGCTTTCAAATCAGAATCGAGGAAACATGTCACACGAGCATGCACGCAAAAGGAATCAACAGGAATTGTGGTGCTTTTGACTCGGAATCCGATTGGTCTTGGGATGATTTCTCTTCGTCGCCGGCGGAAGCTTGCATCGGCGGCACTGAGAAATCGAAAGATTTCGAGGATGTCGTTTCAGATCCCCATAGGGAAAGTCGCTTCGTTTCCCGCATGTCTTACCGTTGGGGACCGGTGTTTCGAGAAGAACATTCATGAAGAGGCGGCTGCGGGTTCTTCGAGAATTTTGTCTCACGCCAATTCCCTTGACTTGGTGGGCCAGGGTTGTGAGTTGGGTCTAGGGCTGAGCATCGGTTCATAACCGAACCGAACCGACCTATTTTTACAAAACCGAAACCGAACCGACCTTATCAGAGGATGGACCGAACCGAACCGCTCAAAGTTCGAAAACCGACCAAAACCGAACCGTCTAAAACCGATCGGTTTCGGTTGGTAACCGAACCGAACCGTTCTTTTATTTTTTTTTTCAAAATCTCACCAAATCTCACCAAATCTGCAAAATCTCACCAAATCCAGGCGGTGCTGCTGCTGGTGTTGCCGCTGCATCGCGCGGGCTGTGCTGGTGCTGCTGCGTCGCCGAGCGCCGGCCTGCTGCTGCTGCTGCGTCGCCGAGCGTCGGTCGCTGCTGCTGCGTCGCACGGACTGGGCTGCTGCTGCTGCTGCGTCGCCGAGCGGGCTGTGCTGCTGCGTCAACGAGCGCCGGCCTGCTGCTGCTGCCGTGCGCGAAGAATGGAGGCGACGACTGGGACCTGGGTGCTGGGCTGGGAGGTAGGGAGGGAGGAAAGTTGGGTTTCAAAATGGAGAAGGGAGGCGCAGGCTGCGCATGTTTCAAAATTGGGGGATTTGATACTAGGGTTTAGTAACTAAATGTAATATAAAAATATAGAATAAATAATATATTTAATGTATCGGTTCGGTTCGGTTCATAACCGAACCAAAACCCCAAAACCGAAACCGAACCAATACATGATCGGTTTTTTAGTCTAAAAACCGAACCGAAAACCGAACCAGAAATTCCAAAACCGAACCGAACCAAAAATGGTCGGTTCGGTCGGTTTTTTCGGTTCGGTCGGTTCGTTGCTCAGCCCTAGTTGGGTCGGTCTGGTGGGTCTAATTTGGAAGGCCGCCAATTGGGCCGATCTGGAAATCACTGTGTGGTTGGCCCAAAGAACCCGGGATTCGCCTCTTCCACTCCGTGTTGGACCAAGGCCCACGATCAGGTCCCCAATTCTTCTTGTCTTGCTAATACCGTCGATTTGGAGAAGCATGATTCGCAGATGTCCCCTGAACCTATTGTTTCGCAGAGTCTTTCTGCTTCTCGTCGCATAAGTGGGAATGAATTTGGTGTGGAGCCCTCTGAAAGAAGGATTTCTCCCTCGGATTTTGATAGATCGACGACGATTTCAGTTTTGGAAAGGAGCAGGTTGGAGACGACGAAGGAGGGTAAGGAGAGGGAAGAAATTCCAAATAAAATGAAAGAGACTCAAAAATGCATTGGGGGTTCTGGAAGAGCTGTTGACCGAGCTACCTTCAAGAGAGTTAGAAAGCTTCAACGCAAGAAGGAAAAAGTAAAGGAAAAGAGAAATTGGGAGAATTTCATTGCTCACATTGAGCCTTCGTCTGAGGTGGGTAGACTCGACGTTGCCAACGGCGATCTGAATCACGAAAACCATAAAAAGATGAGTGGGGGCGACAGATTTGTTGAGGGTCTTGAAACTTGGAACTTCGGCAAAGAGATGGGTTTTACCAGCACTCTCTCGGATCGTGAAGTGGTGGCTCAGATTGTGTCTCAAAACGAGGAACTCTTGGATCCAGCCGAGATGGGAGAAATTCAATCAGGTATCTAATTATTATTATTTCTTATAATATTAGAGGCTTGGGGAGCATTGCTAAGCAAAGGGATTGTAGGGATCTTATACACGCTGAGAAAGCGGATTTGTGTTTTATTCAGGAATCAAAGTTGGAGTCGTTCCCAGAGTCTATCTGTTATTCGTGGTGGGGGGCTAATAGTTTAGACTGGGCAGTGAGAAATTCGGAAGGGAGGTCGGGGGGAATCCTGTGTGCGTGGAACAAAGACTTGTTTTTGGTCTCTACCAAGTGGGACTTTCCTGGCGCTGTTGTCATTTTAGGGGTTTGGAAACCTGAGAATCTGAGGTGTTGTTTTGTGAATGTTTATGCTCCTACTGAACCTTCGGCTAAGATTATTTTATGGGATATGTTGAAGTTAGTTGTCGAACAGAATAAGGATCTTTGCTTGTGCTTGCTGGGAGATTTTAATGCCATAAGGGAGCCTGGGGATCGAGTGGGTATTGGGGAACCCCACGGGGCAGCAGAGTCGAGGGCGTTCGATCTGTTTATTCGGGAGTGTCAACTGTTGGAAATCAGAACCCAAAGGCAGGAAATTCACTTGGTACTAGCCAAATGGGAGATGCAAAAGTAAGCTTGATAGATTCTTTGTTAATGAGACTTGGATCTCTGCCTGGCCGGCGACGTGTGGACGTGGTTTACAGAGGTCGCTTTCTGATCATTGTCCAATCCTTTTAACCACTAGGATGATTGATTGGGGGCCTAAACCCTTCCGATTCATCAACGTGTGGACCTCGCATCCTGAGTTCATGAATCTGGTTAAGAAGGTCTGGGAGGAGACAAAGATTCCGGGATGGAGTTGCTTCGTTTTTAAGGAGAAACTCAAGAGACTGAAAGTCGTGTTGAAAGAATGGAATCGGTCCACGTTTGGAGATATCGATCTTCGGATCCGCTCTTTGAAGGACGATCTCCATCAATGGGACTCCATTGACGATACTTTTGGTTTAGAGGAGTCGGAGGTCATCAAAAGGAACGAGACAAAAGCTAATCTTATTCTGCAAACAAGAAAAAAGATCAGTGTGTTACAGCAGAAGGCCGGTGCGCGGTGGGTTAGAGATGGAGATTTGAATACCAGCTTCTACCATAGAGTCATTGTTGGAAGGAGAAAGAAGAATGAGATTTCGGGATTGCAGTTTGGAAATCAATGGATCGCCGAGCCGATGGAGGTTAAGAAAAGAGTTAAAAATTTCTTCCAGAATATCTTTAGAACAAAGAAGAGGGAGCTACCAAATGTTCCGGAAGATTTTATGGCTCGGCGACTGTCTTCAGAGGATAGAGAATGGCTTATCAGACTGTTCATGGAAGATGAAATTAAAGAGGCCATTTGGAATTGTGAGGGAAACAAGAGCCCGGGTCCGGATGGATTTAATTTTATTTTCTGGAGCTTCTTGGGATACAATCAAGGGAGATCTGTTTCAGGTGCTGAAGGACTTTCATTCGAATGGGAAAAACTCCCGTGGATGTAATTCTTCGTTCATCATTCTTATTCCTAAGAAAGACGAGGCTTGCGAGCTTGCTGACTTTAGACCTATCTCCCTTATTAGCAGCCTGTATAAAGTTATCGCTAAAATCCTTACCGGCAGATTGAAAAAGGTGGTGGACTCCATTATTTCAGAGAATCAGAGTGCCTTTGTCAGTAGTAGGTATATCTTGGATGGTGTGGTTATCCTGAACGAGGCTATAGCCGAAGCAAAGAAACAGAAGATTGGTAGAATTATCTTCAAGATAGATTTTGCCAAAGCTTATGACTCAGTGGAATGGGATTTCATTGATGTAATGTTAGATCGCCTCAATTTTCATCCCGTTTGGAGAAAATTGATTAGAGGCTGTCTGGAGTCGGCTACAGCTAATGTTTTGGTTAACGGGTCTACTACAGGTGAATTCAGTTTGGAAAGAGGTTTAAGACAGAGGGATCCAATATCTCCTTTCCTTTTCCTAATCGCTGCGGAAGGGCTTCACTCACTTATCGAGCGAGCAACTGAAAAGAGTCTTTTTGTTCCGACTCAAATTGGTAAAGAGAAACTCAAGATCTCTCACCTTCAGTATGCTGATGACACTATTTTTGTGTTGGACGCGGATTACAGGAACGTGCCGACAGTCAAGAATATTATTTCCTTTTTCCAGTTTCTTTCGGGGCTAGCGGTTAATTATTCCAAAAGCAGCCTTGTGGGCGTAGGTGTCGACGACAATAAAATTGAAGGTATGGCGTCTGATCTAAACTGCAAAGTGGGCGTCCTTCCTTTCAAGTACCTTGGTATCAAAGTTGGAGGCCGCCCGAAGAGTGTGGTGGATTGGAGTCACATTGTTGATAAAGTTAAGAAGAAAGTGGAGGGGTGGAAGAATCGAAAATTGTCTCTTGCAGGGAGAATCACCCTGGTTAAAGCTGTTCTTCAGGCCATCCCTATCTACCAGCTTTCCTTCTCTTTTATTCCAAAAGCCACGGTGAGAGCTTTAAACACTATCTTTGGGAATTTTCTCTGGGGAGGAAATACGGGCTCGGGATCGATTGCGTGGGTTAAATGGTATGATTTGTGTTTGGAAAAGAATGAGGGGGGGGGGGTTGGGTTTCAGGAATCTTAAATGGTTCAATCAGGCCTTAGTCTTGAAGTGGCTGTGGCGATATTTGGAGGGGGGAGGTTTGCTTTGGGCAAGAGTTGTGAGATCCATCTACGGGGAGTTAGCGTGGGGAGCAGAGGGATCGTGTAATGTGGGGAGAGGTAGGTCGGCAACTGGATGGTGGCCGAATTTAGTTTTGAAGGGTGGAAGCGGGGTTTCGGGATGGTTTCGGGACAATGTTGTGAGGAAAGTTGGAGACGGGCAAACTACAAAGTTTTGGGATCACTGTTGGGCGGGGAGAAGTCCACTTAGGTTCGTCTTCCCAAGACTGTACCAGTTATGTGCGAATAAGGAGGCTTTGGTGAGTGAGATGGGAAAGTGGATTTCTGGAGAGTGGAAATGTGAGATGAGATGGAGAAGGGAACTTCGTGATTGTGAAGTTGAGGGGACGAATGCTTTGGTCACTTTTATCTCCGATTTCACCCTTTGTGCAGGTACTGAAGATTGCTGGATGTGGACTGCAGCCAAAGACGGGAAGTACACTACAAAATCTGCATACTTGGCGATCAAGGCTGCAAGGTCTTCTACTCAGTCAGCGGCCAGTAATAACGAGGCGTTGTCGATGATTTGGGACACACCCGCGATTCACAAAGCAAAAGTTGTGGCCTGGAGGATTTTGAGAAGTAGGTTGCCATCTTGCGACAATCTCAAGAAGAGGAATGTGCCGATGACCGTGGAGGAATTGGGGTGCAGCGCCTGTTTTCAGTGCTTGGAGACGATCGAGCACGTGTTCCTGAATTACCCAAAAACTGGTCTGTTGTGGGACGAGGTCCAGAACTGGCTCTGGTGTCATTCGGTTCGCCCTCTTAGCATCCCCTCTCATTTTGATTTGTTTACTAACTTGGGCAGGGGGAAGAGATGTGTAAATTTTCTTAAGGCTTTGTGGATGTGTACTTGCTGGGTGCTGTGGAAAAAAAGGAACGAATGTCGTTTCGAAGGAAAAGGATGGAGGATCAAAAGTGTACTCATGGAGATTAAAATGAGGTCTTGGAGCTGGTCTCAGGAGTTTAAGAGTCTAGGCAAAGAGTTGAGTTTCTGCAACTGGTGTGCAGATGATTTATTGTCCAAACTGTTGTAAGACTCATGTTTTTGGTACCTCTGGTACCACGCTTTATCAATTTATCTTTCCTGATAAAAAAAAAAAGTATCTATTATAAGAAGGCAAAAAAAAAGATTATTGGCTCTTAAATACACGAACTTTGAGCTCATTTTTTGTTTTTCCAACGAACTTTGAAAGTTGTTAAAAAAATACACTAACTTTGACTCATTTTGTTTTTTCCCACGAATTTTGAGAATTATAAAAAAATACACAAACTTTAACTCATTTTATTTTTTCCCACAAAATATATTGTTATTAAAATGATCAAAATAATTCTTTATTTTAATTTTTTTTTTCAAAACGACGTAGTTTTGATTACGAAATATACTTTAATTTTTTTTAAAAAAAAAAATCACGTTACTCATGAATAATTGGCATCTATCAAAGCTCGTGTATTTTTTGACAATTCTCAAAATTTTATGAAAAAAAATAAAATAAGTCAAAATTTGTGTATTTTTAATAATTTTCAAAATTCGTAAGAAAAATCAAAATGGACCCAAAATTCAAATATTTAAGCGCTATAACCCAAATTCACTTACATGATATTCATGAACAACGATTGTAATATTTATGGATGAGTGGTGCTATTTGGTCATATTATGATTAATTATAAATTAATTAAATTGAAAAAATTTCGATTCATTTAATTTTTTTTGATCTAATAAAAAAGAATTCAGTTAGTTTTAGTGTTTTGTATACATTGTAATTTTTTTATATAATTATTTACACAAAAGGTAACGATATTTACAAAAAAAATTAATACTATAATAAACACAAAATAATTAAATAATTTTTATTAATAAATAAAAAATTCAATTTAATTAATTAATGGCCCATCATAATATGATCGTATAGCTTTATTGTTCATGGATATGATGAATCGATCGACTACATGTCACAATATACTTCCTTCATCTTGTAAAAATAGTCTTAGGAGAGAGTGACATGTGTTTTAATAAAAATAGTTAAGGATATTATGAGTGGAGAAAGAATTTTATCTTAAAATTAGTGTTAATAATGATAATTAATTTTACCAGCTTTATTTTTTTGACACCTTCATAAAAAATCAGTTTTTTCTTGATGTTTAATTTGAACGATTTTTTGTTATTTAGTTATTTGTCTAAAATATCATTTTCAAAAATATATTTAACTGATTTTGTTATTATTTTCAATTTTTATATATTTTTATATAAAAAATTAGTGAACTTGAAAAAAAATATTAAAAAAATATATAAATAAAAAATAATAACAAAATTGATTGAATATATTTTTGAAAATAATATTTTAGACAAATCATTAAATAACAAAAAATCGGTCAAATTAAACATCAAGAAAAAACTGATTTTTTATGAAGGTGTCTAAGACTGGTGTCCAAAAATCTTTTCCCTTAATTTTATTATAAGTGGAGAAATGATCCCACTATGTGATAGACTAGGTAAATAGGTTAATATAGTATTCCATCCGTCTCATTATTTATGGCACATACTTTTTTGGCACGAAGATTAAAGAGAGTAAGATTGTAGTGTAAGTGTATATGGATTCATATTAACCCTTCATATTATTTGTTGTGTAAAATTATTACTCAAAATAGAAATAAGTCATGTTATTTGAAGTAATCCAAAATAAAATATGTGTCATTAATAATGAGACATAGAGAATAAAAGGTAATTTATTATAATTATTTTCCTAACTATTTTTTAAAAAATTATGATTATTTTTACGCAAGGAGTAAATATTTTATACATGCATGGGAGGTCTGCTGCATCGACTAGACCTTAATAGCCATGAGATTGATTGGGCAATAAAGCAAGGTCCGAAAGCCAAGCTTTATGAATTGGTGAGCTCGATTGTGTTCCAATCTCACACACGTGTCGTCGCACAATTGCCTGCATGTCACGCGCCACTTGTCGCCGCTGCGTCCGTACACCTTTTGAGGCCGCGCTTAAAATCCAAACCAACAAGCTTTCCCATTGTTTTCGATTCGCCACCCATCAATATTATTTCCCAAATTATACATTCATGCGGGGTAATTCTACACGGCAAATAGGGCAAATTATATTAACATTAAATTGAGATGAATTAATTACTTTGTTGAATTTCATGATTAGAGAGAAAAAGTAAACAGAGAAAATATCGAGAGAGAGAGAGAGAAATGAGATTCATGCAATTACATTGGTGGATCCCATGTATAGAATTTCTCAACTTTCTTATGAAATCACGAGAGGGTTCATGCGATAAATATTTGAGTGACGCGAGCCACTCAAATATTTTAATACGACATATTTAAGGATTTTATTAAACATTTTAAATTTATTTGATATATATTTAGATATATAATGATCTTAATTATTCATTATTGAAATCAAATCTATTTATACCCATTCGATATATAATGATCTTAATTATTCATTATTGAAATCAAATCTATTTATACCCATTCAATAAGAAACGTGAATTCATTAACTACAACTAAACTAATCTTTCATGACTACATTAAAAAATATAATTGTGGTTTCGCTTTACTCTTCTACTAAAAGAATAAGAATTAAATCCAAAAAATATTATAACAATTTATTAGTTCATTAAATATACATTGAAATATATCTTTGATTTTATATTAACAATGAAAATAATAGTTTTTCAATTTTTTTGATATTAATTACTAATTAGTATATATTGTGAAATTTAATACAATTATTCAACTCTAATAATTTATTATTGTGAAGTTTATGGATTGTGTGCAATGTACACTCTCTGCAATAAAATAATATATTTCAATTAAACCAACGATCACATACAACGTACGTTTTTTCTGCTAATAGGCCTAATATTCTATATAAAAAAAAGGGATATTAATTAGCTATAGGTGACAAAATTCCATACTTATTTGTATTTCATGTCTAATTATCATGAAAAATATGTAGATTAGACTAGTAAAGTTAGTCGTTACTCCCTCCATCCCAACGAAATTGAGTCGTATTCTTTTCCAGGCCATCCCAACGAAGTTGAGCCGTTTTCTTTTTTGGAATAAATTAAAGTTATTTTTTTATTCACTCTCTATGTTATATTTCATTCATTTTTCATTTCACTTTTTCGCTAAACACTAATTTCTTAAATCTCATGCCCAGAAGAAACGTCTCACTTTCATTAGGACGGAGGGAGTATAAGATAGTAAAAATAATTTAGCTACTAATATAAAAAAAATTATAAATAATTATTCTTAATATTTTCATATTTAATATATGATAAAAAAATAGTACTTCATTTATCTCGTAAGAGTATGCATGTTCGGCAAAAAAATTAATAAATGTTAGGTGAATGTGTTGTGATTTGTGAGTGGAGAAATGAGTCTACTTTATAAAATAATGATAAAAAATAATAAGAGATTAGTGAAGGGATGTATTTAAAAATAAGTTGTACATACTCTTGTAGTCTTGTGGGACAAACAAATAAAGAAAGTAAGCATACACTAAATGATTATGTTATGTTTTGTGAATTTTCCTTAAATAAGACTATTTCCAATCAAGAATAAGCTTGGATGTGAGTTGCCTTTTTTTTTTTGAAGGAAAAAGAGAGATTTTATGAAACACACGAACATGGAGCATGAAGATGACCCTCCACAAACATCGGAAGTTCATTCCAAACATGAAGGGCGTGTTTGATATTGGCTAATACACTGTATTAGCTAATTTAGTACAGATCAGTCTAGTGTTTGGTATTATTTAGTAATAATGCGGATGACCCGGTTTAATCCCACAACCCAGTATTATTAATTTAGATTTCTTAGGATTAATAATACCACCTCCCCCTAGGATTAACTTAAACCAGGATATTCTGTATTTAGCCATGATAGCAAACACCAACTCAGTATTAATAATCTGTCATTATCCACGCTAAATATCCTGGTTACAAATTATCCTACATAATCATTTACTGAAAACCAAACGAGCCCAAAGTGTAGTAACATCTCTCGCTGCTTTAGCTAAGCAGTGTGCTATAGCGTTTTGATTTCTCCGAACATGACGAACACGAATTCCCGGCATAAGCAAAAGCTCTTGATGACAATAGGCTGCAATGACACCTTTTTCATTGATAACACCCTCTTGTTTAGTGATAGTGTCACAGGATATCCTACTGTCACTTTCCACTCATCCATGCATGTATCCAAGAACCTTAAGCCATGATAAAGCCTCTTTGATTCCCATGAGTTCACCTTCATCCACGCCCCGACTTCCCAAAACCTTGATCGACTTGCCCACCACAAAATCTCCCACATGGTTGTGCACCACAATACCAATGCCCATCGATTCCTCATTAGCGAAGAAGGCTGCATCTACCCCACAACAAATCCAGCCCTCCTGAATATTGTGCCAACCCACGCACAAGCTTGGAGCAGAAATAAAAGCAGTAGCCGAACGCGGAGGGGGGATAGCAGCACGAGCAAGAAGCTAATCTTCCCGACAGTTTGCAGCTTCGGCTAGGAAAGGCACCTTCCCACACCGCTTTATTTCGGTCCTTCCATATATGCCAAAGAAGCATTCAAGCTCTAGCAACCAAAACACTATCATTGTTGCTCAATAAAATTGAGATAGCTTCTTTGAAAGAATCACAGCTGGCCCGAAGCGAATCCAAAAGAATCGAGCAACCCCCAACCCTCCAACACTCCTCGGCAAAAGGACAAGCAAAGAAAACATGCCAAACATTTTCATAACCCGTCTTACATATACCACACTCGCCGCCAACCTGAATACCACGCGATAAGAGGTTCTCTTTAGAGGGGAGGTTATTTTTAACTGCCCTCCAAAGCAAGGACTTGACCTTGGGCGGAACAAGAACCCGCCAGATATTAGCCCAAGGACCTTCTTCACCATAGAAAAGGTCAAGAGTGAGGGCACTCGCCATCTTGTATGTCGACGTGGGAGAAATGCCAAATAGGCCTATCAGGGCCAGAGGCTGGACAAAGTGGAATACCAACAATAGCTTTAACATCCCCATCAATTAGCAGCTGCTCCATGAGATCTCGATTCCAACCACCAATACTTGGATTCATAAGCTCCGAAACTCTCATCTCGTCCAAACCCAGAGGAGTATGCGCCGAAACCCAGAAATTATCATCCCGGCGCAACCAAGGATCTTTAAAGACTCTTACCCCGTTGCCATCTCCGATCTGCCATCTAACTCCACGCCTCACAAGTTCTTGCACCGAATGTATACTCCTCCAAGTATAGCTAGGGTTATGACCCAATCTAGCGGTGACAAAATTGCCATGAGGAAAGTATTTGGCCTTTAACACTCTACTCACTAACGCCTCCGGATCATCTAGCATGTGCCAACCCGTTTTTCCCAACATCGCCACATTAAAGAGTTGAAGGCTCCTAAAACCCATACCACCCAACTTCTTATCTACACAAAGCTTGTGCCATTTCATCCAATTAATGCCCATACCAGCTCCCTCTTTGTTACCCCACCAAAAACTATTCAACAAACGCTCTATCTCATCCGTGACCCCTATGAGGAGGGAAAAAATTGCCATGCAAAACGAAGGTATGGCCTGAGCAACCCCTTTGATGAGCACCTCCTTACCCGCCTTGGATAACTTCTTGCCATTCCAACCCTGAATACGTCCCCACATCCTATCCCTCAGGTATTGGAAAATCTCACGCTTTTTACGACCAATAAGCGAGGAAAGACCAAGATATTTGCTAGTATTAAGAGGAGACCAGACCCCGAGCAAATCCGACATCGCACCCTACTCATCATTATTCAAGTTAGAGCTAAATAGGATGCCCGATTTCTGGTAGTTTACGCAAGTTCATAATCACCAAGAACCCAAATTAGCACACTCTCCCATGGACCCCCAACAGAAAAAGATGCAATCATTGGCAAATATTAGGTGAGAAATAGCAGGCCCTCCTCGACTAATCCGAATCTCATGCAAAGTGCCCCTAGCCATCTCATAATTAATCATCGCGGAAGGTCCCTCCGCGCAAAGAATGAACAAATACGGGGAAAGAGGATCCCCCTGCCTCAAGCCACAACCCGGAATGATAGGACCCACCATCGTGCCGTACACCAGAATATCATAAGAGAGTGATCGAACACAAAGGGAAATCTAGCTGCGCCACTTACTATTGATTATAAATTTTCCCATTTAACGATAATTCACGATTAGATATATTGTTGGTTGTAATTTTAATTTTAAATTTGATAATCAAAAGCAAAATAATATTTTAATCTAAAAATTGATTATTTCATTCATTCACGAAACATCTTCTTTGGTGAAGTAGATACAAATTTTTTTAAAACATAATTGGATATTTGATGAGTGGAGGAACGGTCCCACAAATTAAAAAAATGATAATAGTTAGTGAATTTATGAGGATCCATTAATGACAATATGTATAAATATTGAGAATTTTAAGAATGATAATGAGTGAAATTATATCCGTATAAAAAGATAATTTATGAACGAACGAAAAGACAAATTGAAAAAATATTTTCGTGGACGAGGAGATTAATAATTATTTTAATATATTTACTCATAGATTTAATCGGATATAAGCAAATTTAATATTATATATGTATAACATTCAATATTTTTTAAATAAATTAATAATTAAATTTAAAGATGATGAAATTATTAAAAATAATGTCAAAATGCAAAACGAAACACGACGAAAAGTTCTTATATGTTGCAGTGTTGGCGACATGACAACTTTAAATTTGCCAAGGGCATTTTGACCCTTGGTATTTGGAATCTGTTTGTTTCCTCATACAACTCAATTCAGAAACAGCTGGTTTTATTTTAAGTTCGACTTTGGATTCTCATATTATGCAGTATTGTATATTTGGGCCAATCAAAGCCTGCGAAATTGAGGCAGTAAAAATTAATACTAGTATTTTAAACTTAGCATGTGGTTATTAAATTGTTTATAGGTTTTTAAATATTAAAAAAAAAACATGAATATTCTTTGAGGAAAGTTGCTTATGCGCTCCAGGCGTGGGCGGAGCTAGGGGTGGGGCAGGGGGGTCATTGGGCCCCCCTGGGATTTTCAAAAATACTAGGATATTTTCGTAATTTTATATTAAAAATAAAAAATATATAATTTTATCAACATCATTATCTTGTTGAGCTATTTTATAATGTAATTGATATGTAAGCTTTCGAGTTAAGATGTTTAGAATAAGTAAACATATAATTAATTTATACATATCATGTTTGGATTGGATTCTAGAGATTTATTTTTTGAATTTTATATTGAAAGTTACTTTGCCTTACAAAGTTTCATGGGATTTTGAAAAATAAATTCACGGACTATTTTGAATTTGTAATTTTAACGTCTTTTAAGTTTGGCGAATTAAATAATTATTTTTTCAAATTTTGCAATTTCGTCCCCCAATTTTTTTCCGATCGCTAGAGCGTCGAATTGGAGCTTACGTGGATTAGTAAAGACGACGGCATTTTTGTGAGGCCTAAACGACATCGATCGTTTCGTACCATTTCAATTAAAAAAATTTTCAAATTAGAAAGAGATTGTATCATGTATTTGCACTCTATATACTATTCAATATTTAGTAATTTTATTGCAAAATACATCGTAAAATGAATATGAGCTTGAAAATCTGTTAAAATGTGTTTTTGTAATTTAAATAATATTATAATTGTGTTATTGATTCATTTATTTTTAATTTAATTTATTTTATTTTTTATTTTTTAATTTAATTATTAATTTTCTTTTAAAAAAATTTTGGACCCTCCTGAATCGAAAGTCTAGCTCCGCCCCTTAGTATAGTGTTCCAATTCGTTATATGGTGAGCTTAACAACACGTACGAGAACGATTATACTTTGAAATATTATATTTTGCGGAAAAAAAATAATACTCTCTTCGTCTCATTAATAATAATTTATTTTTACTTTTTATTTATTTTATTGATAATAATTTAATTAAAAAATAATAATTATTTTACATTATAAATTTAATTTACACATCATCATTAGAGCATCCATATTGATTGAGTCAAGCCTTGACTCATTCATACTTCAAGACCACTTATACTACATTGACTTGACTCATTTTGTTGACTCATTAATTAATTTTTTTCAAGTACAACGCGTGTAAAATACACGCACCCCACATAATTACATAAAGAACGGATGAGTTGAGATCGATAGCATGAGTCAGGCCTTGAGTCGATGGGACTTGCATCGGCTAACTTATGGCATCAGCTGACTCAAGTTAAGTCATCATATCAGCCGATGTAGGTACTATTACAAATAACCCCTATTTATTTTACACTTCAAGCACTTATTCTTAAATTTTTGTACTCAGATAAAATGAAATAACTTATTATCAATAAGATTCTTTAACTTTTGTACTCACATAAAATGAAATAACTTATTATCAATAAGATAAGATGGAGTACTGTAATATAATTGAACAATAGCCTATTGGATTGGATTTGTGCGATGCCATTAATTACAAAATATTTTCATGCGATTGAGTGGTATTTTAGACATTTTTTTTATTTGGGGAGTTGGGGAGGGGGAGCAGTGGAGTTTGAACTCGGGACCTCACTGTTCACACATAGAAAGTCGCATTGCTTGATGTCTCCTTGGGGACAATGGTATTTTAGACATTTTGACTTAACAACTGCTCCATATATGATAACCTTGTTTAGCATAAAATAATGTGTAGGATATGTCTCGTGTCAAATTATCTAATAAAATTTTAAATATATAGAACGCCTAATTTGGATTTGGAAATACCATCTAAGCTTACATGACTAGCAAGAGGATCCCACTCAAGTTTTTGTATTTATTTTTTATAGGGAGGGAGTTGAATTTTAAAAAATAGCAGGTGAAATTATATTTTTATATTTTAGAATAAACTTATATATATATATATAATTTTAAAAATTAATATATACTATAATTTAAATATACTCCATGGATTGGGTCGTGCTCGGAACTTAGCTCCATCACTATCTTTATATATGTATTTACTTTGAGTGATAATAACTTATACTCCAGTATAAATAAAAATAAAAATAAAACTTACATAATTTTACGAACGTATTTAATTTTAAAATTCTTCAGATGCTCAATTATATTCTCATATATCATCCAAATAAACGCATCAACAAAGCTACATGCATATTGATGCTTTTGTCAATAGTCGAAGATAAATGCTTCTAAATTTAATAACATCTACAGTTCCATCAGAATAAAAAAATGGACCTCGTGAAAGATTTTTAATCAAATATACTTTTCCAACAACAATTAAAAAGATCGAATCATAGTAATCCTATTTATTGCTGATTTAAATATATAAGCAACTTTTGAAATATTTGGATCACCCGCCAATCTATTAGGTTACATCGAGATTGCTATTTTTGGTGAGATGTGAGATTCATGAATAAGACAATATATAATGTTAAATAACAGTATTAAAAAAATAAATAAAATTTTCGCTTCCTCCAAAATTTAAATTCAGATAATTTTTTTTACCACCCAAATAAATATCAGCAATAAGATACATTAAATTAATACCTACAAATCAATCTAAGATCTGACCATATACGAGCAATCTCATTCAAACCATATCACTTCCAATATATATATAGATATATATAGAGAGAGAGTTCCCTAACCCAACTATCTAAGTCGAGCTCAAATTTACTAAATTAATTTGATTTACCCCTCGTATTATTAAATGTCTTTTAATTTTATTGAATACTTATATATGATTCACATCTATTATAAGAATGACGTTTTGACTTCACGGTTTACCCATGCTGCAAGTTTCTTCTGAAATTTCACACTGAAGTAAACTCTATAGTGATATCTTCCATTCCATTAAACTCGATCTCATACCTTACTTTGTTATTGCAAATCAACAAAAATACAAGTATTTATTACCATGTACGATACACATCATTGAGCCAATGAGCTTAATTGTCTAGCAAGTAAAATAATTAATGTTTGTTATATTACCCACAAAATCAGCGCAAGTAAAACCAGAGTCCACCACCTTTTGAAATGAAATTATTCCTTTCTGCTTACCACCCGGTCTTAACTATTAACACCGCCCCCCGTTTAAAATCTCTTCCCATTTTCTCCCCATTCGCCACCTATATATACTTCTACCAACTTTCCCTCTCTCCCACATCAAATCCACGCTCAAAACCAAATTCCTTGTACCAATTCTTTCTCTAGAAATTAAAAACCCTCGCAGTTCATCTTGTTCAGTCGTTTTCACTTTCAGCAATCAATCAAAGGCAACTTTCCGAGTGAAAAATCCAAATGGAAACGAAAATCGGTTCGTTGAATCCATGCAACTCGGCAACCTGCAACGGCGTCGGCTGCCTCCCCTCCAACGGCGTCGTCTCGTCCATCAAGCCTTCCGCCGTTGCGTTCAACTCGGCCGAGGCGACGCTCGGTCGCCACATTGCACGGCGGCTCGTGCAGATCGGCGTGAGCGACGTGTTTTCCGTCCCCGGCGACTTCAATCTGACGCTGCTCGACGATCTCATAGCTGAGCCGGGGCTCAACGTGGTCGGCTGCTGCAATGAGCTCAATGCAGGGTACGCCGCCGACGGATACGCTCGGGCTCGGGGCGTCGGCGCGTGCGCGGTGACGTTCACCGTCGGAGGGTTGAGTATTCTCAACGCGATCGCCGGCGCGTACAGCGAGAATCTCCCGGTGATCTGCATCGTCGGAGGTCCTAACTCGAACGATTATGGCACGCACCGGATCCTGCATCACACGATCGGGTTGCCGGATTTTAGCCAGGAGCTGCGTTGCTTCCAAACAGTGACTTGCTATCAGGTACTCTACTGTTTGCTTACGTGTTCAATTATATTTCAATTAAATCAAGCTTACGCTCAATTCAA
This sequence comes from Salvia miltiorrhiza, assembly GCF_028751815.1. Lineage (NCBI taxonomy): Eukaryota > Viridiplantae > Streptophyta > Magnoliopsida > Lamiales > Lamiaceae > Salvia > Salvia miltiorrhiza. The sequence goes on along the minus strand of NC_080389.1, from coordinate 36,195,275 downwards.
TGTTGCTCGATTCAGTTTATTTACTTATTTTGTTCAATTTTCTGTTGATTTTAGGCTGTGGTGAATAATTTGGATGATGCGCATGAGTTGATTGACACGGCGATATCAACGGCGTTGAAGGAGAGTAAGCCGGTGTATATAAGTGTCAGCTGCAACTTGTCAGCGATTCCGCATCCAACCTTTAGTCGCGAACCTGTACCATTTTCGCTCACCCCTAAGTAAGCATCCTTTTTTCCCTCTCACTGTAAAAAAATTTGTTTAATGATGGGTCAGTTGAATGATTGATTGGGAGTTAAGGATTATGCGTTATGTTATCGCTCGTTGAGGATTTCAGATAAATCTTGCTGAGAATTTAGGCATTTTGTTTTCAAATAAAAATGTTCACAATTGTAAAATGTAATTTATGTTTGAAGATTAACAGTTGAATGGTCATTTAGCACATTGTGATGCGAATGATATTGGAATCTAAGTGATATTTGATCTGTTTTTAGGTTGAGTAATAAAATGGGTCTGCAAGCAGCTGTTGAGGCGGCAGTCGAGTTCTTGAACAAGGCTGTCAAACCGGTGTTGGTGGGAGGTCCAAAAATGCGCGTTGCAAAAGCGTGTGATGCGTTTGTAGAATTGGCAGATGCTTGTGGTTATCCCCTTGCAGTTATGCCATCAGCAAAAGGGCTAGCCCCAGAGAACCACCCTCATTTCATAGGTACCTACTGGGGTGCAGTGAGTACAACATTCTGTGCTGAGATTGTGGAATCAGCTGATGCTTACCTCTTTGCTGGACCCATCTTCAACGACTACAGTTCAGTAGGATACTCTCTGCTTCTCAAGAAGGAGAAGGCAATAATTGTGCATCCTGATCGTGTGGTCATCGGTAATGGGCCGACGTTTGGGTGTGTTCTAATGAAGGATTTCTTGACAGCCCTTGCAAAGCGGGTCACGCATAATAAAACTGCTTATGAGAACTACCATAGGATTTATGTTGGTGATGGACATCCTTTGAAAAGTGAGCCTAGTGAGGCATTGAGGGTTAATGTTTTGTTTCAGCATATTCAGAAGATGTTGTCTGGGGAGACGGCCGTCATTGCTGAAACAGGGGATTCTTGGTTTAACTGCCAGAAGCTGAAATTACCACCAGGATGTGGGTGAGTTCTTCTCTCTTTCTCTAATATTATTACTAGCAAAACATTTTTAGATTCATTTTTTTAATAGTGAAGTGTGTTTAAATGGAAATCTTGGTTTTCAGGTATGAGTTCCAGATGCAATATGGGTCGATTGGTTGGTCAGTTGGTGCAACTCTTGGTTATGCTCAAGCTGTCCCGGATAAGCGTGTGATTGCCTGCATCGGCGATGGTAGCTTTCAGGTATACACATCAAAAATTGATCTCTCTGCATTTTGGAAGCTGTATTTTGATTTGCCATTTTCATATATTTGTATATTAGCATATAACATATAACCTCAAGAACCATTTTGGTGAAAAATTTTGCAGGTGACAGCGCAAGATGTGTCAACAATGCTTCGTTGCGGGCAGAATAGCATAATCTTCTTGATAAACAACGGTGGGTACACCATTGAAGTGGAGATCCACGACGGGCCTTACAACGTGATCAAAAACTGGAATTACACTGGTTTGGTTGATGCAATCTGCAACGGTGAAGGCAATTGTTGGACTACCAAGGTTAGTTTTAGATCAAGTTTCTGCTGTGTATGATTTGAGCTCTTGTGTGTGAAATTAGCTATCTGAATCTCTCTCTCTGTCTAGGTTCGATGCGAGGAAGAACTTATTGAAGCGATTGACACTGCGACAGGGGTGAAAAATGACTGCTTGTGTTTCATTGAGGTAATTGTTCACAAGGACGATACCAGCAAGGAGCTTCTAGAATGGGGATCGAGGGTCTCTGCTGCTAATGGCCGCTCACCAAACCCCCAGTAGACTGCGTTGATGCTGCGAATCTTACCAAATTTATGTCTTCTTCATCCACCTTTTATTGTGTTCATGTTTTAGTTTGGTTATTTTGTTTTTCATTTTCATTTTCAGTGAATTACTTCTGTTGCTAATTCTGATTTCAAAATGTATTTTGTTGGGCAAATTGCTAAATACTAATGCGTAAATTGGAATATTTTAGGTGACTATGATTTTTCTATTGTAAATTCAATTACACACATAAAATTGTGGGACGCTGGATCTCATCTCCTCTACGGTATGCATGGTTGGAATCAAATCCCTTTGTCTTCCGGTTTTAAAATATCTCCTCAGAATTCGGCCCTACTGATTTCACTCTTTAAGATGCAAGCTTTCCGATCACAAATTATCATCAATATGTTATTTAGATTTTGATGATAATATATACTCCCTTCCTCCCATTTACAATGACACAATAAAAATAGGCATGAAAATTAAAAGAAGATATTAAGAGTATAAAGTGAGTAAAAAGTACTCCCTTCCGTGAAATTTGAGCAGTATTCATTTTTGAGTTGTTCCACGAAACTTGAGCAATTTTCTTAAATGTCAATTTTTTTTTTCCTTTATTCATATTTGCATTTTTTTATCTGCTACACTTAACACACAAAATATTAACTTCTTAAAACTCGTGTCAAAAAGAAATTGCTTAAACTTTGTTGGACATGAGAAATATTTATTTAATATGTGTAAATAGATATGGATCATATACTATTTTTAAAAAGTATTATTATAAATAAGAAAAATTAAGAAAAAAATTATCATTATAAATGGAATGACGTATCATATATGATGTCAAACATCCCATTTCAAATTTGTCTTAATATTGCGACCATAGAATTATGGTCTCAGAGATCCTACTCCACATTCTAAAATTTGGGATATTTTCACCCACATCTTATAGTTACATATTTGTTTAATATGAATAGTGGATTGCTTTAAATTATTGTAGATTTATATAACATTTGTTTTTATTTAGAATATTTGTATTGTTATTCGATATCTTATAACGACATATTTATTAAATATATATATATAAAAAAGGTTCACCATAACCAACTACTGGAACAATATCTGCCAAACAACATAAAAAAAATGAATAAAAAATATAATAATTAAACAAATTATATAAAAAAATTATACCATATTCAACAAAAAATTATATATAAAAAAAACAACAAAACAAAAGGAATAATATCGTTACATAAACTAATAATTTCAATAAGAACATAAAATCAAAAACAACAAATCACAGAAAATATATATATATATATATATATATATATATATATATATATATATATATATAGAGGAATGAGATCATATAGATCCCAATGCTTATAATAGATCCCTAAATCCAAATCTTGACCACACATTATGACATGTGGCGCATCAAGATGGTAACACGTGGCAAGGAGCTTCCAAGCATTCCAAGGCAAAATCTGGAGGGGTAAAATTGGAATGTAATTTTCGGATTTAATAATTAAAAAATATATTTTTTTTTAGATTTTCTCAAAATAGATATATTTTAGATGCATATAGTTTCACACAAAGATGCATAAAGTTTTCACATGAAATGCATAACTTTGAATAGAAAAATGCATTTAATTTTTCCAATTTTGGTATTTTCACCACCCCACCCCATACCACCCCCCAATCCAGCCCACACCACCCCCCAACCCTCCCCATTACCACCCCCCAAAAATAGGCATGTTTCACATGCATATAAAATCAAACAAAAATGCATAAAGTTTTCACATAAAATGCATTAAATTATACAAAAAATGCATTTCATTTTAATAAATCTGGTAGTTTCGCCACCCCACCTCTGCCCCACCCCTACCCCACCCACCCCCCACCCCCCAATTTTTTAAAAAAATAATAATTTTTTTTTGGGGGTGGGGGGTGGGGGGGTGGGGGGTAGGGGGTGGGTGGGGGTGGGGTTCTGGGGTGGGGTGGGGTTTAGGGGTGTGGGGTTCTGGGGTGGGGTGGGGTTTAGGGATGGGGTTGGGGTGGGGTGAAATCTTATGCATTTTTATATGAAACTTTATGCATTTTTATATGAAAGTTCATGCATTCTCGTATGAAACTTTATGCATCTAAAATATACCTATTTTGAAAAAATCTATTTATTTATTTTTTTTATAAATTTCGAAAATTACATTCCAATTTTACCCCTCTCTAGATTTTGCCTTGAAATGGCTTGCCACGTGTCACCATCTTGATGCGCCACATGTCATAAATGTGTGGTCTAGATTTGGATCTACGGATCTATTATAAGCATAGGGATCCACCGGAACCCAACCCTATATATATATATATATATATATATATATATATATATATATATAGGGTGTGGTTCTAGAGAGAACTACATTATTTGTGAGAACGGGAGAACCATCAAATCTAATGCATCCACTGTGAAAATTAATGCATTCGCTGTTAAAATTAATGCACTAAAAAAATTAAAAAAAAATGCTCCCTTCGGGATTCGAACCCAGGATCTGCATTCATCCAACAAGATGATGCATCCACCGTAGATCTTGATGATCGAATGGCTGAAAATGGTTCTTCGGTCTTCTTTTATTTATGGTTCTTTCTTGAACCTCTCCCTATATATATATATATATGTATATATATATATATATATATATATATATATCCCAGGTTCAATGAGAAAAGCCTAAATGTAAGAGAGAAGAGAGAAGTAATATGATCTGTTGATCTTATCTAATATAACAGACATGATTTACTCACGCCATGACGCCATATTCAATGGATTTTTTCGTTGAACATATGGGGGGGTCGAACCCCAGAACCCCCAAAAATATTGTACATGTTCAATATATTTGATGAATGTTCAATATATTATGTGACAGAGGATCCCATTTGCAAAATTTCTATACCTTATGATAATGTTAAGTACTGTAAATCGAACTAAACAACACTTGACTGTCAATAAGCACCAAAAATCATTCATTTTAAGAAGAAATTAATATTTAAAAACCCTCAGAATTGCAGAATACACGAGAGACCATGCAACACACGCTCACGTCGTCGTCGGTTGACTTTTAAATTTTTTATGTGAGTTAACAATTTTTATTTTTATTGTAAGTTTGTAACAAAGACTATTTAAAAATTGTGGTCTTTGTTTCGTTAGTGTTAGCCACAACATTAAAAATTTACACCACTTCGCCTACAATATAAACTCGACACTCAAAACCAAATTCCTTCTCCACATTCTGTAATAACTTTAAATCTAAATTTTAATTTTGTCATTTTTCTGCAATCAATCAATTCGACCTTATAGATGGAATCAAAACTCGTTTCGTTAAATTCATGCAAGTCCGCAACATTCAACGGCGTCGTTCCGGCCGTCCAGCCGGTAGCCATTCGGCCCAGCTCAGCCGAGGCGACCCTCGGCAACCACCTCGCACGGCGGCTCGTGCAGATCGGCGTGAGAGACGTGTTTTCAGTTCCCGGCGACTTTAATCTGACGCTGCTGGACCACCTCATAGCTGAGCCGGGGCTCAACCTGATCGGCTGCTGCAATGAGCTCAATGCGGGCTACGCCGCCGACGGATACGCACGGGCTCGCGGTGTCGGCGCTTGCGCGGTTACGTTTACCGTCGGAGGGCTGAGTATTATCAACGCCATCGCCGGCGCATACAGCGAGAATCTCCCAGTGATCTGCATCGTCGGAGGTCCGAACTCAAATGATTACGGCGCTAACCGGATCCTGCATCACACGATCGGCTTGCCGGATTTTACCCAGGAGCTGCGTTGCTTTCAGACTGTAACTTGCTATCAGGTATTACGTGTGTGTGTGTGTGTATATAGAGTCTTTCACGTAGCCAGAACAAACTTGTGACGAACGTTTACTTTGCATTTGCATTTGCATGATTAGTATTTTTATCCTCAAGAGTAAAATTTATTTAATCCCGCCATTTCAATGGATATAAATCAAGTAAAGTTCAAATAATAGAAATATTCAAGGATATTCAGATATCTCAAAGTTATAATCCATCAAAATAAACAAGGGATTAGCTTACTATCTTTATCTATGAAGACTAATCCTTTAAAATAAACGCTTCATGAGGGGGCTCAATTAATATGTACTGAAGGTCCGTTTACTTTGATGAAAAATGAGCAAAAATATATATGTTCACATCTTTTCCATCATTTTCACATGTTTGTTATGATTGAAAATTTTTTCTGGGCATAGTGGAATATTTTCTCCGGCAATTTATTTTCATTCATTTTCTCTTTAATGTTGGATAATATTATCTTTGGATAGTGATGTGAAAATATTTTTCAACATTATCTCATTTTTTATCTCTAATAAATTATGGTAAAAAATAACAACAATATAATATTTCCTTATATTTTCTTATTCATCATTTTCCAATGAAAAATTTACAATCAAAGTAAATTAAAAAAAGCGTTTTGGGCACAAAATATAGAGTGCGTATTTATCCCTATTACATAGTAGTATTTTATTTATGGTTAAATTACATATTATATATATATAAATATATATTTATAAATCTAATTGATACATATCTAAAATAATTTGTAATCAATCTTTATATCTTTTGTTAGCTACGAATTAATTGATGTTTAAATTAAATTAGGAATCCTTTATAATAATCCAACCTAATTAAACGTAGACATATCAAGATAGCTACAATTCAATTGTGTCACTCTCAAGAGAAGGTGCAACGTTTGTCGTGTGAATGTGTATTAACTTTTGCGGGATTTGAATGTGCATCGTGTAACTATGTTGTGTACCTACGTTGTGCTACAATGCTTGGGATTGAATTTTACATACCCAAAAAGGAAAAGTTTTTATTTGATTTTTTCACCCAAGTGATTATCATTATGATTTAAATTTTATACAAACTTTACCTTTGCAAGGTATAATTCTTACGCATCGCATGGCCTGAGCACTGGAAATGTTTTGTTATTAATGTCATGATCTAAGGGACAAGAAATATATAAATTTTTATACTCCCTCCGGTCCACGGAAGAATTTCCTAGGAGGGAGTGGTACGCGTTTTAAGAAAAATATTATTAAGTGTATTAAAAATGGAGAAAAAATTGTTGAGTGTATTGAGAATGGTGAAAATGTATTATAATTAATATTGAGAGTTGTGAAAAAGTGAAAGCAAGAGTAATTATAAGTGGTGGGGTATAGTCCAAAAATAGGTAGGGAATTTTTTTGTGGACGTCTCAAAAAAGAAAGATAGGAAGTTCTTTCGTGGACGAAAGACAATATTTTAAAGGGTTTTTATTTTTGAGGCTTAACTTAGATAAATAAAAATATTAGAGGATATATAATTCATTATTTATTAAGATTGATTAAAACTTTGGGATATCCAAATATCAACGACCTCAACAATCTCTATCATTTGAGCAATTTTTGTTTGATTCACATATCTCACTATTTTTGTTTTAAATTCCAATGGGCCCCAACTCAATGTAGTATTTGCATACGCAGGGACAAAAAAAAGCATTGCTAGGGTTCCATTGTATTTATATTTTCTTACAATTACATATATATATATATATATATATATATATATATATATATATATATATTAAAAAAAGTAATACTCCCAACGTCCCGTTTGGTTTGGCCTGAAATATCCATTTTCACATTGTCTCGTTTGACTTGACCTATTTCTTTAGCAATGTCGGCTTACTAAACACGCAAGGTAATTTAGATAAATTTGGCAGTTAGTAAAAAAAAAGTTTAATAGGTGCTTAACACCCCTTTTCCACTTCTCAATATAAGACTACGAATTAAAATCCTTCATCATCAATTCAAAAAATAAAATATTGTAATTGTGGAAATAACTTGTAGTCGTATTGAACTCACAAATTTAACTATAAGGAACACCAAATTTACGTAATTGATTATTTTTGTACTGATTGAATAGGCTGTGGTGAATAATTTGGAGAATGCACCTGAGTTGATTGACACTGCAATATCAACAGCATTAAAGGAGAGTAAGCCTGTGTATATAAGCATCAGTTGCAACTTGTCTGGGATTCCACATCCATCATTTAGTTGTGATCCCATTCCATTTTCTCTCTCCCCAAAGTATGCTCGCTTCAATTCTTTTTGTTTCAAATATAGTCAGAAATTTCATTTTCGAATGACTTTAACTACCATTTATAGGTTGAGCAATAAAATGGGTCTGGAAGCAGCAGTTAAAGCCGTGGTGGAGTTCTTGAACAAGGCTATGAAACCGGTGATGGTGGGAGGTCCAAAAATGCGGCCTGCAAATGCAACCAATGCATTTGTAAAACTGGCAGATGCTTGTGGTTATCCTATTGCAATTATGCCATCTGCTAAAGGGCTAATACCAGAGCATCATCCTCATTTCATAGGTACCTATTGGGGTGCGGTGAGTACACAATTATGTGCTGAGATTGTGGAATCAGCTGATGCTTACCTCTTTGTTGGCCCCATCTTCGACGACATTAGTACAGTAGGCTACTCTCTGCTTCTCAAGAAGGCGAAAACAATAATAGTGCAGCCTAATCTCGTGGTGATTGGCGGTGGCCCCACATTTGGATGTGTTCAAATGAAGGATTTCTTGATTACCCTTGCAAAAAGGGTTAGGCATAATTCAACTGCATATGAGAACTACCGTAGAATTTATGTTGGTGATGTGCATCCTCAGAAAAGTGAACCTAATGAGGCGTTAAGGGTTAATGTTCTGTTTCAACATATTCAGAAGATGTTGTCCGGGGAGACAACTGTCGTTGCTGAAGCAGGGGATTCTTGGTTTAACTGCCAGAAGCTCAAATTGCCACTTGGATGTGGGTTAGTAGCTCTCTCTAGCAAAATATTTTTAGATTCAATTTGTATTTTAAATGGAAAATCTTGGTTTGAAGGTATGAAGTCCAGATGCTGTATGGCTCAATTGGTTGGTCAGTTGGTGCAACTTTGGGCTATGCTCAAGCTGTACCGGAGAAGCGTGTGATTGCCTGCATTGGCGATGGTAGTTTTCAGGTATACACATCACAATGGATCCCACTGTATTGATCAGTAGCAATAATTTTTATTCTATATATTAGCCTCAATCTATGGAGAAATGATCATCTCAAATATTCAAGATCATATATTAATTTTTTTAAGAGGATCTTGTATATATGTATGTATATAATTTTGGATGCTAAGGTTGTGATGGTTTGGTGAAAATATTTGTAGATGACGGCTCAAGAGGTGTCAACAATGCTGCGGTGCGGGCAAAATAACATCATCTTCTTGATAAACAACGGCGGCTACACCATTGAAGTGCAGATCCACGACGGGCCTTATAATGTGATCAAGAACTGGAACTACACTGGTTTAGTTGATGCCATCTGCAACGGCCAAGGAAAATGTTGGACTACTAAGGTGTGTTTAAGTGTACGAGTTTCTTCTTTGATTATGTATTTAGCTCTTGTGAATAAGTCGAATTAATTCATCTGTCTCTCTGTATCTGCCACTAGGTTAGATGTGAGGAAGAACTTATTAAAGCGATTGATGGTGCCACAGGAGCCAATAAAGATTGCTTGTGTTTTATTGAGGTGATAGTTCACAAGGACGATACGTGTATGGAACTTTTGCAGTTTGGTTCGACTGTTTCTATAGCTAATAGTCGCCTGCCAAACCCACGTTAGATTGAGTAGAAACTGCCAATTATTTGAAGCCAAAATCAATACAAATATCATATTATTGTATGTGAAATATAAAGTTAATACATATATTGTAATATCCCCACCTTAATTAGTAGAGATATCCATTCTCAATAAATTAGATATATTTGATTTGTTGCATCAAAGATAGTTACATAAAAGATTTGGAGTTATTTAGTATTTAGGGAGTTTAATTATATTGAGACTTATCACTATAGCAACCAAATACCAAATACGTTATTATTTTAAATTGGACCAAAATTTTATTAATCCACATACCTTTCAACTGTTCATTCAGCTAAGTTCGTAGACCCAATAATTATTTATTTGGGCCAGAGGTATTGTTATATAGAAAGAGGCCAAACCTACTTTTATTAGTAAATCAATTACTCCCTCCGTCCCACTTAGGATGTCAAAAAAGCCGGAAACCGACGGGTCGATCCGAATAGACCAATAAAAAAAGTGGGTTAGAGCTGAAAATTTTTAGACCGAAAAAAATTTAATCCGAATGGCCCGAACCGAAAATAGCCCGAGCTCGATAGAGTTGGCCCGAAAATCGAGTGGGTTGGCCCGATTAACCGAATACATTCTTAATATTTGATTTTTAAACTTTAATACTTTACCTTTTAATTCGATAATAACATTTTGATGCTTGTAGAATATGTTTTGATTTTTTCCAACGGTTATTAACAAACATCTATGGTATAAATTAAAGTTAAAGAAAGATAGTTATTCAGGTTAAATCTATATATATACAATTCAATTAATCTATGTACACATAATATGTATATACATAATACCCATATAAATTTCTACTCTTATAGTATTCCTTTTCTATCCTCATTCATCATTTATGGTAAGTATATATTTAATCTAAATCTAATATTTATACTATATTTACATCATCTAAAACCTTCCAATTTTGTTTTTTGACATTACATCTCAATCTAAGTGATCACACAAGTGAAGAAAACTATTTTCCATTAATCGTGATCACATGCACTCAAGATATATATAAATAAAATTATATATATATATATACATATATATATATATATATATATATATATATATATGGTGTGGTTCTAGAGAGAACTACATTATTTGTGAGAACGGGAGAACCATCAAATCTAATGCATCCACTGTAAAAATTAATGCATTCGTTGTTAAAATTAATGCACTAAAAAAATAAAAATAAAATGCTCCCTTCAGGATTCGAACCCAGGATCTGCATTCATCCAACAAGATGATGCATCTACCGTAGATCTTGATGATCGAATGGCTGAAAATGGTTCTCCAGTCTTCTTTTATTTATGGTTCTTTTTTGAACCTCTCCATATATATATATATATATATATATATATATATATATATATATATATATACATTACATTTTTTGTAATAAATATCTTTTTTATATGATTTTATGTAAAAATTAAGATTAAAAAAGTCATATATAATTATAATAAGTAATTAAGTGAAATAAACTGTGATTAAATGTATAATATGTTTATAGAATAACTTATTTTTTTTCCTCAGGTAAATAGCTTGTTTCATTATATATATCTCTCTTTTTATCAGAAGGTGTATTACTTAGAATTTTTTGCTTTCTAAGGAATATATTTAATCTTATGTAGTCTTAAGTAATTTGATAATGTTAGTTCCAGAGGGTCTCGAATAGGTGTATGAGGGGGGAGGGGGAATACACCTATAGGCTATTTTTGTTCGAAGAACCTAAACGAAACTTCAAACACAAACTGACTCAACCTGTTTACTGAAAAGAGTTTTAACCAAAACAGGGTTGACGACTGATACTAAATACTCTTCAGTAAGGATTTATCAGTTAAGTCAAGGACTTTAACTGACACACGTAAAGCTTCAATCGAGTTTGTTAAACAGAGATATGTTATGAATCTAACTGACTATCAGAGGATAGATCAGTTGGACTAATAACACACGCAATAGAAAACTTTTGTTTCATAATAGCCTGTGAGTTAAACACGTTGTCAGTCGTTAGGTTTCTCTTTGCAATTAATCAGTTTTCAGTTCAAGGAGATAAGAGCACAAGTAAGAAAGTAAGAACTGAAAGATGTAAATAACACAGAGATTTTTACATGGTTCGAAAAACACTTCCTACATCCACGGTCGGTTGATCAGACCAACAACTTCACTGGGCAAGTGCTTATGGGTGCACTGCAAACCGATGCTCGTGCCTACGGGTGCACAACAAACCTGAACGTGTGCTTGCGGGTGCACACAACCGAGACGACTGAAGATCTAATCTTCAGTATCAACACACCTTGTTGGATTTCTCACTCCTAGCACACACTGGGCACTAGGACCTCACGGAGACAGACCACCTGTCTGAACTCCTTTTCAGCACAAACACTCAATTCGGTTGGTTGAAAAGAGGTTTGAAATCTTGCCAACTAAACCACAAAGAACAAGTTCTTTGCAGTCAGTTTAACCTAGGGTCTGGATATACAATATTTGCCTAAGGTCTAAGAGAATGTATGTAATCAGCAGTGACTGATTTTTGGCTTTGTGATTCTCTTCTTCGATTCAAACTTTGGAGAGGCTTGGTTTAGTTGAGTAACAAATTTGGCAGTGTTTCAGCTTATGTTGTTGAATCGGTGAAGATTGAAGTGATCCTCGAGCGCTATTTATTGGAGACGTCCTGAATAGATCCGTTGGCGGAGATGGTCTTCAAGATTTCTTCCATTAGAGAGTAATTTGAACTTGGGCTGAGGCTTAAATCTTCGAGGTTCCTTGTTTAGTGAGAACGGCTTCTTTGAAGAGCAGGATATGCGACATCTCTGAAAAGGTAATCACCAAAAGGAATGGCCTCTGCAGAGAAAGGACGATCCTGAGATCTCTGCATTTAATGCGGCTGTACTTCGGGAGTGCGTGACTTCCTTTGAACGTTGGAGGTTCAGTCCGAGGAAGAATGTTTAACTGATACTTGACTTTAGTATCAGTCCGCTGAATCCACGTGGCATGCATTAATTAATCAGTCGAGACTAATCCTTCGACTGATACTTCAGTCGGCATCTTCAGTCTTCAGTCTTCAGTCCTTCGTTCTTCAGTCTTCAGTCTTCAGAACAGCAACTAAACTAGAAAAAGAACTCTAACACTTGAGTTCAAACAGTTCTAGTCTATTACAATTGAGACCAATTGATTTTGGTATCATCAAGACTAGGATTAGGATATTTCATTAAGTTCCCAATAATTTTCCCCTTTTTGATGATGCCAAAACCACACAACAGTTCTAAGCAAGAAAAAGACTGAACTCAAAGCACAGGTTCTTAAACAGGGTGAATACTATTCCCCCTTGACAATAGAACCTAAAACTTGCACTTTGAAGAAAGAACACAACAGTTAAACAAAACTGAACGAAGACAAAACTGAAAAACAATAAGCAGAGCCTGGACAAAAAGTCATTGTCTTCAGGTTGAGATCAAAGAGAAGTTCTTTTTATTAAGAATAACTGATGAGAAATCAGTTGAGGTTGACTCATCCAAAAACACCTAGCGGATGGACTCAAATTTATATGAGGTCGTCCTAGTGCAGTAAGGTGACTCAAGTCGTCTCACACGGAAGGCTTAGCAGGGCTTTAATTGTGCTACTCACAAGAAACGGAAAGAAAACCTAAACACTCTAATCGGGAAGTTGGGTCTGGCACTATCTCGCTCTTCTATTCACCAAAACATAATTGAAAGAAAGCATATAGCATTAACTAGGCAGTAGATAAGTAGCAACTAAGAACGTAGAGATTAAACATTAAACCTATCAAACTAGGGTTGTAATCTAGCACTTCAAACCGAACGATCATAAAACTATAAACAATGATTAACCACTACCAGGCATGAGAACAAAATCAATCATCAAATTCAAATTCAAAACGAACTTAAATTGCTATTAGGAAGATTCCTTAACACACACAATCAAAGAGAATTCGGCAGCAATCAACAACGAACTAACCAAGTACTTAAATTATCAAGGATCAACCACATCACAGAAATTAATCTAAGATCTCTCATTCATCAAGAACATAAAGGAACAAGAAAGACAAACAAAAGGATTCAATAAACTAAAATGAGAAAACAAGTGAGTTCTTACAAAAGAGTACGATCCAAAAATCTAATCCAACGGAATGTAAACTGACATGAACTGTAATCCAATGAATCCAAAAGATATTGTTGATGTTTAAAGTGCTAAAAAACTAAGGGAATAAGGGTGGAAATCGCCTTGGAGGCTGCTGGAGTCGAGAAGTGTGTGTAAAACCCTAAAATTCGGCTTTTAAATGGAAAAATGTAACTGCCGAAAACGCCCAGAGATGGCGGCCGCCGTGATACGGCGTCGCCGTGTACCCCCTTCATCGATTCTTCCACAGAATTGCACGGCGCGCGCCGTGGGGCGGCGGCCGGTGTCAGGACGGCGGCGACCGTGAGACGGCGGCGGCCGTGAGTTTCACTTCCAAAAGTGCTCCCAAACGATGCCAAATAGCTCGACTACTCCCGATTCCTGCACACAACAGTAACACCACCAAATAACATCGAACAAGTGAAGAATAGAGCAAAAAGACACGAAGCATGCTCGAATGCACAGCAAAAAGACTCACAAATACTACCCAAAAATGAGGTAAACAACCCCCCCACACTTAAATCCTTGCTTGTCCTCAAGCAACAGTCACAACAACAAATGGAAATCCACAAGCGATTCTACACACCAAGCAAAACACCAACCAATCCAAGTCTTTCAAGATATATATGTCCCCAATCAAGTGTTCAAAGTTAAGGTTTAAAATACAACAACAAGATGATACCACTCAATCCGATCAGACCCAATTCTCCGCTAGGGGTGAATTTCCTAATGCAATTTCCTTTATAATCATATCTCATTCCTTTTTCACATTCTTTCATCTTTTCACATTTCCCACTTTTTTTTTGGTCAAGTTATTTTCGCTCTTAATAGATAGGCCATAATTCACGAGATTGACATTTTTGGAGGTGATCCAAGATATTCTCGTGTGGTTTCCCATGCTCATAATGATACTATCAGATGAGCAAAGACCCAGAGCTATCAAGTACTCAACAACCAACCAAACATTTCAACACAGAGATAGATATTAGGATATTGCAATGAAAACACTCCCCCTAGCATCTACCGGACAAATCACGTCAAGAGTTGCTCATCAGGGTGTTGCATCCAAACATTAAACTAATTGCACCACATTGGAAACAAATCAACCATAAAAGACAAGGACAACAATCAACACGAATCACAACCCAGAATCGCTAGTGAACCACCATCAACATGCGATGTGCACATAAAAACAAACAAGAAAACAAGACGAGGGAACCATTCGCCCCAAAACAAGCAAGCAGGGCACCACAACCAAGCGTGCAACGTAGCGATAGAGCATCATAAACTCCGCATGCAGCACAATCAACAGTACGACCAATGAAAAATTCCACAACACCCCCCCAAAAACAATTAACACCCCTCCCCCACGCAGAAAAACATGCACTGTCCTCAGGGCACAACGAAGGGAAAGGGAGAGAACATCCCTGAATAGGAGTGCAGCCACGCACGGCAACGGCGGTAAGGAGGTAGTCGACCCAGAGCCTGCAAAATGAGCAACCACAAAACCCAACCCAAGAAACAGCATGAAACATGAAAAACAAGAAAAAGAAGAGTATGTACAAAGGAGGGTAAGGAGTAGCTCAGTAAGGGCCCGGAGGGGGGCTCGGGGGGTGCCGGAATTGGTCTTGATTCTGCAAGGTGAAAGCGGCCCACTGTTTCTCTAGGTCGGCGATGTAGTCTTTGTTGTCTGTGAGGCCCTGGTTGTATTGGGCAAAGCGAGCATCAAAGATGACATTTGTTGACGCAGACGCGTGACCTCCCCGGATATGGTGTTCACCTGGCCGTAAACATTGCCCAACTGTGCCTGCATGGGAGTCACTTGGCCGCCAAGACTGTCTAGATGACCATAAATGTCATCGATCCTGTCATAGAGTCCTCCCACCGAGTCCTGCACCTGATCAAAACGAGAATAGACTTCCTGGCGAAACTGGCCAAAGGACTCATCAAAGTGAGTTTGGAAGTGCTGAAAAGAAGCAGAGGAGCCGGCATCAGGATCATAAGTGAAAGACGGTGGTGGCGTAGGCTCCTCCTCCGCGTCAGCATCTTCCTCATCCTCATCGTCCAAGATATGTCGCGCCGAGGAGGAAGTACCTTCGCCCAGGTTGCGTTTCTGCAAAAGGGCACGAACATTGGGTCGGTGTGTCTGTGGAATGATTGTGAGATCAAAGGCCACAAACATCTTGAGCTCGGAGAGATCTATCGGCCTTGTAACAACGGGACGCAGGTGTGCGGGGACATTGGTCGGTGGAAAGAGATTGAAATGGAGGGCCAGGGCGGTAGAAATGGGACTCAGAGAGGGTTTGAACCCCCCGTGCCGGGACATGGTGTGAAGCTGGTTCCAAATTATGGTGGTGGCATCGATCTTCTTCTTACGCTTAGCACACCATAACATGTAAACCTCCGACGCGTTAACCTTGTTCGCCTGTTCCTTGCCCAGAACACAGAAAGACAAGAACTTGTGTAGCACGCCCATGTCGACGTCTCGGAGCTGATTACTAGGGGCACCCTGGCCGGTCCAGGTGGGCAAACCTGTTAACTCCTGCCAAGCATTGGCGGCCACCCAATTCGACGGTAGGCCCTTCAATGGCTTCGGGTGAAAACCAAAAACTTCGTGCATCACCCGGTAATTGATCACGAGTGGCTTATTCAGGAGGCAGCAATGGAGCTCGGTCTTGTCGGCGGTGAAGTTGAGGGTGCACAAGAATTCCAAGTGCAACTGGAGCAAGCCGGGCGGTGTGGTAGTGGCAAACTTGTAGAGGCCAAGATTCCGAAGGTGAGTCTCAATAGTGCTGTCCAGCTTTAACTGCTTGAGCAACGGCCACAGCAAGCAACAGGGTTGAGTGACCTGTTTTTCCTTGAGTGCCTTCCACCGAGTGCCCTCCCACGCTTCATATATAGCGAATGGGGCATTATAGATGTGGCGAATGTCCGTCGGTGGAGTAGGAGGGCGGGTGGGATGGCTAGGAGAGGTCCGAGGGCTAGGTGGAGCCTCGTCCTCGTCGTCGGAGATCTGAAGGCGGCGACGGCGCTTGTAAGTGTTGAGGGTGGCCATAGCAGGAGGTGGACGACGGCGGCTGGGCTGACGGCAGCGGCTGCGGACGGCGGCGGCTGTTGCAGCGGCGGCGTGGGGAGACAGGCGCGGCGGTGAAGGTTGAAGGCGGCGACTGCGGACGGCGGTGGGCTGTGGTGGGCGGTGGGTTGTGGTGGGGGGTGATGGTGGGGATGGTGGCAGCGGCGGCGGTGGCTGTGGACGGCGGTGGGCTGTGGACGGCGGTGGGTGATGTGGAGTGATGGTGGTGATGGTGATGTGAGGGAGAAAAGTGAGAGTGAGAGAGTTGAGGGAGGCGGGTGGGAGGTGGGTGGGACAAAGGGATTAGGGTTTTGGTATTTAAGGGGAAAGGGCGGGCCGGGCTGGGTTGGGCTGGGCTGGGGGTGACAGCGGCCGCCGTGGCACGGCGCCGCCGTGGACCCCCTTCGGGTTTTTTGGCTGAGTTGGGGGTGACGGCGGCCTCCGTGGGACGGCGCCGCCGTGGACCCCCTTCGGGTTTTTTGTGGTTGGGCTGGGTTGGGGCCACACGACACCATGGTTGAGTACTTCTTTGATGATAAAGGGGCCAATCCAATGGGACTTGAGTTTTCCCGAAAAGTTTCAGCCTTGAGTTGAACAACAGTACTTTCATGCCCGGGTGGAAGTCCTTTTGCACAACGCGACGATCATGCATTTTCTTCACTTTATCCTTGTAGATGCGTGCATTCTCATATGCCTCATTACGCAACTCATCAAGCTCTTCCATTTGTAAAGTTCGGTGTTTCCCTGCGGTCCGAAGGTCCAAATTTGTAGCCTTGATAGCCCAATAAGCGCGATGCTCGATCTCAACAGGCAAATGACAAGCTTTTCCATACACGAGGCGGTAAGGGCTCATCCCAAGAACTCCTTTAAAGGCGGTCCGATATGCCCATAAGGCGTCAGAGAGCTTGGTGGACCAATCCTTGCGAGATGGCTGCACGATCTTCTCAAGTATGCCCTTTATTTGTCGGTTGCTGGTTTCGGCTTGCCCCGAGGTCTGCGGATGATAAGGAGTTGCAACCTTATGGGTGATGTCATTTTTTCGCATGAGCTTCTCAAATAATTTGTTGCAGAAATGTTTTCCCCCATCACTAATGATAGCACGGGGGAAACCAAATCGGCACAAAATATTCTCCTGCACAAACTTGAGGACAACATTAGCATCACAAGTCCTCGTGGGGATTGCCTCAACCCACTTGGACACATAATCAACCGCCAATAAAATAAACTCAAAGCCATAAGAGATGGGAAATGGCCCCATGAAATCGATGCCCCACACATCGAAATTTTCACAACTAAAATGTTAGTTAGGGGTATCTCATTCTTACGGCCAATGTTTCCCACTCGTTGACAACGATCGCAAGCTAAATAGAACGAATGGGCATCCTTAAAGAGAGTTGGCCAATACAAACTGGATTGGAGCACCTTGTGGGCCGTCTTTTGACCGCCAAAATGGCCTCCGCAATGAGCGTCATGACACCACTGTAAGACGCATTGTTGCTCCTCATTGGGCACACACCTTCGTATCACTTCGTCATTTCCCAACTTGAACAAGTAGGGATCCTCCCAATAGTATTGCCTGCAGAGAGACAGAAAACGCTTCCTCTCTTGGGAAGTGAGGTTAGGTCGGAGTTCTCCACAAGCAAGATAATTGACAATGTCTGCAAACCAAGGGACCGAAGTCAATGCATATGCATGCTCAAATGGGAAAGACTCATGAATGGCAACATCATTTGACTCAACCACATTATGCTCAAGTCTAGACAAGTGGTCGGCCACAGAGTTTTCACTCCCCTTCCTATCCTTGATCTCAACATCAAATTCTTGCTACAACAAAATCCAACGAATAGGACGTGGTTTGGCTTGAGACTTGGTCAACAAATACCTAAGAGCGGCATGATCACTATGTACAATTACTTTAGACCAGATGATATAAGCACGAAATTTATCTAAAGCAAACACCACAGCGAGCAACTCTTTTTCTGTAGTAGTGTAATTTACTTGTGCATTATTCAATGTCAAACTAGCATAGTAAATCACACGCAACATCTTGTCAACACATTGAGCAAGCACCGCACCCACGACGGAATTTGATGCATCACACATAATTTCAAACGGCATTAACCAATCGGGTGCAACCACAATTGGGGCCGTGCTCAACTTAAGCTTCAACAGCTCAAAAGCATGCATGCAAGAATCATTAAATTCAAAATTAAGGTTGGCTAATCCTAGAAAAATCATTAATGAAACGCCGGTAAAACCCGGCATGGCCTAGGAAGCTTCTAATCCCTTTCACATCAATAGGTGGAGGCAATTTTTGAATGACCTCTACCTTGGCCTTATCGACCTCTATACCATTTTTAGACACGACGTGGCCAAGTACAATGCCACTGGTCACCATGAAGTGACTCTTCTCCCAACTTAAGGTCAAACCACTAGTTATGCACCTTTGCAACACCACATCAATTTTAGACAAGCAATCACTAAAAGAGCAACCAAACACGGAGAAGTCATCCATAAAAATTTCAACGAAATCACCTATCATTTCCGCGAAGATCGACATCATGCACCGTTGGAAAGTCCCCGGTGCATTGCACAATCCGAACGGCATCCTCTTCCAAGCGAAGGTGCCAAAAGGAGTGGTGAATGCCGTCTTGTCTTGGTCCTCTGGTGCAATAGCTATTTGGTAGTAACCTGAAAGGTCATCAAGAAAACAATAGAAATTATGACTGGCTAAATGATCAAGCATTAGATCAATAAAAGGGAGAGGAAAGTGATCCTTTTTGGTAGCGGCATTCAACTTCCTGTAGTCGATGCACATGCGCCACCCCGTCACGGGGCGGGTTGGCACCAACTCTTGATCGTCATTTAGGATGACTGTGCTCCCTCCTTTCTTCGGCACCACATGCACCGGACTGACCCACTCACTATCGGCGATGGGGTAGATGATCCCCTCCGCCAATAGTTTAAGAATTTCTTTGCGTACCACCTCCATTAGGACGGGATTCAATCTCCTTTGGCCATCTCTCTTGGGCCTCGCTCCTTCCTCCAGGTGGATCCTATGCATGCAAGTGGCGGGGCTAATGCCTTTAATGTCGGCAAGACCCCATCCGAAAGCTGCCTTATTTTTCTGCAATACCTCCATCAACGCCAACTCTTGCTCGTGCGTGAGCTCAGCAGATATGATCACTGGCTTTTCCTCCTCTCTTTCCAAGTATACGTACTTGAGGTTCTTGGGGAGCTCCTTGAGTTCCAACTTCGGCTTACTTTTCGTGGCATAGTCAATCACCACGGCCTCATCGATGGGGAGCTTAGCCTTGCGGGCCTGCTCTCTTTCTTCGGCTTCTCGGGCAAACTCCTCCATGTCCGCGGACCCTGCAAAAACCTCAACAACTTCTAGCTCCTGCACAAAGAACATCTCGGCCAAGCCATCAATAGCATCAATGTAAGAACATTCATTAGTGAGTGAAGATGATGGCATGGCTCGATTGTGATGCACAGAGAAAGACACTGACTCTCCTAACACGGTCATTTTAATGGTGCCATTTTTAACATCTATCAACGTGTTAGTAGTTGCCGTGAATGGTCTTCCTAGCAGTAGAGTATGTTCTTTGCCATTTTCATGTACCTCTCCAATTTCTAAAACAACAAAATCAACGGGCACAATCAAACCACCCACTCTAACCAGGATATCCTCGACTACCCCATGAGGATACCTCACGGATCTATCAGCTAATTACAAACACATGCGAGTGGGTTTCAAATTTCCTAACTCTAGTTGTTTGAAAATAGAGTAAGGCATTAAATTGATTCCAGCCCCCAAATCTAACATCCCCGAGGCCTCCTTACCATTTCCCAAAGCAATATTAGTCACAAAACTACCTGGGTCTCGTTGCTTGGTCGGTAAGGGCTGTTGCATTATGGAATTTGCAACCTCGGAAATCAAAATCTTCTCATTGTCCTCGAACCTCCTCTTCTTGGAGGCCAACTCCTTGAAAAACTTCAGATATGCTAGGACATTCATGATCACATCCAGCAAAGGTAAATTCACATTCACCTTTGCTAACATGTTGTAGAAGTCGGTGAATTGCTGGTCCAGCTTCTCATTCTTCAATCGGCTCGGGTAAGGGATCGGGGGTTTATATGGCTTGACAGCCTTGTGGAGCTTCACTTCGGACTCCTTCTCCTTCTCCTCCTCTCTTGGCTGTAGTGGCTCCTTTACTTGCTCTTCCATGCAGGTTTCCTTGGGGGGTTCTTCCACAGGGGCTTCCACTTTGTTGTCCACCACTTTTCCACTGCGTAAAACAGTGACAGCTTGAGCTTGGTGGGGCTGCAATCCTTGGCCATGGAGCTTTCCTGGCTGTTGCTGCTGTTGCATCTGGTTCAAGGTCCCAGAGAGCTGCCCAACGGTTGTCTTGAGACGCTTGATAGTGGCAGACTGAGACTCCATGCTCTGTTTGGTCATCTCCATAAAGGACTGCATAGTATCCTCGAGAGACGGCTTTTAGGGCGCCACTGGCACTGCCTTTTGAAACTGTGGAGGTGCATTTTGATGCTGCTGCAGTTGCTGGAATTGCCCTTGCTACATCGGTTGTTGCATGGGGAACTGCTGGTATTGTTGATACTGCGGGGGTTGCTGTTGCTGATATGATTGAGGGTAATTCTGCTGCTGAGGGAAGGAGAACTGCTGTTGAGATGGGTAGAACTGCTGCTGGTTCTAATACCCAAATTGCTGAGGAGGTCGGCGGAACTGATTGCCTTGGTTTGATCCCTACCCTTGGCCAGGAGCTTGGTTCCTCCTTCCAGAATTCTGCTGACTTCTCCAACCCGAGTTGGAGCTTTGCTGCCCTTGATTAAACATGGGCCTCTGTTCAAATTGGGGTCTCCCCGGATAGTCTTGAGCAGCATAAACCTTTGCCTCTCCTTCAGGTGTGAATTCCCCCATTCGATGGCACTCATTGGTTCCATGGCCAAATTCGCCACATATGCCACAACCTTCTGCTGGTGGTGCGCGAACGGGTGGAGCCTCCACCTGCTTCATCGTGAGGTGCTGTACTTGCCTCATCAAGTCCGCTACCTGCTTCTGAAGCTCATTGTTTGGAGCTACTGCGTTAGCTTCCACCCTCCTTCCTCTTACCGACTTTTGTTGGGAACTCGTGGCAAGTGTGTTGAAGATCTTCTTGAGTTCATCAGCTGTCTTCCGGGCAATGTTACCCCCTACTGTACTGTCCACCATGAACTGTGCCGTCTATATCAATCCGTCATTGAAGAACTGCATCAACATGACGGGTGCTAACTGGTGCTGTGGGAACTGGCGGAGGAGCTCTTGGAATCTCTCCCAAGCCTCGTGGAGGGGCTCATCGGCTCCTTGCATGAAGTTCATTATCTGGGTCCTAATCTCCCGTGTCTTGTGATTAGGGTAGTACTTGAGCATGAACTTCTCACATGCCTCTCCCCATGTGGTTATGGAGTTTGGCGGCAGGGACATCAACCACGTCCTAGCCCGGTCCTTGAGTGCATAAGGTAGGCACTTGAGTCTCAACTGGTCCTCGGTGAGTTCCAGCAGCGGGAAAGTTTGCACTTGAGTGCAGAAGTCTCGGATGAATTGTAGGGCATCCTCACTCGGCATCCCATAAAAGAGCGGCAGCAAGCTTGAATCGTTGGGCTTCAGATTATAATTTCGGACTGCCGTGGGAAGCACTATCGCTGAAGTGCTAGTGTTCCCAATAACGGGCCTAAAAAAGTCTCCCATGTACTGTACATTCTGCTCCGCCATGACTTCTTGGTCGGGCTCGGAATGAACTTCATCTTCTTCAGAGTGTAATGAGCGAGTATCCTCAATGGCTTCCAGAATAAAGTTGGAAGCAATTCCCTTTTCACAATCTTTCTCTTGATATTGCGATTCCACAAAGTTTCTCGAACTGGACTCGGACTCCTCCTCCAGGCTAGCCAGGACCTCACGAGGTCGGTCAATGTTGTCGAAGTAAGGCACTAGCTTTCTCTTCAAGCTGCGGCGACCTTGCATACACAACACTAGCAAACCAAATCAAACGCACCGGAGGGAGAAAATAACCAAGTCAACAGAAAGAAGCAAAATAAACACGAAAAACAAATGCAACACAACTAAACGCCTAAAGCCTTCCCCGGCAACGGCGCCAAAATTTGACTCATCCAAAAACACCTAGCGGATGGACTCGAATTTATACGAGGTCGTCCTAGTGCAGTAAGGTGACTTAAGTCGTCTCACACGGAAGGCTTAGCAAGGCTTTAATTGTGCTACTCACAAGAAACGGAAAGAAAACCTAAACACTCTAATCGGGAAGTTGGGTCTGGCACTATCTCGCTCTTCTATTCACTAAAACATAATTGAAAGAAAGCATATAGCATTAACTAGGCAGTAGATAAGTAGCAACTAAGAACGTAGAGATTAAACATTAAACCTATCAAACTAGGGTTGTAATCTAGCACTTCAAACCGAACGATCATAAAACCATAAACAACGATTAACCACTACCTAGGCATGAGAACAAAATCAATCATCAAATTCAAATTCAAAACGAACTTAAATTGCTATTAGGAAGATTCCTTAACACACACAATCAAAGAGAATTCGGCAGCAATCAACAACGAACTAACCAAGTACTTAAATTATCAAGGATCAACCACATCACGGAAATTAATTTAAGATCTCTCATTCATCAAGAACATAAAAGAACAAGAAAGACAAACAAAAGGATTCAATAAACTAAAATGAGAAAACAAGTGAGTTCTTACAAAAGAGTACGATCCAAAAATCTAATCCAACGGAATGTAAACTGACATGAACTGTAATCCAATGAATCCAAAAGATATTGTTGATGTTTAAAGTGCTCAAAAACTAAGGGAATAAGGGTGGAAATCGCCTTGGAGGCTGTTGAAGTCGAGAAGTGTGTGTAAAACCCTAAAATTCGACTTTTAAATGGAAAAATGTAACTGTCGAAAATGCCCAGGGACGGCGGCCGCCGTAAGACGGCGGCGCCGTGGACGGAGGCCGCCGTGATATGGCGCTGCCGTGTACCCCCTTCGTCAATTCTTCCATAGAATTGCACGGCGCGCGCCGTGGGGCGGCAGCCGGTATCAGGACGGCGGCGGCTGTGAGTTTCACTTCCAAAAGTGCTCCCAAACGATGCCAAACAGCTCGACTACTCCCGATTTCTGCACACAACAGTAACACCACCAAATAACATCGAGCAAGTGAAGAATAGAGCAAAAAGACACGAAGCATGCTCGAATGCACAGAAAAAAGACTCACAAATACTACCCAAAAACGAGGTAAAAAGAGGTACAGAGCAAAACATGCAGGGGAGTAAAAACACAAAGAAAAACATATGGAGAAACCCATGGACTCCAGCAGTCTGCTTGTCTGTGCCTTGAACTTCTTGATCTTCATCTTCAGTCTTCATGTTCCTAAGCTTATTCGTTTCACACTTATTTTTCATTGACTTGAGGTCTTACTGGAACGTCATCCATAAAACTTCTGGTGATCCTTTTGCTTTACCATCTTCAGTCTTTCGAGAAGATGCAGGGAACTACCTTTGAGAAGGTTTTTCTCTGACTTCTACTTTCCCCCTTTTTGGCAACATCAAAAAGAGAGCTGATGATGGAAGCTATGATCAGACGATACTCAACTCCTATTCTCAGAAACTCGTGAGAGGATTTGAGAAGAGGATGAGTCCAGAGATGCAGAAGAGGAAGACGCCAGTGGGAAGAGAAGATGAGAAGGGAGACGGAGAAGTGAAGGTGACGGAGAGATGGAGAAGAGAAGCGTGAAGGAAAGGAGGTATGCATAGCATTTTAAAGATATTCATGTAATGTTGCTATGGATACGGACCTACAAAGGGTAAGGAGAGAAGAAGAAGTGAGGAAGATGAGTGTTGGAAGTGAGGTGGGAGACAGAATAAATGCATGGCAAGCCTTTGGTGAAAGAAGTAGTACAAAATAGGGCTCGTCATGCAAACAGAGAAGGGATGTGAGAAGGAAAAATCGAATCAGCGATAGTCGTGAGGACTAACACTGTCGATATCCCAGCACTAGATCCATCGTGAGATGACCATGTGCTATGGGTTGTGCCGGTTGACAACGAGCTACTGCTCATTGTTGTTGCACACCATGGAAGCTCACAAAAGATGTGAGAGAAGCCTGAAGGCCAAGTGAAGTCCTCTGTGGAGAGAGGTACTTCAAACCTTATCCTCCATAAGTGGAGAGGCTTCTTGGCGCCGGGCATGAGGATGGAAGACATTCTTGTCGCTGGATATAAGTGAGAGTAGACACAAACTTGACGTCGGAGAGACGTTGAGATCCAGTGGAAGGGTCCTGTGAAGACCAAGCATGTGAGCGTCATTCTCCCACTCCATGACTTCGTAGTCATTGAGATCTCCTTTGTCGGAACACAATTCTTCTGCAACTTTTGAAAGATTGAAAATTTCTCACAGAGAAGGCTGTGGAGATTTGTTAGTTGAAGAAGAAAACAGATGAAGACATCGAGGCGTATATAGAGACTATATTACCAAGAAAGAAGATGAAAAAGTTTTTTGAAAAGTGTGCCTAAAATCTTTTTGAAGAAAAATTTCACGTCCGCCGTCACTGCAGAGGACAGAGGCTTCAAAAGGTAAGAAAGATCATTGCATTTGATCAAATCAATGAGATTCTCAAGATTTTCATTACAGAGGCAAAAAGGTTGGAAAGATTTTGAGTGAGGAAGCAGGACAAATTAGAGCAATTTTTAAGTCCTGTTAAAAGTACTTGTCCTTCACGGATATTTCATATTCCAACAATCAGTTAAAGAAATTGAAACAAACTGATCAGTTAGAGAAAGATTTTTGAAGATAAACAAAAACTCATAACTGAATTAACTGATTTTCACAGGGTAAGTTGAGAATACTTACTGATCGACTGAACATTGTAGTCAGTCGATACCACTGTTTTGGTTGACTTATCAGAATAAGTTCCCCTTCAGATGAAGACTCATCTTCATTGATTTCCACGTCAGCAGTTGAAGAGCACCAGTTGGCTGAGCAACAGTCATCGTGACTGCAGTTGAGTTCTTTAAGCACAACATCATTCTTCAGGGTTGATGAGGCCGCTCCTACCACAAAGATCGTTGAACTTATCTTTAGGAAGAGCTTTGGTCAGCAAGTCTGCTCTTTGAACTGCGGTCGGAATCCATTCAATAGAGATATTCTTCTTCTCCACATGATCACGAATGAAGTGATGTCGAATTTCAATATGCTTGACTCTTGTGTGATGAACTGGATTCTGTGAGATTGCAATAGCACTAGAGCTGTCGCAATAGATTGGGACTTCCTTTTCTTCGATACCATAGTCCTTCAGTTGTTGGACTAGCCATAGGAGTTGTGAACAACAGCTTCCCGCAACAACATATTCAACTTCATTTGTGGAGATGGCGACTGAAGTCTGTTTCTTTGAAAACCACGAAATAAATTTGTTGCCTAGGAATTGACAAGTTCCCGAAGTTGATTTGCGATCAATTTTGCATCCTGCAAAATCTGAGTCTGAATATCCGGTGAGCTTGAAGTCGTCGTCAACTGGATACCACAATCCTAAGTTGGGTGTGCTTCTGAGATATCACAAAATTCATTTTGCTGCATCCATATGAGCTTCCTTTGGATCTGACTGATATCTTGCACAAACCCCGACTGCATACGCAATATCTGGTCTGCTGGCAGTCAAATACAGTAATGACTCAATGATTTCTCTGTATTTGGTTGAAGATATAGATTTTCCTTCCGATCCTGGATCTACTTTCCAGTTTGTGTTCATTGGAATCTTGACTGATTTCATGTGTTGAATACCGAACTTGGCGATCAGTTCATTGGCGTACTTCGACTGATTGATCAGTATTCCTTCGCTGGTCTGCTTGACTTGTAATCCAAGAAAGAAATTCATTTCTCCCATCATGGAGATCTGAAACTTATTAGTCATAATATCAGCAAACTTCTTGCACATATGTTCGGATTTGGATCCGAAGATTATGTCATCGACATAAATTTGAACAAGTAGGAGATCTTATCCTTCTTTCAGAGTGAACAAGGTTCTATCAGCAGATCCTTTCTTGAATCCTTGTTTAACCAGATACTCAGAAAGAGTATCATACCATGCTCTTGGAGCTTGTTTCAATCCATAGAGCGCTTTCTTCAGCTTGTACACCTTTTCTGGTCCAGCAACCTCAAAGCCTGGAGGTTGTTCCACATAGACTTCATCGGTGAGCACTCCATTGAGAAATGCATACTTCACATCCATTTGGTGTACTTTGAATCCTTTGTGAGCGGCAAAGGCTAAGAAGAGCCTGACTGCTTCCAATCTTGCACTATGGGTAAAGGTTTCATCATAGTCGATTCCTTCTTCTTGACTGTACCCTTTGGCTACTAACCTTGCTTTGTTTCTCACCACGTGACCTTCTTCATCTTTCTTGTTCTTGAAAATCCATTTCAAACCAATCAGTTTTGCATCGTCTGGTCGATCCACAAGTTCCCAAACTGAATTCCGGTTGAATTCATTGAGTTCTTCTTGCATTGCGATGACCCATTGAGTGGACTTCAGAGCTTCTTCAATATCTTTGGGCTCTATAGATGATAAGAAACAGCTGAAGTTCTTATCTTCGTTGATGGAGTTCTGGTTGATGTCGAAGACGAGGTTGCACATTGATCTTTGAGTCTTCACACCGTCTGATAGTTCTCCAATGATGTTCTCCTTTGAGTGGAGTTCAAACCATCTTTGATACTTCTTGATCTCTTCTGGTAAGGTTGGGGGTTCTTCAGTCAGTATAGTTCTGAGTCCTTCAGCAGTTTCTCGAGCAAGGGAGTGTTGAACTGGTGTTGCTTCAACAGGTTCAACTTGTTCTTCGACAGTTGGAGAGTTCCCCCTTGACTGATGCCATCTGTAGTAGCTCCAGTTGGATCATCAGACCTTTGATTGATATTCTGATATTGAAGCTTTTCAGTATCATCTTCTTTTCCTGGTCCTCACACCAAGACTGTACAAGGTTCAGTGTTTTTCATTTCAGTGTTCTCAGCACTTCTTTCAGTTTCCTGAATCCTGAAATTATCAGTAGACTCGTCAAAAATAACATGTGGTGTTTCTTCCGCACAAAGAGTTTGAGAATTAAACACTCGATAGGCTTTGCTGGATCGTTCAGTTCCAGAGTATCCAAGAAATATTCCTGGATCAACCTTGCTATCAAACGTGTTTAACTTTCTTTTATCATTGTTGTGAATGAAACACCGAGAACCGAAAGCATGAAAATATGAGATTGAAAGCTTCCTGTTTTTCCATAGATCGTATGGAGTTTTCCCATGTCTTTGAGTGGGAAGGAGCGATTTGCGTGTAGCATGCGTTGTTGACTGCTTCGGCCCAAAACTTCAAAGGGAGTTTTGATTTGGCTAGCATCGTCTTTGCTGCTTCCTTCAAAGATTTGTTTCTTCTTTCTGCTACTCCGTTTTGCTGAGGAGTTCTTACTGCAGAAGTTTGATGATTAATTCCTCGTTCCTCGCAGTAGTCACGAATGACGGCATTGAGGAATTCGGTCCCTCGATCTGATCTGATGTTGATGATGTTGACTTCCTTTTCAGCACTATGTCTTCTCAGCAGCTTTGGCAATTCCAGCAATGTCTCTTTCTTGTTGTAGAGAAATATGACCCAAGTATATCGAGAAAAGTCATCCATGACAACTAAGGTATATTTCCTACCGTTGTAACTTCCGGGAGAGATTGGGCCAAACAGATCCATGTGAAGTAGTTGAAGAATTCTTCCAGATGAGTGTCCTGTGTTTGACTTGAATGACATCCTTGTTTGCTTTCCTCTTTGACATGCTTCACATTCTTGCTTTTCCTGGAACACAATAGAGGGTAAGCCCTCTCTACCAGTTGATGCTTAGCAAGCTTGTTGATCGTTTTGAAGTTGAGGTGGATGAGTCTTATGTGCCACAGCCAGTTGAGCTCCGAGCTGCTTTTGCTGATGAGACATGTTTCTGGAGGGCTGTCTTCCCAAGAGACGACGTAGAGACTTCCTTGTCTGATCCCTCTCAGAACCACCTTCCTCTGACTGTTTCCAACAGTGAATTCATCTTTCTTGATCTGCACTGCGAATCCGCTGTCACAAAATTGACTCACAGACAACAAATTATGTTTTAGTCCAGAAACATAGCTAACATCACAGACAACAAATTATGTTTTACAATGATATCAAAATAATTATAATTTTCAAGTACATTTTTGAAAAATAAATAAATGAGGGTAAAGATAATCAAATGATATTAAAGAATGTATTTAATTTATATAATCAATAACTAATGTTAATTTTCTAAAATAAATTATATCCAACTTATAACATTAATATAATTTATTATATAATATATGAATATACAAGTATGAGGCTATAAATATAATTAAAGGATTTAAAATGAACAATATATAATAAATATGTAATATAATTTAATGTAATCGAATTATAGTATTATTTTAAATTAATATTATATTTACCTTATGTGAGTCGCATAATTATATTGTATAGTCTATAATTAAGATTATTGTTTTAAAATACGCTAATTACATCTAACTTACAACATCAATATAGTTTGATATATAATACATGAATATACAAGTATGAGGTTATAAATATAGTCAAACAATATATAATACATATGTTATACAATTTAAAATAATTGAATTATAGTATTAATGTTTATATTAATATTATAACATAGTTATAATATAATATTATTCTTACGTAAGTTACATAATTATATTGTATAGTCTATAACTAAAGATTATTTTTCTAAAATAAATTACATCTTATTTATAACATCAATATAGTTTGATTTATAATATATGAATATATAAGTATAAGACTATAAATATTTATACAATTTAATATAAATGTAGGTACTATTTATTTTTTTGATATCTTGTGATTTATTATACATTATTATATGTGTTAGATGTTGTTTATTACGTAAACAAGTTTTAAAAAATTAAGTTGTCGGTATACTGTACCAAATTTTACCAATTTTGGTATGCCGATTATTTTGGTATACCGTAAAAGTACGGTATACTGAAACACGATACGGTATACCGAAACAAAGGTACGGTAAAGGTATGAGATTTTTTTCATACCGTAATTAAGGTATACCGGACTAAGGTATACCGTAGCTAAAGGTATGACATGTTTTTCATGCATAACATTGCACACAAAAATACATTGGATTATATATATATATATGGGGTAGGTATATATATACTAGTGGGTAACCCGTCGAAATTCGACGGGTATCCTTTGGCGTAATAATTTTAAACTTTTGATATATTAACAAATTTTTAAACAATCTATATATTATAAAGTGATAATGTTAACATATTTTTATAAGAGTAAATACTATGATAAATGAAATTGCTATTAAAAAATAAGTTCACATTTGAACATCATAATCTAGAGCTTGAAAGATAAAAACTGGAGCTCGTAAAACTATAATGACTTGTGAGCATCATCTCGTATGAAGCTTGAAAGAGCATAACTAACTTGTAAACATCATCTCATCTATAATTTGAGTAATCAGAGCCGAGGTGTAAACATCACTTATTTGGAGCTTGAAAGATCGGAGTTGAGTGTTAAGGTATTATCTTATTTAAAACTTAAAATGTTGGAATTAAGTTATGTGCATCATCTTGTTTGGAGCTTGACAAACCACTTCTAACTCATGAGCATCATATTGTTTGGAGTAAAACTGTGTTTTGAGTACATATCGTATGGAGCTTGATAGACAACCTTTGACTTTTTAACGTATCTCATCTGAAGTTTTAAAGATCAAAAGTGAATTTTGAGAATCATCTCATCTAGATCTATAAAGAAGCATATACCTAGCTAGTGAAAAATGTTTATTAATTAATTGGTCAATTTGTATTATCATTAATTTAATACAACAGATATTTTTGCCACGTCGAAGAAATAAAAAACAAAACTTATGCAGACATGCCAATATATAAATTAGTTTTAAATATATTATGCAAAAAATTTATTATATTTCAATTTATTTTATATATAAATATTAGTGTTTAGAAAATCATCACATGGTTATCAGACAATTAGAATTTTTCAACTTTCTCAATGTTGATATTGTGATAAACTAATTTTCTTAAAATTGAATTAGATAACTTAAATTTAGAGTTTTCACATCTACGCTAAACTAAATTTTCCTCGAATCAACATCAAATAATTGAATTTTTCAATCCGGTTATTGATTAATCCAGTTAAATCAAGTATCGTTTTTAGTTCTAAAAAAATTAGTAATAACTCACACTGAAGTTGGTTGATTAGATTTTATAAGAAATAACAAAACTAAATTATTTGATTTTTTTTTAATTTTATAAAATAAACATAACAGAGAATTAATTAATTAACTACATCAAATAAATTAATAATGTGTTGTCCAATTAATCTAATAAAATGCCATGTTATTATACATAGTTCTTTTGATCATAAAATTAGTTTATTATTTAAAAGGAAGTCATATAAAAAATCAATGTGAGATTCAAATTAATGAAGTCTCTTGAAAAAAAACTACTATGGGATTCAAATTTTATTTAAAAAAAATTAAACTAAATATATTGCTTTCAACAAATATATATTACTATGTGAGATCTTGTATTCTTCTTGATCATGTTGTAGCCTGGAGGTAGATTGTACAACTGTAAAAGCCATATAGCATGAAATTGTGAAAACGCAATTTGTTGGGAAAATTGGTACTTCCCCTAGTCATGTTTAACACTGTTCAACTTCATTTAATTACTAAGATTTGTTACAACTAAAGTTTCACAATCAAAATTTGTCAATCGTTCAAAGCAGGAGGAGATTTACAAATAAAATAGATGAAAACATGCGACAAGTTAGAGAAGGTTATCACAAGATATTGAAGAAATACTCCAATCCCAGACCAATTTCCCAGATTGAGATGCCAACATTCCAGAAGCAGCTTCCTACAGCCACGTCGGGATTGACATGAGCGATGGAACATGACGTGCCTAACGTCCTGATTGTCGATGTACAGGAAGAAATATTGCGCTTCGTTGTTCTTTTCCCACTGGAGTTGGGGCCTATGCTGCTCCAACAAAGATAGATACTCTCTTCCCATGATGGGTATGCCACCTAAACCTAAAATCGATATTATTGCATGACATTCAATTTCTAAAGAATGATTTTCTACTAAGTCATAAGGATAATACAAAGGATAAGCTGCAGCACCAGCAACATTAGAACATTAAAAAATGTGATGAAGACTTACCTCCAGAAACAACAAAATCATTCCCACAGAAATTGATGAAATACGCTTAAGATTTCACCACTTATGACTTCACCAAGCACTTACAACTATTGGATGAAATGCTTAAGATTTAAAACAAAGGTAATTGTAAGATAAAGAGAGAGTGGTAACAAATCACTAAAGTTAACTACAGCCATTTTATGTGGTGGGTCTCCATTCAATCAAAACCAAAACACGATTGTTCATTTCTTCTTCTCAAAGTAGAACCTCACTGATCTTCTCTCTCACTACTAAATTTGCTAGAAAAGATTAAAGTCACTGCCACAAACCATTGACTAAGGAACATGGGCTCTAACAAAGATCATCTTTACAATATAATAATCCATTATTTTGCACATTAGTTGGAAAGTAAATGAGATAGCAACTTTGAAAACTATAGTTCAGTAAAAACCAAGAAAAAGAACAACAAAAGGAACATGATAATCAGTTGGCTTTACAAGGAAAAGAATGGTTACTTTCAACTTTTTGAATTTGTTAATCATAATATTTTGTCAGAGATTTGTGGCTTTCTTCTTTTTTAGTGAAGGACTGACATTAATGGTTGACAAAGGTCATCAGTTCTCCCACTAAAGATACGATATCCAAATCAACTTTCAAATGATACATGCAATTAATATTGCTAGTATGGGATATGGAAATTACACAACTATGAAGTTGATCAGAACTTGGCCATTATAAACAATAGATTAGCTAAAATTGGTCAACACATTTATTTGCTAAAATAAATGAAGATTTACATAGAAAAATACTGGTGAACACAATGAGAAAATTGGGGTCTTTTATATTTCAAACAACTTTGACATTCTAAATATATTATCAAATATATTATCAGAATATTTTGTGAGGCAACCATATCCTCTAACAACATGAATAATCAATTCTGCATTACACCAATCTGTTGTATTGTAGGTAGATCCACAATCACAACTTAACATTCGATGATTCAAATTAGAGTTGGAAAGTAAAATGAGATAACAACAAAGTAAAATGACATAGCATTTTGATCATTTATTCAATCGAGCAAATCTATATATTTCCCGTCGAATTCCGATGAAGTACAAAATGTATAACAAACACCAACAAAATATAACAATGCCAAACAAATCAAGTTTTGTAAAATCTCACTTATATTCTTAGGCATTTTATCAAACAACTGGTGAGCAATACCATATCATAGATGTTTAAATAAAAGGAAAGATTTACATTTACATAACTTTAAATCAAAAGAATGGTTGTTCCTAACCTCTGTTCTGGCTGTTCCTAACCTCTATTCTGACAACGGGACAACGCACCTTATAACAGTCGAACGGCCGTTCCCAACACCCGGTGAGCGGCGGATCAGATTGGCTGAGATTGAGAGAATTTTTAGATGGGTAGATGAAAAAAAATGAATCAGATTGGTATGAATGAAGCACAAACGCTGCTTGCACCGTGATTGAGGCAGTAAACGGACGGCTGGGTGAATTGGTAGTCAACGCTCCAGCCTCCAAGCAAAAAGAGAGAAACGCCGCTTGCACCGTGATTGAGGCAGTAAACGGACGGCTGGGTGAGAAACGCTGCTTGCAGGCTGGGTGAGAAACGCTGCTTGCACCGTGATTGAGGCAGTAAACGGCTGGGAGAATATATGGTAGTCAACGCTCCAGCCTCCAAGCAAAAAAAGAGAATAAGCGTGTGTGGGAGGAGAATATAACCTAAAGCGTGTGTTGAGGGCTGGGAGAATATATGCCACGTAGGCTAAGGAATTTGAGATGGTGAGATTTGAGGGCTGCCACATAGGATAAGCTTAATCGAAGCTTAATCGTATTATAGAAAAGATATATATATATATATATATATAATATTATATATATATATATACACACACATATATATATATATATTATTAAATACGGTTATATTATAAAAAAAGAAAAGAAAAAAGAACCTAAAACCTTTGAAAGCATAGTAGAGACCTGTTAGGTCCGGAGGGTCTCGAATAGGTGTATGGGGGGGGAATACACCTATAGGCTATTTTAAAAAAAACTTTAAATACAAACTGACTCAACCTGCTTACTGAAAAGAGTTTTGTCAAACCAAGGTTGACGACTGATACTGAATACTCTTCAGTAAGGAGTTATGTCACGACCGGCCTTAATTAAGGATAATTAATCCGGGAAAACCATGACTGGGGAAGGGAAATTACGAAGCGGGTTTAGAAAGGGGTGCATAAAAGAATACTCAAAGAGCTTGGATACGCGTGAAATATTCCTTAAAAAGGAAAAAGGCATAGTTCGCATAAAAAGGGTACTCAAAGAACTTGTATACGCGTTATATTCCTTAAAAGGAAAAAGGCATCGTTAGGGCTTGGCTAAAACATTATCAGAGTTTGCAACGGAAGGCGTAACTGAAATAATCAGTGTTTACAGCGGAAAGCATAACTGAGATACATGTATGAAGACATGTATCCTTTCTGAGCCTACTTTAAGTTCGACAAAAACTCCACTCAGCAACAACACTTCATCGCCCATCACAGCTCAACCTGCACAAACATAAACATACGAAGGGCTGAGTACAAGAGTACTCAGTGGGCAGTGCCAAGCATATAACATAATATCAACAACAAAACACAACTTCGCATAAGAGGCATAAGTTTCTTTCAAATCCTATGCTCATTAAACATTTCCATATAAACAGCATGAGCGCATTCTTCATCATTAACAATCATAAACACGCATCGTGTCGTGGAGAAGGCCTTCCCCAACGAACACGGGCATCGCACCGTGAGAGGGGGCCTCCCTCAGCGGTCACGGCATCGTTCTATTGAGGGAGGCCTCCCCCAATAGACGCTGTAACACTGGCATACTGGCATACTGGCATCGCGCCGCGAGAGAGGCCTCTCTCAGCGGACACGGGCATCGCGCCGTGAGGAAGGCCCTCCTCAGCGGACACGGCATCGTACTGTTGAGGGAGGCCTCCCCCAACAGACGCAAGCATCAAACATAAGCATAAACTTATCAGCGTAAAGCATTCAAGCGTAATCAAGCGTAAATCATTTAGCGTAAAGCATAATAAAGCATACCACACTTGAAGATCCAATTTGCATTTTAAAGCATAACACATGCATAGCATTTTATTTACGCGTAAGAAATTGCCCACCTGATAGCAAAGTTTTGCTAAGGTACTGTGACTCCTTGAATAGTTCTTACTCTCGTGCTTGACCTTAATCACGAGAATATAAAATAAGACATTGCCTCGAGGAAAATTCTTAATTAATGGGAAAGCGTAATTGTAACTATGCATGAATCTTGTATGCATGAACTAATCTTCTGAGCGATAGTCGGAAATTCTACTATTAATCCTCGTTAATAGATTTAGCTAATTCTCGTCTAGCGTGTTCGAATAAAGTTGTGATCCTTCTTTTCCCATCGGAAAATTCTCATTGTAAAATAAATCCCGCCTTGTATTTGATCAAAATAAAAGAACTAACTCGGCTTCAATCGAGGTGTGACCTTGTAGAAATTATCGGGCTTTTCGATAGAAATATCATTACTAATGTAGCCTCAAATAATTAATAGGCTCAAAAGAGAGTAGCCAATTAATTAAATAAAACAGTGGCTAATGAAATAAACAGTAATGGCTTGCTTTAAATTCTGAAGTCCAAAAACAATATTTAATAAACTAGGCGGCTCATTTACTGAATACGAATCGGCTCACCCACTGATAAATAATTGGGCTCCATCAAAATTTGATACTGCTAGGCTTAGCCAAAGGAGTAACTTCAGCTCAAGCTTTAAAAGAATTAAAGCCCAACTTAAAAAGTCTTCGACCCAAAATAATTAAAATAGGGGTCCAAATAATAATTAATGTGGATTGAAAAGAATTAATCTTAGCCCAAAAAGGCAATTTAATCGGCCAAAATGATGAATTAAATTGGCCCAACGAAATATAAATGGGACTAGAATAATAGCCCATCATAAAATATGCATCAGCCCAACTCCTTAATTAAATCGAGCCCAATAGGATTAATAAGAAGGGCCAATTAAATAAAAGACTGGCCCAGTTCGAATTTAAATGAAAGCCCAATCTTTTATTAAAAATCGGCCCAAGACTCGGCCCAACATAAAGAAATAACACGGCCCAGATGATTTAATTCGGCCCAGTTCGAAATTATTATATGGAAGCCCAAAACCATTAAAACAATTCTCAGCCCAAAATTTTAAAAAGGAATAAGCCCAAATTCTTTAAACAATTAGAGCCCATCAGCAAAATAAAGAATAAGGCCCAAGCTTAAAAGAATTCGGCCCAAAAGAAAAGAATTGCAGCCCAAACTCTCTCTCTTTAGACTCTCGGTCCTTCTCTCTCTCCCATCTCTCCTTTACCTCAATCACAGCCGACACTCCCCTCTCTCAAACCAGCCGCACGCCTCTTCTCCCTCTCACTCTCGACTCGCCTTCACACGAGGCGTCCGCCGCCGAGACTCCAGCCGTCATCTGCTTCGGTTGGCTTCGACCGGCGACGTCATCTCTCTTCCTCAATCTGCACGCAGAGTTCAAAATCAAGCCCTAACTTCTCCTGGTAAATCGCAGCTGCCGCACCTCCGTATGGAATCCGGCGAGCGGTCGGCGCCGGTCGTGGCCGTCTCTCTCTCCCCTTCTGAAATCCGACGGCTGCTGTCTTCTGGAGCCATCGCCGACTAGAGTTGCTGCTGCTCGGGCTCGGTACCGGTCGAACAGAGCGGTTGCGTCTCGTTCGTGGCTGCGTCGGCTGTTCTTCTCAACCCAATGAAGGGGCAGCAGAAGCCCTAATTTCCTCTCCGATTTTGAACCGCCTCTCCCTCTCTCCCCGCTCAGCGCCGCGGCGTTTTGTAAATCCGGCGATAGCAGCCCCAGCCACCACCGCTCCTTCCGTCGTTGGGCCCTAGTTCTCAGAAAAAGGGAAAAACGCAACTGTCGAGCGACCGCTGCTGCTGCGCACGAGTCTCAGCTCGTCGCCGGGCAGCTGCTGTTCGGGGCTCTGATGAGGTTGGACGAGTTCGCCCTGTCCCGACCGTCGTCGTCGTCCCCGTCCCCGTCGGGCAGTCAGCCCTTCTACAGCTAAGTTCAATACTTAAGTCTATGTGGAGTCTTGGTTTTTGCTACTGATTTATGAGAGTTTTCTCATTGCCTTTATCTTAAGTGAAGAAAATATATACTGATTTCTGTATTATG
Organism: Salvia miltiorrhiza; assembly: GCF_028751815.1. Classification (NCBI taxonomy): domain Eukaryota; kingdom Viridiplantae; phylum Streptophyta; class Magnoliopsida; order Lamiales; family Lamiaceae; genus Salvia; species Salvia miltiorrhiza. Next base: position 36,157,856 of record NC_080389.1, on the reverse strand, counting down.
CAAGAGATAAAACTAAGTTCGTGGTTTACTAATGTATCAAGAATTTTCCTTGCTTGCCTCGTGTGATAAGAAAATATAGCATAAACTGATTTCGATTGCTAAGTCCCTGTGTGCATATATATACACACCTGTATACTATGTATTTCCTTTTTAAACATATGCTTGATGATATGATGTATGAACTGGAGCTGAGCTAAGTATATACCTGCTATGCTTGGTGTTGGTGGCTGTTTGTTGCTATTGAATTCAATGAGGAGATAGCTGAAATTTTCAGATGCTTATTGACATATGCAGAGGAATCAAGAATGGACTGGTGGAAAAACTTAAACCAAACCTTACCTGTTCGAAGTTTGGCAGCAGTAATTGAATTCTCCTCCCTTTGGTGGTTGAAGGAACTAGTAGTCTTAAAGAATTGAAGATGGTGGGGAGCAAAGAGTGGTGGGAAGTTTGGTGGAGTGGATGGTGCTGTCGTAGGGTGGCTTAAAAAAAAACTCTCTAGGTGGTAAAATTGCTGTAAAGCTATTCTGCACACACCTAGTACACGTTTGGTTTGCCTTCTTGATGAAGTAGGTATGAAATAGGGATGTAGGGAATAATAAGTTGTAAAGTTGTGATGTAATTATTATAAAATCCTCATTCTGTATTTGTAATACTAATTTCGGGTTCCCATATAACGAAGCTTCGTTATAACTCTCTACGAATTACATATTATATAACTCGTTTTATAAGTCGAAAATTAATCACGACTTCAAGTAAATAATAGAAATAATATTTCTATTGCACTTAATAAATAACATGACTTTGCTAAGTCAGTTATAATCTGAAATAATAATTATTGATTGCTCAATAATCCTCATCGCGTTTTTCTCATACGTTATAAAAGTATAAGGCTAAAATAATAACTTCGTTTCTGATAAAAAAAATCAGGACCATAAACTGGATTCATATATATTACTGGCAGCTGGGTTTCATTTACTGAAAGATGCGATATTAACTATCGCGATACCATATTAAATAAAAATAAAAATGCGGGTCATTACATACTACCCCTCTTAACAAAAATTTCGTCCCGAAATTTGCATATCTCTGCTAAAATAGTTCTGGGTATTTTTCCTTCATCTTGTCTTCAAATTTCCACGTAGCTTCTCTTATTTGCGGTGTCTCCATAAGATTTTCACTGATGTGATTTAGGCTGATTTCGCAAGTGTCCACGTATTGCTGGCAAGAGGGTGCGGGTGTTCCCAATTGCTGAACCTCGTTGTCTGTTGGGGCATTGCGTGGAGTAGTGACCTTTTTGGCCACAATTGTAACAATCTTTAGTTCCAGCCCGACAGATACCCCTATGCATCTTACCGCAATTTGGGCAAGGTGAAATTCCTTTCTGACTTTGGCTACCCCTAGTTGACTCGAGGTTAGTCTGTGCCTCGTGCCTTGGTTGAATAAACTGTTCGGCCCTTTCATATTCTTGCCATACTTGCTTATTAATCGGATTGATATTGTCTTCATTGTTGTCCCACTTGCGCTTCCCTTTGAGAGTATGTGAGGCTCCTGGTAAGTCGTTTGGCGTTGAGATCAATGGTGGGGCTGACTTGTCTGACGGCATTGCAGCTTCAATGTCAAGTGCCCTGTTCAGAGACTCCGTGTATGAGAGTCCTCCGTGGCTTGCTAGAGCCATCTTTATTTCGTACCGCAGTCCGGCACAAAATTTATCTGCCATCTTCTCCTCTGTGTCCACTTGTTGTGGAGCAAACCTCGACAGGTTGCAGAATTCCTTATCGTATTCAACCACAGATTTCTTTCCTTGCTTTAACTCGTAGAACTCAGCTTCTTTCTTCTTCCTATAGCTTTTCGGAATATATTTATCATATAATCCTGTCTTAAAATCTTCCCAAGTATAACTTGCCCATTGTTCTAGTGTCAGAATTTTTCGTCGTGCTTCCCACCAGAAGTCAGCCGATCCTGTTAGTTGGAAAGAGACGCAAGATAGGCGCTCCTCATCAGTACAACGCAGAAAGTTGAAAATGCGTTCCATTGCACGCACCTAAATCTCAGCTTCAGCCGGTTCACTCGTTCCGTCAAACGTAGGTGGATTTTGCCTTAAAAAGAGTTCTTCGACTCTCCTAGTTGGGGGCGGAGGGGATGGGTTATGTCCTCGAGTATCTTGTGGTTCTTCGGGTACAGCGTTACGATTTCTGCGATTGTTATTGTTTCTCACAGGGCGTCCTCTCTTAGGCGGCATTCTGGTAGCAAAAATGTGCCAATTAGTACACTCTAGCATAATCTAATACAAGCCTCATAAGAATTCTTGTAAATGTCAACTTAATATAACTTGTAAACAAGTCATGACTCCAATGACATCATTGATCATTGATGTAGTAAGCTTTAAGGGTCCTTAGCATCTCAAATCTATGAGTCATAACAATCCTTAAGCATATATTATCACATCATCTAAACTGGATACTTAAGCATAAGTCATGGAGATTTATAGTGGCTATAATATCATCAGCTTAAGAAATTTTTTTTTTCTATACGTATCACTTATCTTGCTTCCTTCACTATAGCCACCAAAAGATACAATCTAATTTTTTTCTATGTTTGCTTCTATGTTCTGTCGTAGTGGTGATCTCATATCTTAATAGCTCTATGTTCATAGGGATTCATTCCATAGGCATACTTAATCGCGCTTGCGTAAATCATTTCATTCAATAACAACATAACATAGTTATTAACAGTTACTCACTTTGCTATTACGATAATTTTCACTTTTTGTAAACATTAACTCAAAACTTGGAAGAGCATACCATTCTGCTTCGTTGAGTGTGATACGATGAAGTGCTGAGCTTTGTCGATTGAACTCTAGACACTTTAGTGATCCATTCTAAGTTTGGCTTAAATAAACTCTTAGGCTCAGAGCAAACGATCTGCTCTGATACCACTCTGTCACGACCGGCCTTAATTAAGGATAATTAATCCGGGAAAACCATGACTGGGGAAGGGAAATTACGAAGCGGGTTTAGAAAGGGGTGCATAAAAGAATACTCAAAGAGCTTGGATACGCGTGAAATATTCCTTAAAAAGGAAAAAGGCATAGTTCGCATAAAAAGGGTACTCAAAGAACTTGTATACGCGTTATATTCCTTAAAAGGAAAAAGGCATCGTTAGGGCTTGGCTAAAACATTATCAGAGTTTGCAACGGAAGGCGTAACTGAAATAATCAGTGTTTACAGCGGAAAGCATAACTGAGATACATGTATGAAGACATGTATCCTTTCTGAGCCTACTTTAAGTTCGACAAAAACTCCACTCAGCAACAACACTTCATCGCCCATCACAGCTCAACCTGCACAAACATAAACATACGAAGGGCTGAGTACAAGAGTACTCAGTGGGCAGTGCCAAGCATATAACATAATATCAACAACAAAACACAACTTCGCATAAGAGGCATAAGTTTCTTTCAAATCCTATGCTCATTAAACATTTCCATATAAACAGCATGAGCGCATTCTTCATCATTAACAATCATAAACACGCATCGTGTCGTGGAGAAGGCCTTCCCCAACGAACACGGGCATCGCACCGTGAGAGGGGGCCTCCCTCAGCGGTCACGGCATCGTTCTATTGAGGGAGGCCTCCCCCAATAGACGCTGTAACACTGGCATACTGGCATACTGGCATCGCGCCGCGAGAGAGGCCTCTCTCAGCGGACACGGGCATCGCGCCGTGAGGAAGGCCCTCCTCAGCGGACACGGCATCGTACTGTTGAGGGAGGCCTCCCCCAACAGACGCAAGCATCAAACATAAGCATAAACTTATCAGCGTAAAGCATTCAAGCGTAATCAAGCGTAAATCATTTAGCGTAAAGCATAATAAAGCATACCACACTTGAAGATCCAATTTGCATTTTAAAGCATAACACATGCATAGCATTTTATTTACGCGTAAGAAATTGCCCACCTGATAGCAAAGTTTTGCTAAGGTACTGTGACTCCTTGAATAGTTCTTACTCTCGTGCTTGACCTTAATCACGAGAATATAAAATAAGACATTGCCTCGAGGAAAATTCTTAATTAATGGGAAAGCGTAATTGTAACTATGCATGAATCTTGTATGCATGAACTAATCTTCTGAGCGATAGTCGGAAATTCTACTATTAATCCTCGTTAATAGATTTAGCTAATTCTCGTCTAGCGTGTTCGAATAAAGTTGTGATCCTTCTTTTCCCATCGGAAAATTCTCATTGTAAAATAAATCCCGCCTTGTATTTGATCAAAATAAAAGAACTAACTCGGCTTCAATCGAGGTGTGACCTTGTAGAAATTATCGGGCTTTTCGATAGAAATATCATTACTAATGTAGCCTCAAATAATTAATAGGCTCAAAAGAGAGTAGCCAATTAATTAAATAAAACAGTGGCTAATGAAATAAACAGTAATGGCTTGCTTTAAATTCTGAAGTCCAAAAACAATATTTAATAAACTAGGCGGCTCATTTACTGAATACGAATCGGCTCACCCACTGATAAATAATTGGGCTCCATCAAAATTTGATACTGCTAGGCTTAGCCAAAGGAGTAACTTCAGCTCAAGCTTTAAAAGAATTAAAGCCCAACTTAAAAAGTCTTCGACCCAAAATAATTAAAATAGGGGTCCAAATAATAATTAATGTGGATTGAAAAGAATTAATCTTAGCCCAAAAAGGCAATTTAATCGGCCAAAATGATGAATTAAATTGGCCCAACGAAATATAAATGGGACTAGAATAATAGCCCATCATAAAATATGCATCAGCCCAACTCCTTAATTAAATCGAGCCCAATAGGATTAATAAGAAGGGCCAATTAAATAAAAGACTGGCCCAGTTCGAATTTAAATGAAAGCCCAATCTTTTATTAAAAATCGGCCCAAGACTCGGCCCAACATAAAGAAATAACACGGCCCAGATGATTTAATTCGGCCCAGTTCGAAATTATTATATGGAAGCCCAAAACCATTAAAACAATTCTCAGCCCAAAATTTTAAAAAGGAATAAGCCCAAATTCTTTAAACAATTAGAGCCCATCAGCAAAATAAAGAATAAGGCCCAAGCTTAAAAGAATTCGGCCCAAAAGAAAAGAATTGCAGCCCAAACTCTCTCTCTTTAGACTCTCGGTCCTTCTCTCTCTCCCATCTCTCCTTTACCTCAATCACAGCCGACACTCCCCTCTCTCAAACCAGCCGCACGCCTCTTCTCCCTCTCACTCTCGACTCGCCTTCACACGAGGCGTCCGCCGCCGAGACTCCAGCCGTCATCTGCTTCGGTTGGCTTCGACCGGCGACGTCATCTCTCTTCCTCAATCTGCACGCAGAGTTCAAAATCAAGCCCTAACTTCTCCTGGTAAATCGCAGCTGCCGCACCTCCGTATGGAATCCGGCGAGCGGTCGGCGCCGGTCGTGGCCGTCTCTCTCTCCCCTTCTGAAATCCGACGGCTGCTGTCTTCTGGAGCCATCGCCGACTAGAGTTGCTGCTGCTCGGGCTCGGTACCGGTCGAACAGAGCGGTTGCGTCTCGTTCGTGGCTGCGTCGGCTGTTCTTCTCAACCCAATGAAGGGGCAGCAGAAGCCCTAATTTCCTCTCCGATTTTGAACCGCCTCTCCCTCTCTCCCCGCTCAGCGCCGCGGCGTTTTGTAAATCCGGCGATAGCAGCCCCAGCCACCACCGCTCCTTCCGTCGTTGGGCCCTAGTTCTCAGAAAAAGGGAAAAACGCAACTGTCGAGCGACCGCTGCTGCTGCGCACGAGTCTCAGCTCGTCGCCGGGCAGCTGCTGTTCGGGGCTCTGATGAGGTTGGACGAGTTCGCCCTGTCCCGACCGTCGTCGTCGTCCCCGTCCCCGTCGGGCAGTCAGCCCTTCTACAGCTAAGTTCAATACTTAAGTCTATGTGGAGTCTTGGTTTTTGCTACTGATTTATGAGAGTTTTCTCATTGCCTTTATCTTAAGTGAAGAAAATATATACTGATTTCTGTATTATGCAAGAGATAAAACTAAGTTCGTGGTTTACTAATGTATCAAGAATTTTCCTTGCTTGCCTCGTGTGATAAGAAAATATAGCATAAACTGATTTCGATTGCTAAGTCCCTGTGTGCATATATATACACACCTGTATACTATGTATTTCCTTTTTAAACATATGCTTGATGATATGATGTATGAACTGGAGCTGAGCTAAGTATATACCTGCTATGCTTGGTGTTGGTGGCTGTTTGTTGCTATTGAATTCAATGAGGAGATAGCTGAAATTTTCAGATGCTTATTGACATATGCAGAGGAATCAAGAATGGACTGGTGGAAAAACTTAAACCAAACCTTACCTGTTCGAAGTTTGGCAGCAGTAATTGAATTCTCCTCCCTTTGGTGGTTGAAGGAACTAGTAGTCTTAAAGAATTGAAGATGGTGGGGAGCAAAGAGTGGTGGGAAGTTTGGTGGAGTGGATGGTGCTGTCGTAGGGTGGCTTAAAAAAAAACTCTCTAGGTGGTAAAATTGCTGTAAAGCTATTCTGCACACACCTAGTACACGTTTGGTTTGCCTTCTTGATGAAGTAGGTATGAAATAGGGATGTAGGGAATAATAAGTTGTAAAGTTGTGATGTAATTATTATAAAATCCTCATTCTGTATTTGTAATACTAATTTCGGGTTCCCATATAACGAAGCTTCGTTATAACTCTCTACGAATTACATATTATATAACTCGTTTTATAAGTCGAAAATTAATCACGACTTCAAGTAAATAATAGAAATAATATTTCTATTGCACTTAATAAATAACATGACTTTGCTAAGTCAGTTATAATCTGAAATAATAATTATTGATTGCTCAATAATCCTCATCGCGTTTTTCTCATACGTTATAAAAGTATAAGGCTAAAATAATAACTTCGTTTCTGATAAAAAAAATCAGGACCATAAACTGGATTCATATATATTACTGGCAGCTGGGTTTCATTTACTGAAAGATGCGATATTAACTATCGCGATACCATATTAAATAAAAATAAAAATGCGGGTCATTACAAGTTATCAGTTAAATCAAAGACCGTAACTGATACACGTAAGGTTTCAGTCGAGTTTGATAAACAGAGAGATGTTATGAATCTTACTGACTATCAGAAGATAGATCAGTTAGGCTAATAACACATGCAGCGAAAAACTTTTGTTTCGAAATAGCCTGTAATTTTAATCACGTTGTCAGGAGTTAAGTTTCTCTTTCCAATTAATCAGTTATCAGTGTAGGAAAGCGAAAGCACAAATAAGAAGGTAAATACTGAAAGCTGTAAATAACAAAGAGATTTTTACGTGGTTCGGAAAATACTTCATACATCCACGGTCGGTTGATCAGACCAACAACTTCACTGGGCATGTGCTTACGGGTGCACAGCAAACCGATGCGTGTGCTTATGGGTGCACAGCAAATCGGAACGTGTGCTTGCGGGTGCACAACAAACTGAAACAACTTTTGTTTAGAATCGATATTTCATACTTGATTGCTTGTCCATAGACTATATATAGATGAATTAATTGCTATTGATACTTGCTATGAATTGTCAAATACTACTTTCTAGGTTTGGTATATATCATGTTTACCATTGAATAAAGAGTGAATTAATTACTATTGCTACTTGCTATGTGTCTGCAGGTACGATTCCGACGAAAAATGGGTTCAAGACGAAATAATAAAAATGGATCTTCTATCAACCATCATAAAAACATAATATATATAACACATTAAAAAAAGTCACAATATAACATTTCTGTAAAATATATATATAGGAGGAGGGCTACGTTATAAACACTTCTTATCATAAAAATATGAACTAGATAAAATATATGAATTCTATGTACGTAGAACACGTAGGAATTCTATGTGTAAAGTATGAATTACAAAAAATAAATTTTTTGCTACCTATGAGATTTGAACCCAGGACCATGAATTCATTCAACAAGGTCATTTGATCTTGATGATCTAAGGGCAATTTTTTTTTCCTATTTTATACTCCCTCCCATTTTTTTCAAATGTCGTTTCAGCAATCTCCATGAATTTGGTTTTATATGTCGTTTGAAGGTGATTAATCAAACTTAACCTCATTTATTTTCATTAATAGCTTTCGGTTCCTTTTCTTTTACATAGTATTTGAAAAGTCCTCCTTTATTTTCATTAGTGTAAAAGTTATCATTAAATGAGGTTATAATGGGTATAAAATTAATTTATTAAAATTAGTGTAAAACACTATAACGACATTTATAAAAAAATGGGAGGGAGTATTCTAAAATGTGTTTTTATTTTAGACATCCGTATACATATATATATATATATACATACATATATTGTCACAGCCCGCCCTAACTAGGGATAGTTAGGCCGAGTGATCCACGACTAGGGATGGGGTTAAAGAAGAAGGGGAAGAAAAGGGGCGTCATTTATAGCCGTAAAACTTACTCATCTTAATAAAACTCGTCATTTTTATTCATTAATACTCAATTGAAAACAGTCTATGAAAGACTGCATAAAAGTTAATTAATATCATTAATCAAGTTATACATCATATGCAACCATTCTCTTAAGACTCAAAGTATGACATAACATACTATAACATCAACAACATCTTGCAGCGGAAAGTAGCTAGACATATGTATGAAGACATATTCTAGACAGGTTAACTATTTATTAACAACCCTGGAGACTCCGCTCATTGCAGCACCATCATCACATCAGCTCAACCTGCACATTTAGAAAACATATGCAGGGCTGAGTACAAAAGCACTCAGTGGGCACGTATGCCTAGGTATAAAAATACATGCTTCAAAACTGTAAATTGTCATGCCATCATAATCAGTACAGCAAGGGAGTTTTTCGCTAAAAATGCCCAAGCTTACTAAGTTCATTTGTGATTCTTAAAGTTCGTCTGATCAGACTAAGTTCTTTGTAATCTATCATATCTGAAACTGTGTGCCGGAGAGGTGGCCACCTCTCACGGTCACTTGACCGGCCAACCCGCTAGATGACTCACGGTCACTGGTGTACACTAGCCCTGGCAGGATAGCTATCAACTGCTCAAGACCCGAATTCGATTGCATCATTGGCAAAGCCAAAGCAGATAGATATCATACTAAAATTTAAACATTTTATGGCAAGACAATACTTGAAATAACTTTAACTCAAAGATTTTGTCATGAAATAACTTGCTTGAACGTAACATTTAAACTCATTTGATATATATATGAAACTGAAATTAACAGTTAGATCATCTCATGCATTCATTCGTATAAGAGGCCTACGACACGCAGGGGATCTCTATATACGTATAGTAAAAGTAATGCCCACCTCGTTGTGTCTCTGTATCAATGAGTAACGTCACTCTCTCCCTCAAGTCGTTACTTCCCAAAAGGACCTTCATCGTTATGAAGAATTGGTGAGAAGTTATAAAAGAAACCTCGATTAATAATCTAATCTCTTTTATGAAACATTAGTATCTCTAATGTTCATCTCTCTTGATTGTTAATCAATAAAACAATTATTATCTCTCGTCATTACTCATTAATTATAACATCCTTATGTTATAATTAGCAGCGCTTCAATTAAAAGAAATATTTAACACATCGAAAAGTCCACTTTCTTAGCAGATCTATTCGCTCTCATCTCGTCTAATTAACCAATTAGAAAGTTAAACTTTCCATTAGGCATGTATTTGAGTCACGGGTCAACAAGAATCGACTATGCTCAAATTCTAATTTCACTAAAAATTTCGGCATGACCTATTCATATATAATGTCAGCCACGAGATTTCAACGCGTGAATCTCACTACGTGAACTCGTCTCTCGACTCAAAACTTAACATCTTGACATCTTTTCAACGCAACCCAAACAATTCAAAATCATCAAAACTCTTTATCAGTAAACTATCATTTATACTCGACACCAATTGTTCGAGTGTCAGATACCAACATTTATGTGCGTTAATCATAACTCTCACAACTCACACCATTTAGTCATATCGTATCATCCATCAAAACAAATATAATCAAGTTATTTTCTAGAAAGTTTTGCTGTTTTTGTGTCATCTTTAAAAATTCATAACAACCAACTCAATCATCATAAACTCTCATACCAATTGATCTCAAAAACTCCATGAAGTGTAGTTCACTCTAAAAATGGTAGTTAACCAAAAAGGTTAAAGGTTTTTGGAGATATTGCTCTTTTAGTGCAGGCTGTCAAAGATTGACAGTTTCTGCCAATTTTGTTTAGGCCATTAGAAACCAAGGCAAACCTTAATAAAATTCCATCAAATTTAATCATCCAAAACTAAAGGTATCCTTGAAGATTTGGTTAAAATTTCACAAGAGAAAACGTTCATATGATCTGCCAAATAAACAATGAAACTCATACACTTTTACTGTTGGACAAATATGACAGCAGAACATGGCATTTTTGAAATAATAAACTGCTCTGTTTCAGAGGTCATAAAAATCGAAATCTTATGTTTTTAGAAAAGTATTGAAGTCTAGTTTCGTTTAAAAAAAACGGTGATGCAAAATCCTTCATGGATTAATAGATATAAACGTTTTTGTGAAGTCTACCAATAGTTGACAGATTCTGTCAAGGATTTTTCAAAATATCTTTAAAATAGCAAACATCATCCAAAAGACATGAAATTTTGCAGCAACGAAATACACATATCATAGATAAACATACTAAAATTTCAGAGCCATCGAGCAATGAAAACTCATCGAAACATAAGCTTGAAACTGCTGTAAAATGTTGACAGAATTCCAGTTTTAATTTCGTTCAACAATTATCATCCATAAATTGTAAATCAATTAGCATGCTCATGTGATATCGTAGAACACATATACGCAATAATATTCATTATGCAACGTCTCAAACTTCACGAATTTAAATAATCATACTCTAAAAATTTATACAATTTTCGTGCTTGGAAAAATACGAATTTAATATATATCGATTCTAGCATACCCCTAAGCACAAATATCAAGTCAAAACGATCAAACAAAAATCGAAAGACAAGCTAATATGTGAAAAACGGGGCTGCCCTCATGGGTTTCATAGCTACGGTTCGTTCCGTTCTTACTCCCTTCATTAAACATGCTCAACATCTACCCAAGAACAACATACTAAAATTTCACGACGATCCGACGTCGTTTCAAAATAAAGTCGAGAATCGACGTTTTTCGACGTCGACGAAAATCGAAAAGAAAACCATCAAAACGTAGGTAGAGATCTTACCTACTTAGATACGTGATCGAAAAGATGATCGTCGCTCGTCTCGGTGCTCAAATCGGAGGTCAAAAGCTTGAACACCAAAGAAATGGTGTTAACGTGAAGTGTGTGTGTTTCTAATGTGTTTTAGTGTGTGTGCAGCACAAATTAGTGTGTGTGTTGTGTGTGCAGCGTGAGTTAGGTGAGATAGAGGGATAGTGGGCAGTTGGGGGGGTGGTTAGGGGTAGGGTAGGTTAGATATTTAGGATATTAACCCGTTAGTCGTTAAATATCTTGTTTCGTCTCGTTTTAACGATTAACTACCCATACTCTTCGTTACTCGCCCTCTCAACCTCTACTCACTTTCATTGCACTCGTAATTCTATATAAATATAGAAAACACAAGCTCGTTCTCGAAATTCTGATAAACGAGCTCGGTTCGTTTATCGAGAAAATCTAATTCACTATTCACTCGTCGTCCAAAAATAAAAACTTTCATTATTGGACTCGTATCGAAAAACTAAGAATATTTTTCGACGACGTGCACGTAAGATTTTGAAAGTCGACAAAAAGACGAAATAGCAGTATTTTACTATTCATCGTCAAAAAGTCAAAATTTTCAAAAACGTCTTAACGGACTCAGATCTCACTTCCGAGTTCACCGTTCTCATTCAAATAATTATCTCGAATTATTCGAATACTCAAACTCAAATACGAATATAAAATCTCACATCATTCTTACATCATCGAAAGAACATCTCAACATCTTTAAAAAAAAAAAACTTCATATAACTCCTCATCTCTTTACAAAGTAATCAAACAAGGGATCTATACCCTAATTACTCAAACTTAAGCAATTAAACACGTCATCAAAAGCACGGGTATTACATACCTTCCCCCTTAAAATAAATTTCGTCCCGAAATTTGTACCTCTTGTAAATGTTTCGGGTACTTCTCTAACATCTTATCCTCAAGCTCTCTTTCCACTTCTTTCTAAGTATCATATCTCCATTGGACCTTATCCAATGCAATCGACTTATTACTCGATTGCCGAATTTTATGATTTAGCATCATCTGAGGTCTCTCTTCATAACTCAAGTCTGGTTCTAAGATCATTTCTTCTTAGTAAACCACATGGTTTGGGTCGGAAATATGTATCCTCTCAATTGTGACACGTGAAACACGTTATGCACATTTCCAAAGCTAGGTGTTAAAGCCAACCTATACGCTATTGGACCTATCTTTTGCAATATCTCGTAAGGACTTATAACTCTGGGTCTAAGCTGTCCTTTAACTCCAAATCTATTCATCCCCTTTGAGGGTGAAACCTTCAAGAAAACTTTGTCTCTTATCTCGAAACTTTGTCTCACATCTTATAGGTAAACTCAATTAGTGGCAACACATTCTCCCGATTTACTCCTCTATCAAGGATAATAGTTCCTATAATATCTTCTATCGCCTGCTATGCTAAAATTCATCCTTGTACCCAACTCTTTCTGTAACTCATCCAAAAACGTGATGTAAATTTTTTTTTTTTTTCTGAGGTGATCTACACCGGTACTCAATGCAATCTTATAATCTCACGAACGTACAATTGTGATAACTTATCTGGTCCATACGCGATTAGGATCGGTATGAAATGTGCAGATTTTGTTAGTCGATCTACAATCACCCAAATTGCTGTATTTCCTCTTTGACTTTTGGGTAAAGCTGTCACAAAATCCATCGCTATGTGATCCCATTTCCACTCGGGAATCTCCAACGGTTTTAACTTCCCATAGGGTCGTTGGTGTAATGCTTTCACTTGCTGACAAGCTAAGCATCGCTCTACAAACGAAGCTATGTCTCATTTCATTCCGTCCCACAAAAATCTATTTTTTTACAACCTGATACATCTTTGTGCCTCCTGGGTGGGCGGTGTAAGGCGTGTTATGAGTCTCACTCATGATCGTATTTTTTTTTTTTTAACTCTTGAGATCTCCTGCTCTTACCCTTTCTCGTAACTTGTTCATTGTCTCATCTTTCCTTGTGCTTCAATCACCATTTTCCTCAAACTAGGCATCGTCGCAACAATACTTGCTATCGTCCCTGGTGGTTTTATCATCTCTATCCTCATCTTGTCAAAGTCCTTTATAAGCTCATCCTCTCTCGTGAGAATACATCCTAACTTTGACGAGACCTTTCGGCTCAATGCATCGGCTACTACATTGGTCTTGCCAGGGTGATAGTTAATGTCGCAGTTAACATCCTTTACTAATTCGAGCCATCTCATTTGCCTCATGTTAATATCCTTATGCTTGAAAAAGTATTTCAAAGTTTTGTGGTCCGTGAAAATCTCACATCTAACTCCGTAGAGATGATGTCTCCAATTTTTTTTTTTTTTTTTTTTTTGGGCATGCACAACGGCTGCAAGCTCTAAATCATGCATTGGATAATTTATCTCGTGGGATCTAAGTTGTCGTGATGCATAGACTATAACTCTTCCTTCTTGCATCAAAACACATCCTAGCCCATTCTTTGACGCATCTGTGTAGATGGTATACTCTTTATCCATTTCCGGGACTAGCAGCACTGGTGTTGTAGTCAATTTCCTTTAAGCTCTTAAAAACTCTCTTTACACTCCTCTTTCCAATTGTACTTAGCTTCTTTTCTCGGTCTTGCTATCATGGAAAATCCTTCAATAAACCTCTGATAGTATCCTGCTAAGCCTAAAAAGCTGCGAATCTCGTTAGGCGTAGTTGGTGATCTCCACTCATGTACAGCTTGTACCTTGGCGGGGTCAACTTTAATTCCTTCGGATGATACAATATGTCCTAGAAAAGTTACTTCGTTCAACCAAAACTCGCACTTGGTGAATTTGGCAAAAACTTCTCAACTCTTAGCGTTTCCAACATCGTTCTCAAATGTTTTGGCGCTCCTGCTCATTCTTCGAATAGATGGGAATATCATCTATGAAAACTAGGACAAATTTATCCAGTTATTGATGAAAACTCGATTCATGTGATCCATGAAAACTACTGGTGCTTTTGTCAAACCGAATGGCATAACTACGAACTCATAGTGCTCATACCTCATTTGAAAAGCTGTCTTAGGTGTATCCTTCTGTCAAAATTTGAACTGGTGGTAATATGATCTCAAGTCAACTTTCAAGAAAAACTCGCTCCTCGTAATTGATCAAACAAGTCATCTATCCTCGGCAAAGGATATTTGTTCTTGAGTGTCAATTTATTCAGATCTCGATAATCTATGCACATTCTCAACGTGTCATCCTTCTTTTTGACAAAAATGACTGGTGCTTCCCACGGGGATACACTAGGTCTAATAAAACCTAACTCGAGCAATTCTTGTAGCTGAATCTTCAGCTCTTGTAGCTCCTTAGGCGCCATTCTATAGGGTGCCTTCGACACTAGTGCTGATCCAGGTTCTAGGTCGATAGTGAACTCCAACTATCTTGTTGGTGGCAATCCTGGTAAGACCTCGGGAAATACATCTCTATATTCCCTTACCACTGCTACATCCTCAAAGTTTTTTTTACTTGATTCTCCTTCATCATTCAAGTAAACTAGGTAAGCTTGTGCTCCTTTCTTCTTTACCAATTTCGACGCCTGAAGTGCCGAAATGATTGGAATTCTCTTCTTTCTATCAATGTCGTGAAAACATGTCTGTTCCTTCCCAGGTGGTTGGAAAGTTATCTGTCTCTTCTTACAATCAATCAGGGCAAAGTTCTCTGCTAACCAGTCCATCCTTAGAATAATGTCTACGTTCCACATAGGCATTAAGTGCAAGGTTCTTGTTTTCATCTTTAGTGATCCTAACTCAAACTCTAATTTAGAAATCATGTGAGAAACTGTAGTAGCTCTTCCTACAGGAGTGATTACTCTCAACTTGGGACTAGCTCGTTTTGGTTCGAGTTTGAAGGTAACATGCTTCAAACACTTAAAGAATGCGAGGCTCCTGTATTAAACAGGATTCTAACTGATGCATCCAATAACTTGCCCAATACTACCTTAAAGTCCTGCCTTAAACCGGCACATAAAACTCAGACATCTCATCATCAGTATCCATCTTCTGATGAGCAAATCGTGATAGCTCACAGAATTCTCGGTTATACTCTACAACCGATTTCTTTCCTTGCATCAAACTTCGATAATCAGCCTCTCGCTGCTTACTGTACTCCTCTGTACATACTTCTCAAGAGTAGTCTTCAATTGTTCTCAAGTGTAGTTTGCCAGTTGCTCAGGTGTTAAAGTCCTCTGACGTGCCTCTCACTAGTCTTATACATCAAAAGAATCTACTAGGATAACTCAAAAGTTGTAAGGGTTCAACCCTAGAATGACATCAAAACAAATTGTTCAAGAGACTCAAATGAATGACCAGAGGGTAGAATGAAGTAACTACCAGGTCGAACAAAAATGACCTAGAGTAAGAACCCATCTGGCTTTTCAACCGAAAGTTGAAACACATGGGTTTATAAACCCAAAACACGTCTACTGAGATTTGGATCATGCGGACTGGCCAGGTCCAACATAATCACTCCCCAGTCACACGGGATATACTATCCCGAACTTGGAAATTCTGTGTCTTCTAAACCCTCAACATACTATACATAACAAAACTTAAGTTCACACCAGCAAGCTAAAAGCTTAAACTCAGGGTCCTATGTTCTAGACTCTTGTTTCGAAAGTTCAATATTTTTTTACTCTCCTCTCATGTTGCGGTGGTGGTGGCGGAGTATTATCCCGCCTATCCTTCACATCACACTCTTGATGACATCTTTGAGGCATTTTTGAAATCACAAAAGGAAAACTCAACTCGACCAACGCTCTAAGCATCCTCAAAACTCAAGTTCAATTTACTAACTCAACTTTAAGGAAAACCCTCACGGTCACCTTAACATTCATCTGTAAGGCAATAAGCACTCACGAAATGCTAACAAAAAGACCACTCTGGTCAACCTAATATATCCATCAGTAGAATGCCTCTTTTTAGAGGGCTTACATAAAGGGGTTATTTAAACCCTACAAAAACCATAGTATCTATTGTAATGTCCCTTCTAAATCGACACCATTAATAGTACTATGTCTCGGTCTGGACCTCCTACGGTAATTGCTACCAGTTAACTCATCTAGTTGCTACTTTAGCACACTAGGAACATCCATCTATTTAACATCAGTAGGGTACTAAATTCGCATGCTTATCTATCATCATGTCAAAATCTCAAGTACCAGTATCTCCTAAGTAAGTTATATACATCGCAATGTAATTGCAACTAATCAAAAACGAGGGTGTACCGCGCATACTCTCAAGATCATCCTTAGCTCTAGCCTACATCGACTTCTCTTCTCATCCTCATCAACTCTAGCCCTCCTCGGCTACTTCTCATCCTCATTATCGTTTATCATTTTATCATCTTTGGTAACTGATACTCAAGGATCGACTCGATATCTACTACACTCTTCTAGAGTCCCTGGTAGAAAACAAGCATCCGGTCAGTAGATCCGCATAGAAAATCTGGGTATCTGTAACAAATCCCATCTCCTGTGGGTCCAATGCTCAAGACGACATGTCCCATCATATTGAGTGGCTTTCTTCCTTGCTCAATCCTACCACTCGATTGGTAGCACGGGGACTAGGTGCACGATGCCATCCAGTCTAGTAACAACCATAAGGCTTTCATCCTTTCATAGTCTATGAACATGTGTTTGAAAATCTGCTAGGGTATCTCTGTACCACATACTGTACGCCTCGTCCTCGTATCCGATCTTTCCTGAGTTCGATCGCACAACAGTCCACTTTCGTGCAGTGCCAACAGTCCTGGCCAACCTATAAGGAGAACTTAAAGGTGACTCTAGGAACTAACTCTACTTGGCTCCAGCAACAGAAATAAACAAAACATAACTTAGCAAAACTTCTACTAAGTAGTACTGTTCTCTTAAAACTCAAGCTCAAAACATCTAAATTCTCATCTCGTCCCATCTTTACATAGTAGGTAACCTCTCTAAACAATGATATTAGATCCCTTAATCTAAATCATCGTGACTCAGTAAGACAACTCAACAATTCTCTCTCAAAGCCATCTCCAAAGACTATGGCTCATGATACCTCCTCAAGTACCATTAAGGTTGCGTGAGCAAAACTCGCGTCACAAATTAACTCAACATATCGTACAATATCTCATTGCTGCATGCTAATAACTCATCATTAATCATGTTATTATACTCAAGCTCATAACTCAAACTCATAACTCAAACCAACAAGTACTTAAAGCAATTGCTAATTCTCTCAAGCTTTAGCTCTAAGTTCTCATTTCATCCTTCTACTTAGTAAAAAAAATCTCTCTTAACAATGACATTAGATTCCTTCATCTAAATCATCGTGACTTATCACAACTGCTCAAACAATTCTCATCACAAAACATCTCAAATACATCACATCATAACTCATAATTATGCATCCTCAATCATATAACATCATATGATATAAACGCTCTCATGATTCATCATGTAACATCAACATATGCTCTTACAACATAATAACTCATTATTAATCATGTTGTCATCCTCAAACTCAAACTATGCACCTTTAAAGTGTAACATCATAACTCATCATATAACCTCAACATCATGCTCTTCAAAATTTAACGTCAAATAAACTTTGAAATTTTACATACCTCGTTGAGCCTGGTGTGATGGTGCGCTGAGCTCACGGTTGTTAATAACTATTAGTCTAGTGACTCATTCTAGACTAAACTCAAGACTTCTAATTCAGAGCTTTCCTTCGCTCTGATACCACTCTGTCACAGCCCGCCCTAACTAGGGATAGTTAGGCCGAGTGATCCACGACTAGGGATGGGGTTAAAGAAGAAGGGGAAGAAAAGGGGCGTCATTTATAGCCGTAAAACTTACTCATCTTAATAAAACTCGTCATTTTTATTCATTAATACTCAATTGAAAACAGTCTATGAAAGACTGCATAAAAGTTAATTAATATCATTAATCAAGTTATACATCATATGCAACCATTCTCTTAAGACTCAAAGTATGACATAACATACTATAACATCAACAACATCTTGCAGCGGAAAGTAGCTAGACATATGTATGAAGACATATTCTAGACAGGTTAACTATTTATTAACAACCCTGGAGACTCCGCTCATTGCAGCACCATCATCACATCAGCTCAACCTGCACATTTAGAAAACATATGCAGGGCTGAGTACAAAAGCACTCAGTGGGCACGTATGCCTAGGTATAAAAATACATGCTTCAAAACTGTAAATTGTCATGCCATCATAATCAGTACAGCAAGGGAGTTTTTCGCTAAAAATGCCCAAGCTTACTAAGTTCATTTGTGATTCTTAAAGTTCGTCTGATCAGACTAAGTTCTTTGTAATCTATCATATCTGAAACTGTGTGCCGGAGAGGTGGCCACCTCTCACGGTCACTTGACCGGCCAACCCGCTAGATGACTCACGGTCACTGGTGTACACTAGCCCTGGCAGGATAGCTATCAACTGCTCAAGACCCGAATTCGATTGCATCATTGGCAAAGCCAAAGCAGATAGATATCATACTAAAATTTAAACATTTTATGGCAAGACAATACTTGAAATAACTTTAACTCAAAGATTTTGTCATGAAATAACTTGCTTAACGTAACATTTAAACTCATTTGATATATATATGAAACTGAAATTAACAGTTAGATCATCTCATGCATTCATTCGTATAAGAGGCCTACGACACGCAGGGGATCTCTATATACGTATAGTAAAAGTAATGCCCACCTCGTTGTGTCTCTGTATCAATGAGTAACGTCACTCTCTCCCTCAAGTCGTTACTTCCCAAAAGGACCTTCATCGTTATGAAGAATTGGTGAGAAGTTATAAAAGAAACCTCGATTAATAATCTAATCTCTTTTATGAAACATTAGTATCTCTAATGTTCATCTCTCTTGATTGTTAATCAATAAAACAATTATTATCTCTCGTCATTACTCATTAATTATAACATCCTTATGTTATAATTAGCAGCGCTTCAATTAAAAGAAATATTTAACACATCGAAAAGTCCACTTTCTTAGCAGATCTATTCGCTCTCATCTCGTCTAATTAACCAATTAGAAAGTTAAACTTTTCATTAGGCATGTATTTGAGTCACGGGTCAACAAGAATCGACTATGCTCAAATTCTAATTTCACTAAAAATTTCGGCATGACCTATTCATATATAATGTCAGCCACGAGATTTCAACGCGTGAATCTCACTACGTGAACTCGTCTCTCGACTCAAAACTTAACATCTTGACATCTTTTCAACGCAACCCAAACAATTCAAAATCATCAAAACTCTTTATCAGTAAACTATCATTTATACTCGACACCAATTGTTCGAGTGTCAGATACCAACATTTATGTGCGTTAATCATAACTCTCACAACTCACACCATTTAGTCATATCGTATCATCCATCAAAACAAATATAATCAAGTTATTTTCTAGAAAGTTTTGCTGTTTTTGTGTCATCTTTAAAAATTCATAACAACCAACTCAATCATCATAAACTCTCATACCAATTGATCTCAAAAACTCCATGAAGTGTAGTTCACTCTAAAAATGGTAGTTAACCAAAAAGGTTAAAGGTTTTTGGAGATATTGCTCTTTTAGTGCAGGCTGTCAAAGATTGACAGTTTCTGCCAATTTTGTTTAGGCCATTAGAAACCAAGGCAAACCTTAATAAAATTCCATCAAATTTAATCATCCAAAACTAAAGGTATCCTTGAAGATTTGGTTAAAATTTCACAAGAGAAAACGTTCATATGATCTGCCAAATAAACAATGAAACTCATACACTTTTACTGTTGGACAAATATGACAGCAGAACAGGGCATTTTTGAAATAATAAACTGCTCTGTTTCAGAGGTCATAAAAATCGAAATCTTATGTTTTTAGAAAAGTATTGAAGTCTAGTTTCGTTTAAAAAAAACGGTGATGCAAAATCCTTCATGGATTAATAGATATAAACGTTTTTGTGAAGTCTACCAATAGTTGACAGATTCTGTCAAGGATTTTTCAAAATATCTTTAAAATAGCAAACATCATCCAAAAGACATGAAATTTTGCAGCAACGAAATACACATATCATAGATAAACATACTAAAATTTCAGAGCCATCGAGCAATGAAAACTCATCGAAACATAAGCTTGAAACTGCTGTAAAATGTTGACAGAATTCCAGTTTTAATTTCGTTCAACAATTATCATCCATAAATTGTAAATCAATTAGCATGCTCATGTGATATCGTAGAACACATATACGCAATAATATTCATTATGCAACGTCTCAAACTTCACGAATTTAAATAATCATACTCTAAAAATTTATACAATTTTCGTGCTTGGAAAAATACGAATTTAATATATATCGATTCTAGCATACCCCTAAGCACAAATATCAAGTCAAAACGATCAAACAAAAATCGAAAGACAAGCTAATATGTGAAAAACGGGGCTGCCCTCATGGGTTTCATAGCTACGGTTCGTTCCGTTCTTACTCCCTTCATTAAACATGCTCAACATCTACCCAAGAACAACATACTAAAATTTCACGACGATCCGACGTCGTTTCAAAATAAAGTCGAGAATCGACGTTTTTCGACGTCGACGAAAATCGAAAAGAAAACCATCAAAACGTAGGTAGAGATCTTACCTACTTAGATACGTGATCGAAAAGATGATCGGCGCTCGTCTCGGTGCTCAAATCGGAGGTCAAAAGCTTGAACACCAAAGAAATGGTGTTAACGTGAAGTGTGTGTGTTTCTAATGTGTTTTAGTGTGTGTGCAGCACAAATTAGTGTGTGTGTTGTGTGTGCAGCGTGAGTTAGGTGAGATAGAGGGATAGTGGGCAGTTGGGGGGGTGGTTAGGGGTAGGGTAGGTTAGATATTTAGGATATTAACCCGTTAGTCGTTAAATATCTCGTTTCGTCTCGTTTTAACGATTAACTACCCATACTCTTCGTTACTCGCCCTCTCAACCTCTACTCACTTTCATTGCACTCGTAATTCTATATAAATATAGAAAACACAAGCTCGTTCTCGAAATTCTGATAAACGAGCTCGGTTCATTTATCGAGAAAATCTAGTTCACTATTCACTCGTCGTCCAAAAATAAAAACTTTCATTATTGGACTCGTATCGAAAAACTAAGAATATTTTTCGACGACGTGCACGTAAGATTTTGAAAGTCGACAAAAAGACGAAATAGCAGTATTTTACTATTCATCGTCAAAAAGTCAAAATTTTCAAAAACGTCTTAACGGACTCAGATCTCACTTCCGAGTTCACCGTTCTCATTCAAATAATTATCTCGAATTATTCGAATACTCAAACTCAAATACGAATATAAAATCTCACATCATTCTTACATCATCGAAAGAACATCTCAACATCTTTAAAAAAAAAAAAACTTCATATAACTCCTCATCTCTTTACAAAGTAATCAAACAAGGGATCTATACCCTAATTACTCAAACTTAAGCAATTAAACACGTCATCAAAAGCACGGGTATTACAATATATATATATATATATATATATATATATATATATATATATATATATATATATAGGGGAGGGCTAAAATAAGAGCATTTCTTAAGAAATAAAATAAGAATCATTTTCAGCCCTTAGATCATCAAGATCTACGGTTGATTCGTAATCATGTTTGATGGATTTATGGTCCTGAGTTCGAATCCCAAAGGTAGCAAAAATTTATTTTTCACAATTCATACATTTATACAGCGAATTCATACGTATTCTACATAAAATTCATACATTAAAAATTGCACTTATTTCTTATTTTAAGATGTGATCTCACGGTAGCCCACCCCTATATATATATATATATATATATATATATATATATTCATACATTAAAAATTGCACTTATTTCTTATTTTAAGATGTGATCTCACGGTAGCCCACCCCTATATATATATATATATATATATATATATATATAGAGAGAGAGAGAGAGGGGTTCAAGACAGAACCACTTAATAAAAGAAGAACGAAGAACTATTTTCAGCTATTCGATCATCAAGATCTACGGTGGATGCATCATCTTGTTGGATAAATACAGATCCTAGGTTCGAATCCTGAATGGAGCAATTTTTTTATTTTTTTGAGTGCATTAATTTTAACAGTGAATGCATTAATTTTTACAATGTATGCATTAGATTTAATGGTTCTCACGTTCTCACAAATAATGTAGTTCTCTCTAGAATCACACCCTATATATATATATAAAAACCTCTTTTAACATGAGAACTAGGAACCACATCTTAGCCTTTAAAATCTAATATCTAACGGTGAGGATTAGGTTGATTAATAACCGCATAAAATTGGTTTGACTAGCATTTGATTGCCGTTTTTTTTACTTTTTATTTAGGCTAAGGTTAAAGTTGTCTTTTAGTAATTATTTAATTAAACCTAGATTGCATAGTTAGTCGTGTGTTTTTAACTTCCGCCTAAAATTTTTATACTCTTCGTTTTTAATTTACTTTGTGTTATTAATTTTCTCTTATTCTTTCTCCAAGTCTTCTTTATTCTTTCATACTCTTAATATCCTATAATCTTAATATCAATTATTATTGAAGACAGTTGTAGTGTAATTTTTCACGATGAGCACTCAAGGTATTTATTAATTTAGTTTTATTTTTAGTGTTAGTTGTTTAATTTCATTGATTTATTTTCGAATTTTTTTTTAAAAATGATTTAAATGTTGATTTGATTTAAATGCATAGATGTTTGATTTGGTTTTATTTGATTTGAAATTGAGATATGTCGATTGTGTTAAGTTTTTGTAAAATTTAGTAGATGATGGCATATGTTGATTTGCATAGATAGATGTTGGATTGTGTTTCATAGTTATCATTTTGTTTGATTTGCATAGGTGGTATTGATTATGATGCATAGATTTTTGCACCGATTTTAAACTCTTAATATTATGTATATGCATAGATTGTTATGCATAGATGTTTGATTTGCATAGGTTTAAATAAGTATTAATTTTAATTGCATATTTTTTATTTTAAATGCTCCAATTCGAATTAATAACAAAAATGCATATTATGATGATGATTATTTTAATATGCATATTTCATCATATTTGTGTGTAACATTAATAATTCGATTTATTTTAATTGCATAGTTGTTATTTAGTGCTGCAAAATTTTAAGAAGATCAAAATAATAATTAATTAAACATATTTTTTTTGGTTAAGCCTTTCCTTTTCGGCCTCTTCATATTTATAAGATATAATATGAATTGAAGACATGATTATGGGGTCGGGTATTTGACTTTAATTCTTTGTTTAATTTTAGTATTTGCATACAATTGAAAATGAGAAGTTTTAAAATTGCATAGATTTATACCGAGGTATAGATAAAAAATTAATGCATTCATAGTTTTTTTTGTTTATTTAATTATTTTATTGCACATATTTTAGTATTTTTAATGTTTACTAATATTTGATTATTTTATTCAGATTCTGTGCATCTTGATTTGGAGACTACGGATGTTGAAGATTTTTACGTGCCTCAATGCGATGATATATTGAAACCTACAATTGGGCAGAAATTTGATACTCTTGAAGATGGTGTGAGTTTTTACCGTGCATACGCAAGTGCATGTGGATTCACTATCCGTAAGAGTATGCAAAAAAAAAGCAAAAGATGGTAGTGGTGTTATTGTTTTACGATATATGGTATGTACACATGAAGGTTCAAAAGAAGATGTTAAAGTGAAACATGTTGACCAAGGTGCAAAGAAACAAAAGAGAAAGCGTGTGTCTTGTAGGGTGCATTGTATGGCTCGTGTTGGTTATCGATTCGCAGCTGACATGATTAAGGTATTTACCTTTAATTAATTACCTAGATGCATATTAATAATTTCATATATGCACAGATGAATAACCAACCATTGCAGAGAATGAACTTTACTTCCGTAGACGTATTATACTTATTTCATACATGCATATCCAACATTTATGCATCACAATGCTTCATCACAATACATATCAAACACAACCTATCAAAGAATCGCAAGAAATGGTAACTATGCAACCTAATCCAACATCTATGCACTGACAAATTATAAATATGTAACCCCAGTAACGAAAAACAGAACAAAAACGTTTCAATTTGGCTGTCTATACATCAATACCCAACATATATGCATCACAACCTCAATGCTTCAATTTTTTATATTTATACACAAATATCCAACATCTTTGCATCACAGTGCTTCATCTATAAAAATCAAACAAAACCTATCAAAGAATCTGAGGAAATTATAACTATGCAACTGAATCCAACATCTATGCTCTAACAACGTCAAAAAAATTAGTAACAAAAAAGAACTACGCACGTTTCAATTGTCAATCTATGCATCACGTTCCATCATCTATGCATGCATCACAACCATAGAATATGTAACTTGAATAAAAAACAAAAAAAACGTACTAATTTTTGCCAATTATGCACACATATCCAACATCTATGCATAATAATCATTCACCTATGCAAATCAAACAAAACCTAATAACTAATCGCCCAAAAATAATAAATATGAAAAACACCAAATATCTATGCATCACCATCTTTCATCTATGCAAATTCACAACACCCATCATCTACTAAATTCTTCAAAAATTAACAAAATCAGACAGAATCGATGGAACCCAAATCGAGCATATCTCAATTTCGAATCAGATAAAACCAAATCAAACAAACATCTATGCAATTACATAAAATATCTATGCACTTAAAATACCTAAATTTCGAAATTCCCAAAGGTTCCGTCTCCTCCTCCTTGGAATAATCGGACTCCTCAGCCGCCGCCGCTTCCTCAACGCCGTCGCCTCCTGGATTTATCGGAAATCCTCCACTGCCACCCCTGAATGCCGGAGAAGACAAATTTTTTCAGATCGCTAAAACCGCCGCCGTGCAGATCGGTGAAAGAAAATTTCGAACCTTGAACTTTCGACACTTGCACAGCAGATGCACAGATCTGTGAAACCGCCGCCGGAGAACACAGATCGGCGCCGGCGTGCAGATGGGTTCTTCGTCGCCGGCGTGCAGATGGGTCCTCCGTTGACTGCGGTTTTTTTTACTGTCAAGCCCTAGATGAAAGTGAAAGTGAAAGTGAAAGTGAAAGTGAAAAAATGTAAATCACGATGGGTGTAATTTTTGATTTCATTCTTTACATTTCTACCCTTTTAATTAAAAATTACATTTACAGTATATATTTTAATGTGCATCTCTAATTTAATCTCAACCCTTGATTTTATTAAAATCAGTGGTTTAGATGTGGTTCCTAGTTCTCATCTTAAGGGGGGTTTCTATTATAACCCCACCCTATATATATATATATATATATATATATATATATATATATATATATATATATATATATATATATATATATAAAAATTAATAATTATAAAAAAATAATTATTCTCACCTTTTTACTTGTAATGTCATCTAGCATATCATTTGTTTCAAGATTTTTTAAGACATCTTTTTCAATACACAAAATTGTTAAACCATTGAATCTTTCTTGCGATATTGATGGTTTCAAATATGTCTTCAAAATTTTAACTTCGAGAAACTCCTCTCAATTGAAGCTACGATAACAGACATAGTCAATAAAATTCAATAAACTATTGCAACATTCGGATTACAATATGCAATTTTTACCTATTCAATAATTTCAATAGCTGACATAATCTTACTTGGCAATGTCATTTGTAATATTAAGGGAAAATAACATCAAAATCAATGAAGTTTGGCGCGATTCTCATTTTTCCTCTGACCTAAAAATCTCGCGTTAAAATCCATGAACTTGATGTCGATTATCAATTTTCCCATAAAATTAATTTTCCACCAAACTTATGCTGACATGGCAATCGGAAATTCACGTAGGCTTAATTTTCCGGCGAATTGAACGACTGTGTTTAAGTCATAACATTAAACGTCGTCGTTTTATATTTTATTTGGGGATTAAATGAATTTGAACTAGAATCTCTCTTCAAATAAGGGTTCCTCACCAAAAAAAAATACCCAAAATACTCTCAGATTTGAATACGAAAAATTGCCAAAACACTCAGCCTCGAAGTTGAGAACAACCAAAGGTGATTTGGCAATGGAATCGGAGGGGCGAAATATGAACTATCGTAGGGATAGGAGGAGTGGTGCAAGTCCGGCGGCTGAGAGATGACTGGAAAGAGAGGGCGGTGTGTTGAGGACAATGGACCCATCACTAGTCTTTCTCTCTCTCTCTCTCTCTCTCTCTCTCTCTCTCTCTTTATACTAGGGTTTTTATACAATATGGAAGACAATATGGAAGACGTATAAGATAGTGTTGATCGCTGCTCAAAATTATTGCAGAGTTTTCG
Organism: Salvia miltiorrhiza; assembly: GCF_028751815.1. Taxonomy (NCBI): domain Eukaryota; kingdom Viridiplantae; phylum Streptophyta; class Magnoliopsida; order Lamiales; family Lamiaceae; genus Salvia; species Salvia miltiorrhiza. Next base: position 36,131,150 of record NC_080389.1, on the reverse strand, counting down.
GCGGATTCGTTCTCATTTCCAACCCAACGGACGTCCTGTCCGGCGTCGGAAAATTGCTAAGGTCAAGGAAAAAACGAGAATCGCACCAAGCTTTAGGTATTTTGACGTTATTAGGTTATTTAATTCAGACGAAAAACGTCGCCTTTTAGCTTATAATTAATCTACTCAGCAGAAGTGTGCCACGTTGGTAACACGTCATCTAATTAATAGCCGAAAAACGTCACTAAGGGAAAAACGAGAATCAGAGCAACAATCATATAAATTTTAACGCGAGTTTTTTAGGTTGGGAGAAAAACAAGAATCACGCCAAACTTCAGGGATTTTAATGCTATTTACCCTATTTTAAATTCAGTGAATAAATCATCTAAGTCAACATCGGGATATATTATCATGAGTAAAAGTAGATTTCAAATTAACACAACAATGTCTTAATTTTTCACTATCCAAATATTTTAAAGTTTTCAAATCAAACAAAAAACCAAATATATGATCAAATGATTTCATTTCTTCAAGTTTTCCTTAATTAAACTAATTAACCTAAGGGAAAGGGGTTGCTTTCGTGCTTGTAGAAATTGGTATGGTAGAGTAGACGATGTTTTTCACGCTCGTGAGGGGTGGGAGTAGTGGAGACGTCGGCAAGGTGTAGTTTCCGGCGTACTCGACACGGGCGGTGGTGATAGTGCTAGTAAATTTCACAGATCTAGGACTTGGTTGTGGTTTTAATATGAGAAGAGAAAGCAAGAGAGGGGAGGGGCGCGACGTAGTAGGCAAGCGCGACCAGGGGAGTTATGTAACATTGGGGATTTTTTTGGGGAAACCCGTTGAGGGGTGAATCACCATCCGACCTCGCAAAGACGGTTCGGGATTTATTTGGTTTAATTATTTTTATCTTTTAAAAATAATTAATTACACATATAATTAAATTACTAAAAAATAATCAGATTATTGAAAAAATAAATTTCACCTCAAAATTATTTGAAAATAACAAAATATTATACATACAATATTTCATCCCCAAAATTAAAAACACATTTAAACACCTAAATATAACTCTTTAAATCTCGTGCATGCCTCAATATTAAATATAGAAATAAAAATTGAATTATTATTAAAAAATAAATATAAGAGACAATAGAATAAAATAAAAAATTCTCATTAATTCACGTAAATTCTGAATTAAGGAAAAGGCACAAATCACGAACCGTGTTATTTACTGATGGTGAGCTACTAGGTTTCCTTTAAAGGCGTTGTTATATTGTGTGTACATAAGATGAACTGTTAAAAAATTGCAGTCCTTGTTTTGCTGGTCCCCAACACTAAAAATTTACATCACTTCGCCTACAATTAGGTCGGCCTGGCCTATTAGGCTTTCGAATGGTATCCGATCGGGTCGGACAAATTGTATAAGTAAATCTAATCGAGTGTAAGATATTATTCGATTGGTTATCGGGTATGCCCAATATTAAAAAAAATTCAATATGAATACCTAATAATCGCACGGTTCGTTAACTATACACGATATCAAACCAAATAATCAATTCACAAATATAATTAAAAGCAAAATAAAAATCTTAAATCAAGCACGTACATTAATTATCTCCTACAATATAAACTCCGATCCGGTACCAATTTTCCCTTTCACTCGCATGAAATCAAAATCAAACTCAAAACCAAATTCCTTCTCCACATTCTCTAAAAACTTTAAATCTAAAATTTCATTTCGTCATTTTTCTGCGATCAATCAATTCTACCTTACAGATGGAATCAAAACTCGTTTCGTTAAATTCATGCAAGTCCGCAACATGCAACGGCGTCGTTCCGGCCGTCCAGCCGGTAGCCATTCGGCCCAGCTCAGCCGAGGCGACCCTCGGCAACCACCTCGCACGGCGGCTCGTGCAGATCGGCGTGAGAGACGTGTTTTCAGTTCCCGGCGACTTTAATCTGACGCTGCTGGACCACCTCATAGCTGAGCCGGGGCTCAACCTGATCGGCTGCTGCAATGAGCTCAATGCGGGCTACGCCGCCGACGGATACGCACGGGCTCGCGGTGTCGGCGCTTGCGCGGTTACGTTTACCGTCGGTTGGCTGAGTATTATCAACGCCATCGCCGGCGCATACAGCGAGAATCTCCCAGTGATCTGCATCGTCGGAGGTCCGAACTCAAATGATTACGGCGCTAACCGGATCCTGCATCACACGATCGGCTTGCCGGATTTTACCCAGGAGCTGCGTTGCTTCCAGACTGTAACTTGCTATCAGGTATTACGTAGCCATAAAAACTTGTGAGGAGGCTCAATTAATTATTATATTAAAAGCAACAACTAAAAGTTTCAAATTAACGACAACAAAATATATATGCCACATGATTTTGACTTTACTTTTTTTTTTTGTTTCCGAATGAACAAAACTTCGAATCACGGAAAAATATGAAATCATTAGGTCCTAGTATTATAAAAGAATAAAAGAACTAAACTTTCATTTCAAATAAAGGTAAAATTTAATAGTATTTGTAATAAAACTATAATTTTTTATTAATTATATTATAACTATAAAAAAAATTAAAATGTATGAATTTTATGTAGAACACGTATGAATTGACTATGTAACTGTATGAATTACGAAAAATAAATTTTTCGCTACCTTTGAGATTCGAACTCAGGACCTGAATTCATCCAACAAGGTGATGAATCAACTGTAGATCTTGATGATCTAAGGGCTGAAAATTATTTTAATTTTATACAAAAAAATATGTTTTTATTCTAGCTCTCCCATATATATATATATATATATATATATATATATATATAGGGGCGCGCTCCAGTGAGACCCCCTATTTTTCGTGTAACATGAGTACAATGAATAAGACATAAAATACTAATGAACAAAACGTATATCTAATGAACAAGATGTATATACTGATGAAAAATAAAATTTAAAAAATTCGTAATGAATAAGACATATATACTGATGAACAGGGCTGTATATACTAATGAACAATACAGTATATACTGATGAATAACAAAATTTAAAATATTCTGCTCCCTCCAGGATTCGAACTTTGCGAAAAAAAATCACCCTCCAGATACAATATCAGCCATAGGATTGATAAAATAAATGCACCAGATCGTGCCCTAGATCTCACTAAAATTAGGGGGTCTCATTGGAGCGGCCCCCTATATATATATATATATATATATATATATATATATATATATATACTAAAAGTAGCTCCCTCCGTCTTTTTTTATTTGAGCAAAAAGGTGAACTATATTAATGAGAAGAAGGAATTTAATTTCACAAAGTCAGCAACAGGTCCTCAATAGAACAAAGAATACGATTGACAAAGGAAAAATAGTCTAATCTATTGGCAACTGCAGAAAATTAAAAAAATAAATAACTTTTAGAATTAAAATAAATTTTTGATATAAAAGTTGTTTAAATTTTAAGTTTTTAATTTAATATTAAGGGGTATTGGCCTATAAATACCCGAACTTTTTGCATTTTCTGGTTTTGCACCTCAACTTTAAAATCAGCCTACAAATACCCGAATTTTGTATTCTTTCTGATTTTGCACCCGACGTATTTTTACCCTCAAATCGTTGATGAGATGACAGCCAGATTGAGAGGGAAGTTTGAAGTTTATAACGAAATAGATAAGTATGTTGCCAATGTGGAATTTAGAACATGTAATTGAGATTTGGGATGTCAATCCGGTTGCCATGTTAGCAACGATTTGGGGGTTAAAATTTGTTGGATGCAAAATCAGAAAGAATATAAAGTTCGGGTATTTATAGGCTGATTTTAAAGTTGGGGTGCAAAACCAAAAAATGGTAAAAGTTCGAGTATTTACAGGCCAATACACCTAATATTAATTTTAACTTGATGTAGCTTCACTCTATATAATGTATTACACATTGTAAAGAAGCATATACTTTTCAACGTGAGATTCAATACAAAATCAACTTAACTTGACTTTTCTTTTTATTGTGCACTACACATTGTTAAGAAACATACATTTTTCAATGTGGAATTTAATACAAAATCAACTTAATTTAGCTTCCAAATAGTTTTAATTCTAATTTTTAATTTTTATTTTTTTATTATTAATTTTTTTAATTACGGGCTCACTACTATAGATGCTCTTACAATCCTCCATCCTCAATTCAATAAATAAAATTGTTGTAATCATGGAAGTAACTTGTAGTCGTATCGAACTCACAAAATTGACTACATGAAACTCCAAATATAGGTAATTGATTATTTTTTGTATTGATCGAATAGGCTGTGGTGAATAATTTGGAGAATGCACCTGAGTTGATTGACACTGCGATATCAACAGCGTTGAAGGAGAGTAAGCCCGTATATATAAGCATCAGTTGCAACTTGTCCGGGATTTCGCACCCATCATTTAATTGTGATCCCATACCATTTTCTCTCTCCCCAAAGTAAGCTCTTGCTTCAATTCTTTTTGTTTCAAATATAATCAGGAATTTGTGTGTGTGTGTTGGCCTAGCGGTAGTTAATGCCTAAGGCTTGAAATCCTGGGTTCGAGTCAACCATCGTACGGTCTTTAAATTTCTTTATTTACTTGTGTAATATATATATATATATATATATATATATATATATTATTCAATAAACCACCTTATTTTAAGAATTACGAACCAGCAAAAATACATGAATTTTATGTATAACACGCATGAATAAACTGTATAAAGGCATGAATTGCGAAAAATAATTTTTTGCTACCTTTGGGATTCGAACTCAGGACCATGAATTTATCCAATAAGGTGATGAATCAACCGTAGATCTTGATGATCTAAGGGCTAAAAATGGTTCCTAATTTATATTTTAAGAAGCGTTCTTATTTTAGCCTTCCCCTATATATATATATATATATATATATATATATATATATATATATAAGGGAGGGTTAGGGTATAAACACTTCTTAACTTATAAAATACGAACTAGGTAAAATGTATGAATTCTATGTAGAACATATCTAAATTCTCTGTGTAAATGTCTGAATTGCGAAAAATAAATTTTTGCTATTTATGGGATTCGAACTCAGTACCATGAATTCATCCAACAATGTGATGAATCAACTGTAGATCGATGATCTAAGGGCTGAAAATGATTCCTATTTTATATTTTAAGAGGTTTTTTTATTTTATTTTAGCCTCTTCATGTATATATATATATATATAGATATATATATATATATATATATATATGTAGGGAAGGGATCAATGAAGAATGCTAAATGTAAAAGGAAACAACGAAGGCTGAATAAGTCAATACATTTACTGAATAAATCACGCGAGCGCATGAACGAAAAATATACGTGTTTATTCAGTAAAATAACTATTCGTGCGGTCGCGTGATTTATTCGGTAAATTTATTGACTTATTCAGAAGGAAATATAGTTACTTCTTCATAGATCTCAACCCTATATATATATATATATAGGAAGAGGTTCTAATAAAAACCTCTGTTAAAATGAGAACTAGGAACCTAATCTTGACCTTTTAAATATTAGATCTAATGGTTAGGATTTAGTCAACAAAAGAAACTGTGCATCTATTATATTTTACTGTGCACTTAAAAAATATGCAATTTATGCAATTGAAACCAACAATGCAAAATACTCAAGCAAATCGAAATTGTGCATCTATGCAATTGAAACTGTGCATCTATGCAATCGAAATTGTGCATCTGTAGTTTAATCTCAGCCCTTTATTTTATTTAAATCGATGGCTTTAAATTGGTTCCTAATTTTCATCTTAAGAGGGTTTTTATATTAACCCTACCCTATATATATATAGGGAAGGGAATTCATTTTGTTGAATGACTTTAACTACATTTATAGGTTGAGCAATGAAATGGGTCTGGAAGCAGCAGTTAAAGTCGTGGTGGAGTTCTTGAACAAGGCTGTGAAACCAGTGATGGTGGGAGGTCCAAAAATGCGCCATGCAAATGCAACCAATGCGTTTGTAAATCTGGCAGATGCATGTGGTTATCCCATTGCAGTGATGCCACATGCTAAAGGGCTAATACCAGAGCATCATCCTCATTTCATAGGTACTTATTGGGGTGTAGTGAGTACACCATTTTGTGCTGAGATTGTGGAGTCAGCTGATGCTTATCTCTTTGTTGGCCCTATCTTCGACGACATTAGTACAGTAGGCTTCTCTCTACTTCTCAAGAATGCGAACACAATAATAGTGCAGCCAGATCGCGTGGTGATTGGAGGTGGCCCCACATTTGGATGTGTTCAAATGAAGGATTTCTTGATTGCCCTTGCAAAAAGGGTTAGGTATAATCCAACTGCATATGAGAATTACCGTAGGATTTATGTTGGTGATGGTCATCCTCGGAAAAGTGAGCCTAATGAGGCGTTGAGGGTTAATGTTCTGTTTCAGCATATTCAGAAGATGTTGTCTAGAGAGACAGTTGTTGTTGCTGACTCAGGAGATTCTTGGTTTAACTGTTAGAAGCTCAAATTACCACCTGGATGTGGGTTAGTAGCTCTCTCTAGCAAAAGATTTCCATATTCAGTTTGTATTTTAAATGAAAAATCTTGGTTTGAAGTTATGAGGTTCAGATGTTATATGGATCAATTGGTTGGTCAGTTGGTGCAACTTTGGGTTATGCTCAAGCTGCATCGGAGAAGCGTGTAATTGCTTGCATTGGCGATGGTAGTTTTCAGGTATACATATTACCACAGACGGAGCCAGGGGGGCTAGGGGGGGCTAGAGCCCCCTCCCAAATTTTGAGTTTTTTTTTATTTTTTTTTATTTTTTTTATTTTATTTTAAAATATATATAGATATATGTTTATACCTATTATAAAATAATTTTGTTTTATAAAAGAGTATTTGGTTATTATATTCTCTCATATATACTTAATTTAAGGATAATTTTGTTTTTTAAAACTATATGATCTATGAAATATTATTTGTTATTATTACTATTATACTTGTATTTTAATAAAAAATGCCTAATATGTATGAAATGCTAAAAAAAATTATAATGTATTGAAACTAATTTGTAATATATAGAAAATATATAATCTATGGACATGTTGTTTGTTATTATTATTATTATGCTTGCCTTTTAATAAAAAATGTCTTAAATATACGGAATTTCCAAAAAAAGTTTTGTGATATATTGAAACTATATAATCTATGAAAATATTGTTCGTTATTATTAGTATTATGCTCGTATTTTAATATAAAAAAATACCTTAAATATACTGAATGCCCAAAAAAAAATTCTCGGGGGCTACCGCCCCCGAACCCCCGTACAGGTTCAGCCCCCCCCGAACTAAATTCCTGCCTCCGTCCCTGCATATTACAATCGATCACACTGTATTGATCAGTAGCAATAATTTTTTTTTCTATATATTATCCTCAATGTATGGAGAAATGATCATCTCAAATATTCAAGATCTTATCTTATTATTATTACTATTATTTTTTTTAAGAGAATCTTATATATGTAATATTAGATGCTAAGTTTGTGATGGTTTGATTACTTGTTGCTGAAAATATTTGTAGATGACGGCGCAGGAGGTGTCAACAATGCTGCGGTGCGGGCAGAATAGCATCATCTTCTTGATAAACAATGGCGGTTACACCATTGAAGTGCAGATCCACGATGGGCCTTATAATGTGATCAAGAATTGGAACTACACTGGTTTAGTTGATGCCATATGCAACGGCCAAGGCAAATGTTGGACTACTAAGGTGTGTTTAAGTGTTTGAGTTTTTGCTTTGATTTTGTATTTAGTTCTTGTGAATAATTCGAATTAATTCATCTCTCTCATTCTCTGGTATTAGGTTAGATGTGAGGAAGAACTTATTGAAGCTATTGATGGTGCCACGGGAGCCAATAAAGATTGCTTGTGTTTCATTGAGGTGATAGTTCACAAGGACGATACGTGCAGAGAACTTTTGCAGTTTGGTTCGAGGGTTTTTGTAGCGAATAGCCGCCCGGCAAACCCACGTTAATTTGAGTAGAAGCTGCGAATTATTTCAAGCCTAAAATCAATACAAATATCATAAAATTGTATGTGAAATATATAGTTAATACATATATTAATTTATTTTGATAAGTCTTGATTCGTCAAAATGATCTAATAATAATCTTTTGTAAAATATCTAAAGTTTATTAAGGATGACATTATGTACTGTGTTGAAAAAATGATTGCATCATGTGTCATTGTAAATCCAATTATACTATACAATTCAACTTTATGTAGGAGATAATTAATGTGTATTGATTTTTTCAGTCAACATAATATGTATTAATTAACATATAATACTAAATTTATTCAAAATTATTATATTTATATTTATGATAGTTGGAAAAAATTATAGATTATAAAATAAAAAACGGATAATGAAACAAAAAATGATAAATGATATACTAATACATCTATTACATGTATATAAGTCAAATGCCGACAAAATTTAAAATAATGTCATTTTCTTAAAAAAAATACTTATAATTGTTGAACGGATTTCGATCTTATTAGCATTGTCCAATATATTTTCAATTGATTATTAGAGCATTCACAGTAGAAAGCCCCTTAGGGGCTCTGTGGAGAGACACATCTCTCAGGGCCAAGAGCTTTATAAGGTGACTCTATGGATTTTTCATCTCATTTTAAAAAATTGAATTCTAAAATAAAATTTAAAATAAAAAAAAATTCATTAAATTAAATTTAGAAATTACAATAATCCTAAAAAATTATATCAAAAACAAAATTTAAAATTACATTAATTTAAAACATATCCGAAAAATTAAACTAGAGATCTCATCCTCGACGTTTTGTGATCTCCTCCACCATTTGTTTATGTATGTCTAATTTTTTAGTTCTCATTTGAGAAATGTTGATGATTAAAATTTTATTGTTGAGGGCATCGTGTTTCACTAAACCCTCCCATTAGGGATGTCAATCCAACCCGAAACTCGTGGGCCGACTCGAATAACTCGACAAAATTAGAGGGTTAGGGTAGAAAAATCGCAATCCGATTATAAATCGAGCTAGCCCGTTCGGGCTGGCGAGTTGAAACGGGCCAGCCCGTTGGGCTAATGTTTTTTTTTGTTGGTATTAAATTGAATCTTAAAATACATTAGAGTTTAGGGTTTGAGATTTTTTTTTGAGATGCTTTTTTTCTTTAATTTCAAACTATTGTTGAATATTTTATTTTTATTTTTTTTAACAAAGTTGAACATTTTACATTGTCTAAAAAAAACTTATTTTATATGTTATGTAATCTTGAATATATTATGTTTTTGCATTTCATATTTTGCTATATAATTTATATCTTTAATATCTATGTATATTTTATACATTATACATTAGATCATTAATAATAATAAAATATAAATGATAATTTTATTTTTACGCCTTTAACTTGATTAGCCCGATGGGCTAGCCTGAAACCCGAACGTTTAGGGTTAGGGTTGAAGATTTACAACCCGAAAAAATCTCCAGCCCGATTAGCCCGCACCCGATTAACCCGGAACCCAATAAGGCTAGCCCGAAAATCCGATGGGCTGGCCCGATTGATATCCCTACCTCCCATATTCCCTTGTTTGGGCCGATGACAATTCACATTTTTTGCCTTTCTTTTGTCACGCTTTGTCGCCTTTTGGCCTATAGGGCAAGTTGTGATGCTCAGTTCGGAGGACATTTTCGTATACCTCCCTCGGAGGTATTCTTTATCCTTTTCGAAGAATGGACGTCTTTGCCAATGAATGTAAATTATTGAGATTCGTGGAGGATGCACCGTGCTGAGAAGTATTTGAATTAAGCCTCGTTGTTTGTTTGAAATATTTCTTAGGCTAGTTGGTGATTTGATCATCGCTCATGCCACCCATCCCTAATGCTTTGACACTTGTTGTAGATCGCTCCTAAGCTTACACATTTTTTTGGACTCATTCGAAGTGCGATTTGATTTGTTTGTTGTCACGTTGTGGCACGCCGACAGAACGTGTAACATTGTAGAAATTCAAGATTTTGGCCCAACAGATGAGCACATTTTGATTGGCATCCTTGACAGAATGGAGGGCCGCCTCAGCCCGTAGGGTGCAAATGAGCTCGATTTCTGAAGGGGTGTAGCCAGCTCGCCTCGTCTTCGTCTTGGGAGCTCGAGAATTTCAACAACTTCGTCATCTCTGTCAAATTATGTTTCGCTCAATTTGATACTCTCAAAACATTGAGAGTTGAATGCGTTTATGGAAGAAGAAAACAACAAAAAGCTTAGAGGCGAAGAATTCGGGATCGTGTAATACCCCGTTCCTTTTAGCTAAGTTTAGAATAATTTTTGAACTTAGATATTAAGTTGATTCACGCCGAATAAAAGAAAATGATCGATTTTAAATTCCAATAAAATGAATCATTGTATTATCTACATTGCATAATATTTTTGAGTTCAAATATTTGAAAAAAAAGTGAGCATGTTCAATTAGCAAGATTCGAAAGGAATTCCTTTTATAAATGCACCAAGGATTTAATTACATTCCCATTACAATTTTACTACATCTATTATTCCTACATTACAATAAAGAAAGTTACATTGATACTCATTTATACATAACATATACACATATTTGTAAGATACAAGTACACCAAATACCAACACCTCTCCATCACCTACGACACCCTCTCTGCAGCCTTACTTCATTCACACCAAAAGCCATACTCATAGTACAATAGGTTGTCAACTCAGCCACCCTATAATATAGCTTCCTCCATGCTTTAGTTATAAAAGAGATAGATGCCAATCTTCCTCCTTTAATGATTCATGGCAGCAACTCACTTCACCATTTTACACTAACTCCACGAGAAGAGCAAGTAGGAGAACTCCATTCATTTTCTGCCATTATTCAAGGTAAATCCTAGCTTCAATAGTCCCCATTTTCTTCATGTTTCACCCTGCATTTGTTGAAGAATACAAATGTATTTCAGAAAAATCCTCATCAGCCATCGTTCCCATCAAAAGCAAGCAAGCAAACAACTCAAGAGAAAATCCAGCAAGTGTGAGTCCTTCTAAAGGTTACACATGACTTACACACCTTGGTCATCAAACCAATTTCAGTTACACCTAACATTACTATACGGTATATTCATGGATTTGTTAGACACATATGTATGTATATAATTATTATCACCATTCTGCATATATGAGATATATATATGATTTGAAGAAAAGCTATTGTTTTCGTTCTAAACAAGAGCAAGAGTTTTAAAGAAAGGTTTTTTTTTTTAGTTTGCTGCTCAATTTTAAGTTGATGTACTGAGTCGGGTAAGAGAGAGAGTTACCTTGCTGATTAAATAGAGACGGGAGATGGAGAGGGAGGCGGGACACGGCGGCGGTGCCGCTGCTGTTCGGCCAAGCGAGAGGTTTGAAGAGAGCCGAGGGAGATAGAGGGAGGCGGCGGCGGCTCATCGCTGCTATCCGTCCGGTGGTAGCGGTGGTGGTTCGCCACTGTCACAGAGAGAGAGAGATGGGTTGGGGCGGTGGTTGAGTTTTCACAGAGGGAGGCCAGGTCGCGGCGGCCCTGCCGCTGTCGTCCGGCCACGGACGGAGGGAGAGCAGAGTAGAGAGGGAGGGAGCGGCGATCTCGCCGTTTCCAAGGAGGGAGACGACTCGGACGGAGTGAGGCGTGGGTTTCAATTTTGAGAGAGAGTCGAGGGAGAATCGGCGGCAGCCTGCTTCATCTGCTGCTGTCGGCCAGAGATCTGAGGGAGAGACGGCGATGGCTGTCGTTGCAGTCGCCGAGAAGGGAGAAGAGAGAAGGGAGCTGGAGCCTGTCGCCGCTTGCTCCGGCGAGCTCCAGCGGCCGTGAGTTCGAGCAGTCGAGAGAGACTGTCGAGCATTCGAGAGTTGATGGGGGGGAGTGAAAGACTGATGTGTGCGTTGTGTGCGACTGATGGGGGAGGAAAAGGGGGGTGTGAGTGTTGGGCTAGGGCTGCTGTTGGGTTTGAGTGTTGGGCCTTTATTTTAAATTTTCACTTGGGCCGATTTTTTATTTTGTCAATTGGGCCGAGGTTTGGGTTGTGCACCTTATTCATTTAAATGGACTGCACTATTTTAATTAATTAGACTTAGTAAGTTTGATTAATTATTTTAATTTGCATAATAATATCATATTATTATTATGTGCATATTTTAAGTAATTATTTATTACATGCTAAGCAAGACATGAAATTGCATTTATTTTGCAATAAGAGTATTTATGATTTAATTAGTTTTAATTACAATTCCAACTATTAAAGAAAGATGAGTAAGAATATTGTTGGTGTTTTTAACTCAAGAGAAATGTTTTCAATTATTTATTCATTAAATTTTGAAAACCCGGTTAAGTGAATCATAGAATGTTAGGCACTTCACCATGACTTGAGTTTAGATTTAAGAGACCTATTAAGAATAGATTTCTTGTAGGCCTTGAGCATCAGGAGGATTAGCACTGCTATTCCGATTCAGAGATAAGGTTAAACGACATGCATTGCCTATACAGGTGGGCTTATTTTCCAAATGTATGATTGAGCTAATGAGCTTAAATGTTTCATGAAATACAAACTATTTATCCAATAAATATTTTTGTGCACTCTACCATGTTTAAGGCTCGCACAGTTAATCAATTGAGGTTCTCTTATGACCTAATACGTTGTTTGAGAATTGTGTACACTTGTTAGTTGACTCGGTGGGTTGATCTCCATCGGACTCTAACCAGAGGCGTTATAAGGGTGCTCGGCTGGATGTGTTCCGGAGCATGAGAAATATGAGGTCTGCCTGGGTAGCATCCCGAGGTCAAAGTAAACTTGTCTGGGTTACGCCCTCAGTTCAAGTCAGCAGGAGACAGAGATCCGTCGGTGGCTAAAAGGTCCGGGATCACAACGAGTAACAAAGTAGAGTGTGACAACTGCGCGCAATCAAAAAGATATATATATATATATATATATATATATATATGAAATGTTTTAACATGCTTAGAAGTTATTTCTCTTTAAAATCTTCTATGTCATGTAAGTAAGATTGGATAAACTGCTCTTATAGATTGTGAAATATTTTAAAAGTTGCAGCCCACTTAGTACATTAGTACTTAGCCCAAAAATACTTTCAAATGTTTTCAGGTTAATGGCTGGTGATGACGGGGCAGAGCTGAGGCTAGAGTTCAACTCCTTATTTTGACTTCCGCTGTAGAACTAGCCAGTATCTGTCTTTTGTTTCTTAACTTAAGACCTATTATGTTGTGACTCTAAACAATATCTTTTGTTGAGCCTAGACTATTGACTCTCAAGTATTTCGATCAGTGAATGTTGGTTATCTGAAGCATGACACTAAACTTGTGATCCTGAAGTTATTATGTTTGTTGATTGATTCGTATCACTTGAATACCTGTCTTTCTTCATCCAAAGGGGCTAAGCCCGAGTGTTATCCCTTTTATTCGGATTTCACAAGGATTCTCCCTTGTTCATTTAGATGATTAGTCGTACCCCAGTTATAGTTATTGTTTCAAGAATTGGGGTGTGACAGATCGACGGTGAACGCATTTAGTTGGTGAACTAATTGTTCCATTCACGATCCATTTTTTTGCTAGAACCTCGATGAGTGGTTCACTATTCTGCCAAGAATATCTTAAAATGTAACACACTGCATTTTCCTTATTACTTATACTATTGAGATGCTATTAAGAGTGTTGAGATATTAGTATTAGCTTATAGCGGATGAGATGAAGTTTTCTCAATAGATTAAGATGTGAGTATTTTTGAAGTCCGATGATGGAGCTATTGAGTGAATTATATTGATAGAATGCGTTTAGATAGAGATGCTGATTGAATTTAGAATAGATTATAGTTTATGTTTCCGATTGAGGAAGAAGCAATCGACTACGATGAGACTTTTGCCCCAGTTGCCAGATTGGACGCAGTCAGGCTCTTCTTAGCCTTCGCAACTCACAAAGGATTCAAGGTACACCAAATGGATGTGAAGTGGGCATTTCTCAATGGAGTGCTCACCGATGAAGTCTACGTAGAACAACCTCCAGGTTTTGAGGTTGCAGGACCAGAAAAGGTGTACAAGCTGAAGAAAGCGCTCTATGGCTTGAAACAAGCACCAAGAGCATGGTATGATACTCTCTCTGAGTATCTCATTGAACAAGGATTCAAGAAAGGATCTGTGGACAGAACATTGTTTACTCTCAAAGAAGGAGAAGATCTTCTACTTGTTCAGATTTATGTCGATGACATAATTTTCGGATCCAAATCCGAACACATGTGCAAGAAGTTTGCTGATATCATGACTAACAAGTTTCAGATGTCCATGATGGGAGAAATTAATTTCTTTCTTGGACTACAAGTCAAGCAGACCAGTGAAGGAATACTGATCAATCATTCAAAGTACGCCAAAGAACTGATCGCCAAGTTCGGTATTCAGCACATGAAATCAGTCAAGATCCCAATGAACACAAACTGGATAGTTGATCTAGGATCAGAAGGAAAATTTGTATCTTCAACTAAATACAGAGAAATCATTGGATCATTGTTGTATTTGACTGCGAGCATACCAGACATCGCGTATGCAGTCGGGGTTTGTGCAAGATATCAGTCAGATCCAAAGGAAGCTCATATGGATGCTGCAAAACGAATTTTGCGATATCTCAAAGGCACACCCAACTTAGGATTGTGGTACCCAGCTGACGATGACTTCAAGCTCACCGGATATTCAGACTCAGATTTTGCAGGATGTAAAATTGATCGCAAATCAACTTCGGGAACTTGTCAATTCCTAGGCAACAAGCTCATATCGTGGTTTTCAAAGAAGCAGACTTCAGTTGCCTCCTCCACAACTGAAGTTGAATATGTTGATGCGGGAAGCTGTTGTTCACAACTCCAATGGTTAGTCCAACAGTTGAAGGACTATGGAATCAATAGTCAGAGAAGCTGATTTTCCCGAGCCGCGATTTCAGCCAGAGTGGAGATTACTTGCAGAGCACGCCAGCTGAAGATCAGTTTTTGGCCAAGCCTCCAATAGACGTTAATGCCGTTCATGAGGTGCGAACTACTGTGAAAGAGGATGCGACCATTGTGGAAGAACGGGCTGATGTGCTGCCATGCAAGGATGATACCGTGCTAAGAGTGCAGAGTGCACCACTCTTGGAGTAGAAGAAAAATGAGAGATCTCGACATAGCTCTTGGTTCGAGAGAATGATGAATGTAATGAGCTCTGCTTGCTCATTAAGAGGACCCACAGCTGAACTGGAGGTTGATGTGCTTTCACGAGGACTAATTCAGCTGACGTTTCATAGCGATTTTGGTTAAGGGATCCTCTACGTCGGGCTGGCGACTTTAAAACTAGCGCTCGGTGGGAGGCAACCCACCGTGGTTTGTTTTTATTTTTCTTGTTCTTTGTTTTCCATTTTTATTTTGGTGTTTTTCCTAAGTTTCGGTTGCTTTGCGGATACTATGATGCTTGGTGTGAATGTCTTGTTTTCAGCGCTGCAATTCTCAATATGCCGCCAGCGCTGCTGCCACCACCGCTGCTGCTCTGCCAGCGCTATACTTCTCCGCGCTGCTCTGCCAGCGCTGACCTACTTCAGTGTGGGCACTTTCTACTCTGCATCGACCACAAATTCCACTCTTCACCGCCTCTCACGATGCTTCAGTTTCCCCATGCCAATAATCAGGGACGTTTTCTCCTCTATTCTTATTTCTTTTGTGCCCTGAGGACATGGCATGCTTTAAGTGTGGGGGGTATTTTATTGTGTTTATGCTTTCAATTGGGCGAGATTAGTCTTTCTATGCTTAGTTTTTGGTCTCGAATCTTACTAATTTTTATGAATTTGTGGAAGAGTAGATGGTTTTCGATGCGCGTTTCAGGTTTGTGTTTGTTTGGTGGTTATTCTTGTTTTACTGTTGATATGTGTTTCTTGATTATGCAAAGAATTTGAGTTTTATTGCAACACGATTGTAAGAAAGTGAAACGTGATTTGTCCGGTAGATGCTAGAAGGAGTGTTGTCATTGTGATTGCCTACGATCGTATCTTATCTGTGAAAATGTTGGACGAATTGCCAACTTTAAAATTGCCAGCTCTGAAACATCTGGCCTGTTCTGAAACGTGACAGCTCTGAGTCTCTGCTCCTCTAGTCCAACTATGAGCATGGGAAACCACGTGAAAAGACTTTGGATTACATCCAAATGGTTTTTATTTCACGAATTATGGCTCAACTGTCGAAAATCTTAAGCACACAAACTGTGAAAAATGGTGATATTGATTATAAAGGCGATCACATTAGGGAATTCACTTCTAGCGGAGAATTGGGTCTGATCGAATTGCTTACATTACTTTTTTGTTGCTTCTTAAACTTTGAGTTACTTGCATAATCGAGAGATGTGTGTTGATTGTAAAATTTTGAATTGACTTTGTGAATGTTTGGATGGAAATTAGCATTGTTGAAATCAATCTCTTCCTAGGATTCATACGGATTTTGCTTGAGGACAAGCAAAAGGCTAAGTGTGGGGGGGTTGATTTATGCTTAATTGTTCTAATTTTAGGGGCTTGCATGAGCTTTATTTTAAGATAATCTTCTGGAAATTGGTGCGTTTTATGGTGTATTTTATGCTTTGCAGGAGATTTAGGTTTTCGAGATGAAGAGTGCAAATTTTGGAGAGTTTGGGCTAAGAATTATGTTTTTGTGCATACTCTGGCACGTCAGAGAAGCGAGTCCCGCATGCCAGAGCAGCGAAATGGGAAGCCAGAGAAATGCGCCAGCGTTAGAGCGACGAAGTGAATCGCCAGAGGAACCAAGTCTCGCCAGAGAAATCAACATATCAGAGCAGAGGAATCACTAGTCAGAGGAATCACTAGTCAGAGGAATCAATAGTCAGAGAAGCTGATTTTCCCGAGCCGCGATTTCAGCCAGAGTGGAGATTACTTGCAGAGCACGCCAGCTGGACTTACCTAAGTACACGATTCTATTGCCTTTAAGAGTCCAGCTTTGCATGGCAACTTTTGGGGAGAAGTCTATAAATAGGGCTTTGTTTTGCATTGAAAAAACTAACGTCTTTGCCCTAATCTTTAGTTCCGCCAAGTTAGCTAAAGCTTAGGTTTATTGCTTTTCTAGTGTTAGTTTCGATTATTGTTCTTAGTTAGTTTAGTGTAGTTCTTTTAATTCATGTTTTAGATTAGTTTCCGTTTAGAGTTGTAATTACGTGACAGATTACTTCTCGAGACGATTTACGGTATTTCTTTAATCAAGTTTATTTATTTACTTTTACCTGCGTTTCCTTTAAATTCTGCAATTTAAATTATGCAATTGAGTTTCTGCCTAGTTAGATTAGATTAGAAGTTTTAATTAAAGTTATTTAAATTCAATTTGCCTAGTTAATTCCTTTACTTTAAGTTGGTTTAATTCTTGCCTAGGGTTTAATAGTTTAATTCACCTAGATAATTTTAAGATTAAGTTTTTAGTTAAGTTTAATTCACAAGCGTTAGTTAATAATTCCTTTTCGCCTAGTTAAGTTTAAATTCATGTTAATTTACTTTCCATGTTTTAGTTTAAAAATCTTAAGTTTACAGCTTTCTTGTGACATAATTAAAAGTCCTTAAAGATCTTCCTTGAGAGACGACATTGGGTTAGCTTATCACTTGTAACACCCCGATTTTCCATAAGATAATATTAGATTATTCTCTAGGATATTTGGTGAGATTTGAAAAATCTAGGATTTATTTAAGCCTAGAATAAATTAGATTTTAGAATAAATGTGTCGTTATTCATTTCTCATCATATTTAAAATTTGCATTTACATTTCTTTAAGTATTTTCACCACATGAGCTCAACTGCATTGTATTGTCATATTATTTTGAAAATATATTTTATCTAAAAATCTATTTAGAATATATATATTATATAATAGATGTATAAGTAGTTTCATAAATTGGTGATTCAATATACGTATAAATATTGATAGCATATAGACATAAATATATGTCTAAGGTGATAATCCTACGTATTACATATATATATCCATATTGAAGAGATAATCATCTCTAGTTAATAAAAATGACAATATACGTGTAAAAATTCCTAGACTAAGTAAGCTAAGCTAGTAGTCTATAAAGTAACCTATGGTAATGACTAATCATACCTACAATTTTCCTCTATATATAGGATCGACTGGTTTTATAAAGAAATCACACAAATCATAATACACTCATATTTCATATATCAAGAGGTGTCAGACCAGCAATTAAGTGAAAGGTAATTTCATGTAATAAGATATCATGCACACACATGCACGTAGATATATATATATATATATAGTTAGTTAGTTATTAATAATTATATTATGTTAATTAAATATTAGGGATCTATTTATGTGAATAAAAAAAAAGAAATACTTATTGTTAGGTACAATAAGGTTGAGCTCGTGACAATCGTTTATATTTCAAGTTCGACAGCATCATTGCCAAGGTGGGTTCTATTTTCCAAAATATATTTGAGTTATTAAGCTCTGATGTTATTATATGAAATGTGGTATGTCCATGAAATGTTTTCACGTTCTCCCACTGTTTAATGCTCTTATGTTAACAATTATGGCTTTTAATGGGTCTCACACACCTATTAAAAGTTGTGCGCACGGTCTTAAGGTAGTGGATTGATCCCCACGAGCCTTATAGCCGAAATGAGGATTTTGGGTTCGCCCTTAATCCGGCTAGATGGTGTAGCTGACATGGGTTCGTCCCGGGGTCCCATCTAGTTAATGATGAATGAATGAATGATTACTTCCTAGGGGTCGCCCAGGGACTACGAATAAAATGATAAGGGTAACAGTGGTGCTACGGTATGGCGCGCGCAAATGAATGAAAATGATTTGTGATTATAGAAGTTAAATGTTTTATTTTTAAAACCTTCTATAATTCACGTATGTGCATGGACTATCATATGAAAATGATCATTCAAAAATGCACGACCCACTGAGTACACTAGTACTCAGTCCACAAATCTTTTCAATCTTTTCAGGTTAGTAAGATGGTGGAGACGGAAGCAGCTGTGGCGGGTTGGCTGCAATATGTTGAAATAGCTAGCTATTATATTTAAAAAATATGTCATATATTTTGAGTATGTAAAATGCTAGTTAAAGATTATATATATGATATTATTATTATGCAATAATTTAATTATCGCTCGATGGAGAGTGCATGTAGTCGGCCCCTCTTGGACGCTTGACCAAAGCCCTCATGATCATGTTGTGCTATGCCAATTCCATGAGTGAGCTGGTCGGTCAACTCCTTTTGGCGAGCTAGACTCGATTACCCCATCATTTACCGCTTTATTAAAATTGTAATTAAATGTCCGACTGCTTAGCCGCACACATTTGTAGACTGGTTCTAAACCACCAGCGTGCTGAGCCAAGCTTTCCGACTTGAATATTAAATATGTTATAATACTTAGTTTAATTATCTAACAACGATTACTATACATTAATATTCTTTAAGAATATTAACAAAAAGAGATGAACATATATATTATTATATTATTATTAAATATTTACAATTATTATTATTATTATTATTATTATTATTATTATTATTATTATTATTATTATTATTATTATTATTATTATTATTATTATCCCCTTTCTTTCCCGCTTCTTAAATCCAACCCCTAGTCACGTTCCGGCATTCGTGCCTTCCTTCGGGAATTGGGGCGTGACAGAGTGGTATCAGAGCAGGATCCTGTCGGATCCGCGCTCCCAGTTTGGTACCTGATTAATATCAAAGTAATATTATTGACTTTGAATTAATCAATAAATGAATAAATTATGGTATATGTGATTAATTATTAAAATGCAGCAACCCCCAGCTAGCTATCTCTCCACCGAGGTATATTATTTATATAAGAAGCATGAATTAAAAATTGTATGTGTTTGCGCGCAGAAATTATTATTCGGAAAATATTTGATGGAATATTTTTATTGAGTTTCTCATATGAGTTTCTCACAAGAAATGGATTATGCATATATTGTTATGCATTAAAGATATGCTTCAATATCATGGTTGATTTCTTCTATGCATAATGGTTGGAAAATATGTGATTACTTTTATGATAAAAGAAAGTGATAAGAAAAGGATATAATGAAATGATCCAAATGTTGCATTGGACATAGTTATGTTAGCTAATAGAGAGACTTATTAAGGATATCTTTTATGACAGATGGCAACTAGAACCCGAGGTAGAAACAACGGAAACCCTGAGAATGAGGAACTAGTTAATCATATCCCAATTCGAGATACCGAAAATATGTTCAGGAAACAACACCCTCCGATTTTTGATGGCCTAGGTGATCCTGTAGACGCCGAAAAATGGGTTAGAACGATAGAAAGAATCTTTGCCTATATAAGGTGTGACGATAAAGAAAAGGTAATTTGTGCAAAATACCAAATGATCGATGAGGCTGACTTCTGGTGGGAATCAGTCGAAAGGACTATGACTCAGGCTGACTTGGGAAGGCTTCAAGGAAAAGCTATTTGAAAAGTTTATTCCAGAATGCTATAGGCAAAAGAGACAGAATGAGTTTTGGAATTTAAGGCAGAAAAAGAATACGGTAACAGAATATGATCGTGAATTTAATCGATTGTCAAGATATTATCCACAATTGGTGGATACTGATGAAAAGAAGGCGGACAAATTCAGAAAAGGGCTGCATCCTGATATTGCAATATCATTGGCTAGTCAAGGAACACTAACCTATGCCCAATCACTAACAAGGGCTTTAAACATTGAGTCATTATTACCAAAAGAAAGAGAGAAGAAACCTATACAACAATTTGGTGGAAATATGGAAAAGAGAAAATGGAAAGACGAATCATTCGAAGAAGGAAATTCGAAAAGAAAATTTTTTAGAGAACCACCACCACAACAATCACAACAACAACAACAGCAGTTTCAGCAACAACTACGACAACTGCAGCAGCAAAACCAGCAATACCCTCAACAGTGGGAATTTCAGGGACAAAAACCTGTGTGTCCCCAGTGTAACAAACCTCACTTAGGAGAATGTCGGATGGGGACAAATGTTTGCTTTAAATGTGGAAGACCAGGACACATGGTTAAAGATTGCACCGATAGAAAAGAGTTAAAATAAAGTAAACAACAACGAGCCCGGTCCCCAAATTGATTGACCAAGGTACGCAAATTTCGAGGACGAAATTTTTATAAGGAGAGAGGGATGTAACACCCCGATTTTCCATAAGATAATATTAGATTATTCTCTAGGATATTTGGTGAGATTTGAAAAATCTAGGATTTATTTAAGCCTAGAATAAATTAGATTTTAGAATAAATGTGTCGTTATTCATTTCTCATCATATTTAAAATTTGCATTTACATTTCTTTAAGTATTTTCACCACATGAGCTCAACTGCATTGTATTGTCATATTATTTTGAAAATATATTTTATCTAAAAATCTATTTAGAATATATATATTATATAATAGATGTATAAGTAGTTTCATAAATTGGTGATTCAATATACGTATAAATATTGATAGAATATAGACATAAATATATGTCTAAGGTGATAATCCTACGTATTACATATATATCCATATTGAAGAGACAATCATCTCTAGTTAATAAAAATGACAATATACGTGTAAAAATTCCTAGACTAAGTAAGCTAAGCTAGTAGTCTATAAAGTAACCTATGGTAATGACTAATCATACCTACAATTTTCCTCTATATATAGGATCGACTGGTTTTATAAAGAAATCACACAAATCATAATACACTCATATTTCATATATCAAGAGGTGTCAGACCAGCAATTAAGTGAAAGGTAATTTCATGTAATAAGATATCATGCACACACATGCACGTAGATATATATATATATATATATATATATATATATAGTTAGTTAGTTATTAATAATTATATTATGTTAACTAAATATTAGGGATCTATTTATGTGAATAAAAAAAAAGAAATACTTATTGTTAGGTACAATAAGGTTGAGCTCGTGACAATCGTTTATATTTCAAGTTCGACAGCATCATTGCCAAGGTGGGTTCTATTTTCCAAAATATATTTGAGTTATTAAGCTCTGATGTTATTATATGAAATGTGGTATGTCCATGAAATGTTTTCACGTTCTCCCACTGTTTAATGCTCTTATGTTAACAATTGTGGCTTTTAATGGGTCTCACACACCTATTAAAAGTTGTGCGCACGGTCTTAAGGTAGTGGATTGATCCCCACGAGCCTTATAGACGAAATGAGGATTTTGGGTTCGCCCTTAATCCGGCTAGATGGTGTAGCTGACATGGGTTCGTCCCGGGGTCCCATCTAGTTAATGATGAATGAATGAATGATTACTTCCCAGGGGTCGCTCAGGGACTACGAATAAAATGATAAGGGTAACAGTGGTGTTACGGTATGGCGCGCGCAAATGAATGAAAATGATTTGTGATTATAGAAGTTAAATGTTTTATTTTAAAACCTTCTATAATTCACGTATGTGCATGGACTATCATATGAAAATGATCATTCAAAAATGCACGACCCACTGAGTACACTAGTACTCAGTCCACAAATCTTTTCAATCTTTTCAGGTTAGTAAGATGGTGGAGACGGAAGCAGCTGTGGCGGGTTGGCTGCAATATGTTGAAATAGCTAGCTATTATATTTAAAAAATATGTCATATATTTTGAGTATGTAAAATGCTAGTTAAAGATTATATATATGATATTATTATTATGCAATAATTTAATTATCGCTCGATGGAGAGTGCATGTAGTCGGCCCCTCTTGGACGCTTGACCAAAGCCCTCATGATCATGTTGTGCTATGCCAATTTCATGTGTGAGCTGGTCGGTCAACTCCTTTTGGCGAGCTAGACTCGATTACCCCATCATTTACCACTTTATTAAAATTGTAATTAAATGTCCGACTGCTTAGCCGCACACATTTGTAGACTAGTTCTAAACCACCAGCGTGCTGAGCCAAGCTTTCCGACTTGAATATTAAATATGTTATAATACTTAGTTTAATTATCTAACAACGATTACTATACATTAATATTCTTTAAGAATATTAACAAAAAGAGATGAACATATTTATTATTATATTATTATTAAATATTTACAATTATTATTATTATTATTATTATCCCCTTTCTTTCCCGCTTCTTAAATCCAACCCCTAGTCACGTTCCGGCATTCGTGTCTTCCTTCGGGAATTGGGGCGTGACATCACTGCTAGGATGTCCTTGTTCTATTGCAAGTTAATCTAGAGGTGTTTCTAGTTGAGTCAGCCATCACCACCAATACAGAGCACACAACAGCCATCACCACCAATACAGAGCACACTACAGCCATCGCCACCAAATACAAAGCATATAACAGGATGTATCACCACAAATACAGAGCACCAATAGCCTAATGCACACATGAACACATATCACAACAGCACACTTTAATACCCACACATCTCATATCATAAAGAAATCATAGATGGCCATCACACTATAGGTATGAGCAAGATTTTATCATTTCAGCACCCATTTGACCAATACAGCCCTAGTACTCTCGCATGCAACCGATTACCACAAAGAAACCATACACATAACACTGATTACGTAAATAAGCAGGGGAAACATGGAAGATCTCACCCAAAAGTAAGTGGAAAGCAATATGGCAAGCAAATGATGGTGAGATTCGGATGCAGTGCTCCAAAAATCGTCCGATTTCCCCTTCGAATCCTCCAATTCCTTAGTATCCGCCACCGGATCTGGGGCATTCCTCACTCAGAAAGTCGATTTCCCATGATTCATAACAGAGAAGGTCAAAATCAAGACCGATATCAGAGTCGATTCCTTCGTCCATTTTCATCCTTGCGGGGCAAGAGCGGCGGTTGATTGGAGGTTAGAACGGAGGGGTCGGACTCTGATCTACCACGTACTCTCCGAGCTCTTCAATCTCTGATGCGCCGAGCCCATACTCCTCGGGCGATGCCGGCATCGTCTCCGACATGGAGAAAGGGAAGTACACCGGCGGCGGATCACCCCACGAAGAGCAAGAATCTTCGGTGTCGGGAATAACCTCGTCGCTCAGATACTTCTTCCAAATGAAGGAAGGTTTCATCACGACGTAGTGAAGAACGGAGAATGACGGCGGAGTAAAGAACGGAGGAAGACGATGCGCACGCCAATTTCAGAGAGAGAGTGAGTGACAAATTCGGGTGGGATGGGTATAGAATTAGGGTTTGTAGTTAGATTTAAATATAAGTCTTAATTAAACAACTAAGGGGGCGTTTACTTCGCATGATTGATAAAATAGAGGATTGAGTATTTTTATCCTCAAGAGTAGGATTATATGGGATAAGAATCAAGTAAAACTAGCTTAAATGATAAAAATAATTAAGGGCTTTGGGATATCCAAAGTTTCAATTCAACAAAGTAAACAAGGGATTAGCCTTACTATTTTTATCTATTACCATATAATAGAATGGGCTACCATTCCAAATCACCTAATAGAATGGGCTACCATTTTCGAAACTGCCTAACCCAAAAACAGAGGCCCATTTAAATGCGGACAAGGCTATATACAACACAAACCCTAAGGTTTGTTTCCATCGCCACTCCCATAGCTACCGATTTCTACCTTGCGTTCAAAGAGGCGATTCGTTCGCTAGAGTTTCTCCTTCAACCATGAGAGCTAAGGTAAATATTTGTCTTTAGGTTATTCATTCATAATCCATGGTATTTTTATTATAGAATGTACGAATGATTTAATTCTGTCTTATCTAACAGTGGAAGAAGAAGCGTATGAGGAGGTTGAAGAGGAAGCGCCGAAAGATGAGACAGAGATCCAAGTAGTCTACCCAATTCTCGGCGCGTCGTTTCTAGGGTTTCATCTTCGTTTACGTTATTTGCTTTTCGAATTTTGTTATGTAATAGTGGGTTATGACTCTTCTAAACTTCATGTTCTTGGATCTACTCTTTAATCAATTGAGATTTTCGTTCATAATCACTGTTATTTTTTTTTTAATATTTGGTATTTGTTTAATGTTTAGTTATTTATCTGGTGATAATTGCGTATTATTCTTTTATATTTCTGTTTTTATCGCCGGTTCTATTTCGTTGGATATTTTCTTTTGAAAGTAGCTGATTTAGTATGTTGGTATGTTATTTTGTGATTAAATAAATTAGGATCCGAGTGAAATTATAGTTGGCAGTGGCACAGCATTGTGATCTTGCAATAATGTTAAAATGTTTGATGAATCAGCTCAGGTTTTTATCTTTGCTGAACCAGTTCTTAGTTTTTTGGTTTATCTTTAACTATAGCATTAAATAATTTATGTTGAAACGGCATAATTTCCTTGTGCAATCAAATGCCAATAGCTGTTCTGTGTTTGCTGTGGATGAAATTGATGAGATATTATGGGGAAAATTCTATCGTGCCACTGCTTCAATATAGCTGCACCGTTCCGATTGAGACACGTGTAATGTAAAAAAAAAGAAAAAAAAGAGGTAACCATGGTTTGGCTGGCCGCTCGAGGCTGGCCGCTCAAGGAAAAAATTGCAGAAATTTCCACCCGAAGAAAAAATTGGATTGGATCCGTGTCTGAGATACGTCGAGAAATTTTGGCCGAGAGCAACATTGTTCAACGGCGAATTTGACGCTGAATCCGAATATGTTTTCAGATTCAAGAACGATGGCGTATAAAAAAAGTGCCTGAGAGTTTCGGTGAGGCGATCACTGTTTCGGCCAACGGCTCTCGATATTTGCGCCAGATTTTTCAACGGGAACATGATGGTGAGTCGGAAAAATAGTTTCTGAATTATTGTATTTTTGTATTTTGTTCGAAATGGTGTTTTATGTTGAATTTGCTATTTTATAATGAATTTTGTTTCCAATAAATTGGTCCTTCTTCGTCTTCTTGAGTGCATCGCCGTGGTGGAGGTGGCTCTTTCGCCTCTCCTTCTCTCTGCCGACCTCACCTACTCCGATTTCCTCAATCCCTCTTTTCTCTCTCTAAAGATCCAATTTCCGATTTCCTCAATCCCTCTTTTTTCTCTCTAAAGATCCAATTTTGCTCGAGGGTTTTTGATTGTGTAGCGTTCCAGCCGTTAGCTCGCTAGTATTTCAAAGGTGGTGATCTCGGCTTTCGTTTTGATGCCTCTCTTTGCAATTTACACTCTGATGTACTGAATCGTTGGTCTGGCGGTTTGCTTATTTTGGTGGTAGTTTGAATTGAATATTGGTTGATGATTTTCTGAAACTCGTATATGGGTTTAATGTGTGCTTTTCTAGTCAACGAACAGGAAATTTCTATCTTACCTTTATGTGAATTCTCTTATTCAACTTTTTGCATGTGTTTGTTTGCCACAATTCTAAGTTTCTCTGGTGATTAATCAGTATTTTGTTTCTGTCTAGGTAGATTGATTAGTCTTGTAGAACTTAGAAGAAGGCCTGAATGGAAAGCAAAATCAGCGGATCCATAAAATCTGTTGTGAACCTTCAAATTCGATGCAATAATCATTTTGTTGTGAACCTTCAAATTCGATGCAATAATCATTTTGTTGTGAACCTTCAAATTCGATGTGGAGTCCATAAAATCTGTAGTTCTCCTGGAGCGGATCCTGTATAGAATCCAGAAATTTTCAGACATGTAGATGTTTAATTCTAATTGTTTAGATGCCTATGGACATTTATACGTTTTAGAGGTTGCATGAAAACTACACTAGTTATTGAGTTATCCAATTTATCTCCTAATAATTTATATAATGTGCTTATGTATTTGGCTTCAGTTTCTGAACTTTGTGTCTGACGAAACTATTTACATTTGGTTTTCTAGATTGCAGTTGCTCTTGCTGTTGCAGCCATCCCTGAAGGGCTACCTGCTGTTGTTACAACGTTAGTTCTTTATTCTGTTTTACATAACATGTCATATGTACATCAGCATTCTCATACCGTTTTTCTCGGAAAAGACCTGGCAAATGTGGCAAGGGATTGGCTTTGATAATGAGTTGTTGGACAAATCACTGAGCAACTTATTGGAAGACCTCTGAATCTGTTTGTCACATGCTCTGTACGATTTGCTATAGTATCTGTCATGGATTTGTGAGAACTTTTAGCAGGCACTCCCTGTTAGCTCTATTTCAGAGTATAGTTATTGTTTGCCTTCTAATTGGCACCTTTGTTCGGGAATAGTAATCAGTTTCTTTTTGCTGTATTCTATTCCCTCGATTGTCCTAGATACAACAATTCCAAGTTTAAATATGCTTGAGCTGTTCTAGCATCCTTGAGAATACATTTTGCTCAAAGTATAAGGTGTAGGCACCCTACTGCAAGTATTTTTGATGAATATATTTTCGGAGAGGATTATTTAGATGTTCTATAGTAGGTAATAAACAACTATTAAAAAGGCTTGCAAGAAAGATCACTTTTTGGCTCATGAAGGTTGGCTATGGATTTACTAGGTTATTGTCTTAGGTATGCCAGATAAGGATGCTTATTCAGTCTCTTACTTTCACCCAGCAGTGTTGATATACTTGCAGATGAAGAGAAACTTACTTTCACCTCTGTTTTTTGAGGAAATGCTGATTGTTTCAAATCCATGCTTAAGAAGCAGCTTAGCTTTCCGCCTTACACATCTTAATTTCTCTGAGTGTCAGCAGGTGTCTAGCTCTTGGAACGAAACGAATGGCTCGTTTAAATGCTATAGTTAGGTCATTGCCATCAGTAGAGACCTTAGGCTGTACAACAGTGATTTGCAGTGACAAGACTGGTACTCTGACTACTAATATGATGTTTGTCTCGAAGGTATCAATTTACACACAATAATCCTTCGTTCTTCTTTTACTTCTTTTATTTTCCTCTGGGTTATACTTTTTTTAAGGTTGAGAAGGGGGAATATATGCTTTGGAATGTTTCTCCTTTATTAGCTTTGTCAGAAGCTCTGATAAATTTCTCTACACTTCTTGCATTTTAGCACTTATGGTTTCACGTAATGCTAGACTAATTATTTTTTTGTATTTTTCCCCATCAAGCTTCAATTATTCTGCCCATGTGTTTAAGTGTGCATATACTTATTTACACCAATATGTTATTATGTACTGCATATTTTCTTACAACTACTTTCACTGTAAAAGTTGATTCAAATGGCATTGCTACTTTGGATCACTAGGAATTCCCCATTTTTTGTGAGGACCATTGTGATGTTTATATCGAAAGTGGCAGACTGTGTCAGCCTTCCTAAAGAACTAATATTAAGTATAACATCTGCTTTCTCTTTGCAGGTATCTGTGCTCCATTCTGCAAATCATGTTCCTGTTGTAGTTTAATACATTGTAAGTGGCACCACATATGCTCCAGAAGGTACTATCTCCGACAGCACTACAGAGCTACAGGTAGTGTTCTATTCATGACATTAGGTTTGTATTTATTGATTGATTATAAGTTTAACACTAGACCAGTTTTCGAAATATCAATAGTTAGTGCAATGGATTTTGTACCAGCATTATTTATCTTGAAAAAATCATGTTTTCTTATCAACTTATATTTAGTTTCATATCTTCTACAATGTATTGATGTTTCTGACTGCTGTCTAAAATTTGTCTACTTTGTACTTTGTTATTCCATATGGTCACAGATTCTTCTTCTCCCCTTGCTTGCTTACCAATCCAACTACAATTTTTTTTTTGAGAACCACCATCTACCAAAAATTTATTAAGGATATATGCACCTTTTTCCTGATTATTTTGGCTTATTATCTTTCATATACTCTTTCGAAGGACCCTGTTTTCCCTCTCTTTATAGCTCATCCAATCTCCCTAGGGTCTGTCTAGGTTCCAGGTGGCCTTTTACCGTTCCTGCTTTTCCAAATTCACCTTGCTCAGCCCTGCTGGACAGCTGGCTCCTTTTAGAATATTGAGCTTCTACTATTTTTACATGATTCTTACTTGTCTATTTTTATTTTGGCTTTATTATAGTCACATATTGACAACTTTTATGTTTGTTATTGATTATTTGTGAGTTCTTCTTAATGAAGATTTATCTGGGACCTAATGCAGCTTGGGCTTCCAGCTAATTTTCACTGCCTTCTACACACAGCAATGTGCTCTGCCCTTTGCAATGAATCTATTAATCAGAGGCATGTCTGACTGAAACATAAGGAAGTTTGGACAACCATCTGGTTGCACCATTTCGTTATTGGGTATAATTTCCAACTATTTAGATATGGAACCTGTTGTCCAATTACCACTTGTGATTTCCTCACCAGTCTATGGCAGGCAGTATTATAGCTAAAGTCAATGATATTGTTGGTTTGAGGAATTCAACCACATGCTTATTTATGGAATGAGGAATGAGTCTTTCATATGTGGCTATTTTTTTCAAACTGACACTAATGTTGTACTTAAATACTAGCTTCTTGCAATTTTTCCATAGTTTTCTGTCAATTTGTTTGTTTAGGTTTCTTTTCTTGCTTAGATGAGGTGTTCCTTATGTCCTCTTTTTGTTGTCATGCACTTGGTTGGAGATAATGCTCCTCTACATTTCACACCAGCTCTTCAGTTTTGAAAAACTCCACAAATATCTTGGTCTTATCGGGCTTGCGTATAGTTTATGTCTTATTATTATATACGAGGACAATCTTCTGCCTACTTGATTTTCTTTTGCTTGTTTATAGTTTGTTGTTGCTGGAACATGTTTTTGACTAGATCTGAAGAATATTATGAATTATACAAGGCGAAAGATGGAGGGGGCTTTCCTCTTTTTTATGTTTGTCGAATTTAGGTGAATCTATTCTAATAGTTCAGCAGGTCAAAATCATTTGCACTGTCTTTTTATAGTCTCTATTCCCAAACTTACTCATGGAGCCTTTTCTTTTACTTAGGAAATTATATTACAACCCTGGAACTGGAGGGTTTCAGTGAGCGTCACTTCAAACATAAAAAAAACAGCAGAACCATTTGGTGTGTCCAATAACTCACCTAAATGCTCTTATTTGCAGCTATGAAACAGGTGATTGCAATTTGGCAAGATGTGAAGTTTGCAAAATTTCAATCTCTACACTAATTTCCAATAACTCACCTAAATTGTTTTACACTCTGTCCTTGTTGGAGTCCAAGGGTGATAATTGGATTTGTGCATTTTCCTTTCCAGTTCAGTCCAAGGGAAAGCAAACATCAGGTTAACCAGGACCATGGACTTTATAGTATGTATTAGTAAGGTGTTGTCGTTAGCTGTTATCAGAGCTATTCTCTCCCAATTTTATCCTGAAAATTACTGTAGCCCCTGGCCGATTGGCTCAAAGCAGCAGAAGCTAGCCACATCTGTATCATTCATTGGCTCAAAGCAGCAGAAGCTAGCCACATCTGATATAAAGTGAGAAGACCAACTGATTTTTTTATTTTATTTTATCTTCTGCTGATTTTTAGTATCTCGAGCTCTGAGCTGCTTGTGCAGGGATGACGACGTTGCAAAGTGGAAGAAGGTGGAGATGGTGTTGGAAGCATATGGATCAGATGCTAATTCAATATTGCAGCTGACAACATCAAAAAGGTCTACAATATGGCTTGATCAAGTCTCAGCACTACCTTTGGACACTCACAATGTGTGTGATTGCACATTTCTTTCTCAAACTTTTAATTGAAGGAAATTTGTTGTGACTGAGATTGTTGTACTTGTTCCTAACTACCATTTGCAGGGACATGGATTTCGACAAGATCTTTTCGACATGCTTGCTGCTTTGAAGCCGGGATTTATTAGATTTCCAGGTACTTGATGTGTAACAGATTTCCTATTCCCATTGTTTCATAGGATTCAGCTACAAGAGAACGTGAGTTTGGCGTGTTTTCTTGGAAGGCGGCTCGTTTGTGGAAGAGACAGACTGATGAATGCATTTAGATGAATGCATTAATTTAGTTTTGAAAAGTCTATTTCTCTTTCATAACTCGTCATGGATGTGCCACTCGGATGCCAAGCAGCTGAGAAGGTCTGAAATTCGAATCCTTTTCCGTTTAGCTAGTAATGTTGCTGTCAAATACTTCATGGTTTGTTAGACTAGGAAAAATGGATTTCTAGGAACCAGATTTGGGATCTACACTTGCCTCATTATGCTATTCATTTTATTCATTAGGAAAGATGAGAGTTATTGGTTTTGAAATTTTGATCTATTAAATGACCAGTTCATTTGTCATGCTGTTGTGACTACTGTCATCTGTTCAACTCGATAACCTTATTTGAATTAGCAACTGACTTACATATTGCAAGTTTCAGTTCAGTTGGTAGCCAATAATAGTAAGATGCATAGATGTGATTGTATTTTAGTGATTCAACTATATATGTACTTAAACTGAACTGAAACTAGCTATAATAGTAAGATGCAAGAGCTGCTGCAGCTGCTTGAGCTAGCTATACACTATATTCTTTGTGAAGATAATCATACATATTAAATGATTGTTTTTCTTCTGTTTTGAGGTTGCTTCAGAAAGCAGTGAGAAAAAGAAACCTTGTGTATTGGTGGCAGTGGTCATGAGTGAATCTAAATATTATTGAATTTTGAACAATTTTGGTCGCTTTTATTTTGTAGAAAAAGCAATCTTGTATTCAATTTTTTGGCTACCATCTCAATGAATGTGAACCCCCTAAGATTCTTGCCCAATGTTTTGAACTAGTATATTTTATTTGTCTTGAAATTGAAATATTGTTATGATAAAATTACAATGGCTGCTCTTCCGATCCCAATCAATAGCAGCTAATTCTCAACCAAACATAATATAAGGACCTAGGCTGCGCTCCACAGATACTCGATGGTTTATCCCATTTCATACTTACTTTATAAAACTAATAAAAACAAGTAGAATATGGGAAATTAAGTTTTCTGGTAATGAATAATGGGATTTGGCTTTCTAACCATCAGAATAATAAACAATATTGTCATTATTGAATTTTAGATGCCCCACTACATGTGGTATACGTATATTAAAAAATAAAAGTAATAAGCATCCTACGGTGGATATTGGTGAAGTCAAAGGCATCAACGGCTGCGATGAAAATCTCATTTCAATCCAACTTCTTCTAAAGGCTTGGGCTACAGAAATACAGAATTAATCAAACCCACGCAAACAAAGAAGCGAGATGGCGATGGCGGCAACTCTGGCTAGGCGAAGGGCGGAGGTGTTGTTCTCTGAGACAAATTATCGAACATGTGGCGTTCGTCTGAAACGCAAGCCACCGAGCATGACGTTCTAGCACCAGTCTCTACAAACTTTGGGAGGGCGGCACAACCATGACTAGGCAGAAGACAACGCCTAGCTCTCCTATCTATCTGCAATTTGCATTTTACTATCAATTTAAGCACTAACACATATCATACATACATGGTATATATAGCAAGTTCTTGATAAGAGTTTGAAGGTCAGTATCTTTCACCAGCGAGATAGAGGCGTATTCCTCGACCCTCATCAGCTTTTCCAGCTCTCGAACGAGTCGACTCTGTGAAGCTCTCCAAAGGCAGATCGACGTTAGCATCTTCGAAGTTGACAATAAACCCACTGAATCATACCTCCTCCTCGTTTGTTACATCGATGATTTGTGATGTTTCGTTGTCCAGCGGGAGGAGGACACCAATAAGGGAAACAATTGAACAACCGATATGTGAGGCAAGTGAGGGAAAATCCAAGGAGAATGAATGATTTATGTGATGAGAAACGAAGGAGGGAGAAATGAGGGAAAATTGAGCAAAAAAGTAAATAAATTGCCTCTTAACTTTTGGAGGGATTTTTTTCGTTTAGGGCGGGAAGTGATTTCCTTAGGGGGGAAACAAAAATTTTCATGTCATATTAATTTATCATGAGATTCTATACCTCGACTCTTTGACAAAGAATTCACTGAAAATGATAATTATAGAGAAATTATACGATATAAAATATTAGTGGAAAATATTCATGATATAATATATTAAAATAATATATCAATAAAAAATAAAAATATTTTCGGGTAATATATTAATAAAAAATACTAGCGGACAATAATTTTAGATAATATTTTCACTATTATATTTTATATTTCACTATAATTAATGGATAATATTTCATTATTATATCTCCACTAATATATTGAAGATATTTATTGAAGCAAGATAACTCTTTCAAACACAACTAGCGTCTAACCCTGTCGAATTTCGACGGGAATTATTTTATGTCATCATTTATAATTATTTTATGTTATTTTTATTACTATAGCATATGAAATAGTCATATCAAATTAAATTAGTAATACAATATTTAAAATAATATTAATCTTAATCACTTTCGCCAATTAAATGTAGGTTGTAATAATAGAAATACATTTTTGTATAAATATTCATTTGATAAAGTTTATAAAAAATTAATGTGGGATTGAAGATTTTACAAGAAAAAAAAAATGTAAATTTAAAGTATGATATGATGTACGATTGATGTGTCACATCTGCTGTTAATTGTATATCGATAATATTTACTCTCTCCATCCCTCAAACATTTTCCTTCTTTTTTTTTTCTATGTTGGTTCGTCCTCAAAACATCTTCCTAACCTGTTTTTGGAAACAATTTCACTAATTATTATTTTTACAATTTCATTTTTTGTGGGACTCGTTCTCCACTTTCACTAACTATCACTCTTATAATTTCACTTTTTGTGGGACACATTCTCCACTTATCAAATAAATAACTAACTTTTATTAAAACTCGTGTCAGTCCTCTCTTAGGAAGATGTTTGGGGGACGGATGGAGTATTAAGTTTGTTCAAATTCTTTAAATTTGACGGATAAGAAATAATTTAACTAAACATATGTCATCTGAGTATCATCTCATATGGACCTAATAAGACCAGATAATCATATTAAGCTCTAAAGATTACATGTGACATTTGAACGTCAAAATTTTGAAAACCATATTCTTTGGAGTTTGAAATACCACATCTAAATTTTGAGCATCATCTTGTATGGAGCTCGAAGATTATAACTTACTTGTGAGTATCATTTTGTCTAGAATTTGTGAAACTATAATTAAGTTATGAGAATAATCTCGTCTCAAACTTTAAACAACATCGCCAAATTTGAAATCATATTCAATCATATAGTAAATTGTTTAAGTAAATACATCTATATATAAACGTATTATATATATATATATACATATTAATTTGTGAGTATGATGTGATAAACTTAAACTAATATTATATAATAAAATAAAATACAAATATAAATCTTTTTTAAATATGAAAATTGATTAAAAATTTAGAAAAAAATAAGAATGAATGAAAATTGAAGAAAATTAAAATAGAGTAATTATACGGCGCCACATAGGATAGGATTTATTTTGCTATTATATATATATATATATATATATATATATATATATATATATATATATATAGATTGCAAGTGATAATTTTAAGATTCAAACATAGGATTCACTAATTGGATTCAAATACTTGAAGCAAGATTTCACTAATATCGATGAAAAATAAAATATATTAAGTGTATTTAGCTATTGCACTAGAGTAAATGATTGAAGTGTGGAATATCTACCTCATAAAATATAATGTAGAGTTTTATGTTCAAACTTAGGATATGTGTCACGTGTTCAACGATTATCACACCCCGTGTTATATAATAGCCAAATATACTCCCGTTGACGTTATAAATAAGAAATATGGGTTGAAATCACAATAATTGATAAAAAAAATCACATTGTTCTTCATTACTCGGTCGAGTACTCGATGGCGTACCATCGAGTACTCGACCGAGTTGTGAAGAACAATCATGATTTTTTTTTATCAATTATTGTGATTTTCACCTACATTTCTTGTTTGCAATGTCAACGAGAGTATATTTTGCTATTATATAACACGGGTTGTGACAATAATTGAACACGTGACACATATCCTAAGTTTGAAGATAAAAGTCCACACTATGTCTTATGAAGTAGATATTCTACACTTCAATCATTTACTCTAGTGCAATAGCTAAATACACTTAATATGTTTATTTTTCATCATATTTAGCATAAACACGTTAGTTAAGAACGACGGAACGCTTCGTATCATTAAAATTCACAAGAGAAATAGCAAAATCGAAGATTGTTCTTCACTACTCGATGGAGTACTCGATGGCATTCACCATCGAGTACTCGACCGAGTAGTAAAGAACAATCATGATTTTTTATCAATTATTGTTATTTTCACCCAAATTTCTTGTTTGCAACGTCAACGAGAGTATATTTTGCTATTATATAACACGGGTTGTGACAATCATTGAACACGTGACACATATCCTAAGTTTGAAGATAAAAGCCCACACTATGTCTTATGAATTAGATATTCTACACTTCAATCATTTACACAAGTGCAATAGTTAAATACACTTAATATGTTTATTTTTCATCATATTTAGCATAAACATGTTAGTTAAGATCGACGGAACGCTTCGCATCATTAAAATTCATGAGAAAAATAGCAAAATCGAAAATTGTTCTTCACTACTCGATGGAGTACTCGACCGAGTAGTGAAGAACAATCATGTGTTTTTTTTTATCAATTATTGTGATTTTCACCCACATTTCTTGTTTGCAACGTCAATGAGAGTATATTTTGCTATTATATAACACGGGTTGTGACAATCATTGAACACGTGATACATATCCTAAGTTTGAAGATAAAAGTCCATACTATGTCTTATGAATTAGATATTCTACACTTCAATCATTTACACAAGTGCAATAGTTAAATACACTTAATATGTTTATTTTTCATCATATTTAGCATAAACACGTTAGTTAAGATCGACGGAACGCTTCGTATCATTAAAATTCACGAGAGAAATAGCAAAATCGAAGATTGTTCTTCACTACTCGATGGAGTACTCGATGACGTTCACCATCGAGTACTCGACCGAGTAGTGAAGAACAATCATGATTTTTTATCAATTATTGTGATTTTCACCCACATTTCTTGTTTGCAACGTCAACGAGAGTATATTTTGCTATTATATAACACGGGTTGTGACAATAATTGAACACGTGACACATATCCTAAGTTTGAAGATAAAAGTCCACACTATGTCTTATGAAGTAGATATTCTACACTTCAATCATTTACTCTAGTGCAATAGCTAAATACACTTAATATGTTTATTTTTCATCATATTTAGCATAAACACGTTAGTTAAGAACTACAGGAACGCTTCGTATCATTAAAATTCACAAGAGAAATAGCAAAATCGAAGATTGTTCTTCACTACTCGATTGAGTACTCGATGGCGTTCACCATCGAGTACTCGACCGAGTAGTAAAGAACAATCATGATTTTTTATCAATTATTGTGATTTTCACCTACATTTCTTGTTTGCAACGTCAACGAGAGTATATTTTGCTATTATATAACACGGGTTGTGACAATAATTGAACACGTGACACATATCCTAAGTTTGAAGATAAAAGTCCACACTATGTCTTATGAAGTAGATATTCTACACTTCAATCATTTACTCTAGTGCAGTAGCTAAATACACTTAATATGTTTATTTTTCATCATATTTAGCATAAACACGTTAGTTAAGATCAACGGAACGCTTCACATCATTAAAATTCACGAGAAAAATAGCAAAATCTAAGATTATTCTTCACTACTCGGTGGAGTACTCGATGGCGTTCACCATCGAGTACTCGACCGAGTAGTGAAGAACAATCATGATTTTTTTTTTATCAATTACTGTGATTTTCACCCACATTTCTTGTTTGCAACGTCAACGAGAGCATATTTTGCTATTATATAGCACGGGGTGTGACAATCGTTTAACACGTGAAAAAATAAATTACATTATTGAAAAATATAAATTTAATAGGCTTAAAATGACACATTTAAAATATATATAATAAAAAAATAATTACAAAAAATAGTAATGGTGAAAATCGTCACAATTGAGTTTATAATTTTTTATTATTTTTATTCATCAAAAGATTTAGGTCCCATGTCAAAGTGTTAGTAGACCTAATGAATAAGATTCAAATTCGATTTCACAAGAAAATATATTTGTTTGAGATACTTTGTATTATAAATTGTGGAGTAATTTTATACATTCTAGACAAAAATCAAGTTCCGGAAACTTTCCCTTCCGCTCTTCCCCTCTTTTGTTTTCGTCGTTTAGACGGGTACTCTTTTTCCTTTTTGCGGTTTTTCCCACTGGGTTTTCCGTAAAGAAGTTTTAATGAGGCTCGGCCCTTAGTCTGCTTTCTTGTGTTTTTATTATATAGATAAATATATACACAATTAATATCATAAGATAAGCCCAAACGGTTAAGGTGTTGGAGGAGATGTTGTGTGGGGCGGTGAAGAAGCTGGTGGCGTTGCTGCATGTAAGCGGTGGGCAGTCGACAACCAAGAGATTGGATTCGTGCGAGCGGACAAGGTGCAAGTCAGAATCGATGAGTACGGGGACGGTTAAGTTGACTGCCGGAGGTGGGTTGCTAAAATTAAAAAAAAAAAAGGTGCAGATCCACCCCTGAAGTAGAGGGTGCAATTAAACCCAAACGTTAACGGACACTTAACGGACGTTAGGTCAGAGGGGGGGATTTGCACCGTTTACTCGGAGTTCAGGGGTTTAGTTGCACACACATTGAGTAAGAGGGGTTATACGCTATAGGGGCTACTACTTCGAGGGCCAATTTGCACCTTTTCCCTTCTTTTTATAATAAAATCGCAGTTTAATTAATTCTAGACAAAAATCAAAGAATTGAAAAAAAAAATAGAATACAAAATTTTATTTAAACTTTTTAGTATATGCATTCAAGAGTTTTGCTTTACTATATTTTAGCAAATGTAAAATCTATATAAAATTCGATTTATAACAATAAAATGATGCAATTTTAATCTCATATTGATTTTTCTTATACTTTTTCAGTTCATAACCTAAACGAAAGTATATATTTTATGCAATTTTTATTAAACAAATTTTGAATCTCAAATCTTTTTTTCATCAAGCTTTACAAATTCAAAATTTAAATTGAATAATATATTTTGTAATCTTTAGCCAATATTTTTAAATTACACATCAATATTTCATTAGACTTTACAAATTGAAAATATAAATAAAATGATGTAATTTAAAACTCACATAGTATATTAGTTTACATAAAGCAAATCAATTTTTGTAAGCGTATTCTATCAATGATAAGCGTATTAAAATTTATACATAAGAAAAATTAAATTTATTAGTTCATTTTTCTAATATATGGACTTCTATTGTTTGACAAACTTAGTTATTGATTGAATTACTATTAGTCAAATTAAATAAAAAAAAAATTGATAGAAAAATATAACTATTTATTTGGTCAACTAATTAATTAATTAGTTAAATTATCTTATTGTAAAGAAGATGTTTAGTTGGCCAATAAATAGTTATATTTAAAAAAGATCAAATAATTTAGTTTTGTTATTTCTTATAAAATCAAACAATACGAATTAATTATTATTGATTTTTTCAGAACTAAATATGTTACTTGGTTTAGTTGGATTAACCAATAATGGGGTTGAAAAATTATATTATTCGATGTAGGTTCGAGGGAAATTCAATTTGGCTTAAATGTGAAAACTCTAAATATTAGTATCTAATTCAATTTTAAAAAATTGACGAGTTTACCACATTACTAACATTGAGAAAACTGAAAGTTCTAATTGTTTGTTAAATATAAGACGATTTCCTAAACACTAATATTTATATAAATAAATTAAAATATAGTAAAATTTGGCTTAATATATTTAGAAGTAATTCATCTTGATATGCCTGCATAATTTTTTTATTTATTCAACGTGCAAAAATTATCTTTTGTATTAAATTAATGACAATACAAATTATCTTTATATTATAAACACTAAGCATTTCTATCAAATATATGTTTTTTTTATAGCTGTAGACGAGATGATTCTCAAAATTCACTTTTGATCTTTCAAACTCCAAACGAGATAATGTTAAAAAGTTAGAGGTGGTCTATCAAACTTCATACAAGATGTATTTAAAACTTAATTTTAGGCTCCAAACAATAAGTTGCTCTAAGTTAGAAGTGGTTTGTCAAACTCCAAACGAGATGATTCTTATAACTAAATTTCGATCCTTTAAACTTCAAATGAGATCATGCTTAGCACTCATCTACAGTATTTCAAGCTCCAAATGAGTGATGCTTAGAACTCAACTCCAATCTATCAAACCATGGACGAGATTATACTTACAAATCAGTTATAGTCTTTCCAGCTCCACACGAAATTATTCTCACAAGCCAGTTATGATCTTACGAGTATTTTGGTTTCAAACAATATGATGCTCACAAAATTAGCAGTGGTTTGTCAAGTTTCAAATGAAATGATGTTCATAACTTAATTTCAACCTTTGAAGTTTCAAATGAGATAATGCCTAACACTCAACTCCGGTCTTTCAAGCTCCAAATGAGTGATGCTTAGAACCCGGCTCAGGTCTCCCAAAATATAGACAAATTTCATATAACAAGCTTTAGATAAGATAATGATTAGATGTTCGACATACAAAAGTCAAATGTGATATTTCAAACCAAAAACAAGATGATGCTCAAAGTCTTGTAAGATTCGAGATGACGTTCATATATAAGATGTGATCTTAAATTTTGTTTATCAATTTATAAAAATTATACTCCTATAAAATTAGTAAATCTTTCCTATACATTATAAATAAAAAATACGATGTGTCAATCCTTCATCATATCCTATGTCAAATATACCTAATTTTTTCTTCTTCTTATTTTTCTAAATCTCCAACCTCACATCAACTTTTTATGAAATTTCATCAAATAAAAATTTATAAAAAAAAGACAATCTATTTTAACTCTCACCAAAAATTAACTGACAAAAATTATTGAGATTATTATAACTTGAACTGTACCAGCAATTTATTATGGTCAAATAAAATTAAAATTTAAAAATAATTTATATGAAAATCATTTCATATGCTATAATAAAAAATACTACTCCCTCCGTCCCTAAAATAAGTTTATCTTTTTCCTTTTTGGGATGTCCCCCAAATAAGTTCCTCTTTCTTTCTTTCCATTTTTGGACAAGTACCCCACCACTAATAATACTTTATTTATTCTTACTTTTCACTTATTCACCACTCCAATACTAATTATAACACTTTTTCACATTTTCACCACTCCCAATACTAATTATAACATATTTTTCTCTACTATCAATACACTTTACCATTTTTTCTTAAAACCCGTGCCGTCCCCAGAGAGGAACTTATTTTGGGGACGGAGGGAGTATACAATAATAGTTACTTCCCTCTGTCCCTAAAATTTGTGGACCAAAAGAGATGACATGAGTTTTAAGATAAAATATGATAATTATGTTTAAATAGAGATTGGGTTCCATACTTTTTTATAAATAATGAGAGGAAAAAATTTGTGGGGTCATTTCCAAATAAAAAAAGACCACAATTTTCAGGGGCGTCTCAATATAATAATAAAACCACAATTTTTAAGAACAAAGAAAATACAGTATAAAGTGGTTCCCCGTCGAATTTCGACGGGTTAATATTTTTATTAAGTGACCTGCGGCGGCGGTGGTGTGTAAATTTTTTAAATTAAATTGGTAAAGCATAAAAAAGTGTTAATGTGACCAAGAGAAAGAAGTACAAATTTAAATATTTAATAGATGCAATTAAGATAAAGATAATAGATGAGAAATATTTGAAAAATAGGATCTTTGAATTTCTTATTTTTATAAAGTAATTCATCTTTTTTTAAATAATTAAATCTTATAGTTAATACTAATATAAAAATAAAATTAAATGAATTAAAAATCAGCCAAAAGGCAATTCTCGACAAACGTGCAACTATAGTTGGAAAAAGTAACTAAGGTAGAGTCAATTTCTCTATTAAATAAAAAGTTTTATTGAAATTAAAAATGTTTGCCACATGGCAAGACCTCAACGGCGAGCTGCATTAAAGCATTGGCACGATAGAAGCACCCGATATTATGGCCTTGGTCGTTTGTTAGAGGGTGGCGTCGGACTGCAGCACTAGTATTCTGCAGGATTTGGCTGTCTGTCAAATACTAGCTCGCTTCCCCTGTCGATCGGCAGCCGGGGGTTCCCATCGCCTGTCGAGTTTTGCACTGGCAGGAACGCTAGATTTATCGACGGATAGGAGCTGCCCGTTGTCCAGGAAGCTGTAGAGTATGTTGTTCATCAAGAAGCATGCGGTTGTGCCAATTGCGTGCGCACCTCAAATCCCCACATTAATTGATTTCAATGATCATGGAGAAAAAATAAATTTAAACCAAAAAATCCAACATCTTTGATGAGTAAACAAGCATAGATGCAAGCCATTTTATTTCAAAATTACCCCTGTTTTTTTGTAGAAATTAGGAAGTATGCATATCTGTGTTCTAGCAATCACCAATCTATACACTATTAGTATAGAAGTTTTTTTTTCTTTGTTATAGTTTTATGGCCCAAACTATGCATACACCTGTGTATATATGTATCTATACGTCAATATATGTTTATATATATGTACAAATTTTTTATTTTTTCTCACAATTCTTCCAAAAATCTTAAATTCTCTGTCCACCACCGTTCGATGGCAACAACAGCAGCACCACTACCCTCTTCCTCTTGTCTTGCTTCACCACTACCCTCTTCCTCTTGTCTTGCTTCGTTCAACTAATTCCTCTTCTCTTGCTTCATTTGACAACAGTAATAGCATCATCGTTCGTCGGCGACAGTAAAACCACCACCACCATTGATATCTCTATCTTTCCCCCTCTCGCACGATCAGTTAGCCGCGAGGAGAGAGATCTCCAAATGCCTGCTCCAAATACGTCTATCTTTTGTTTGTCTTTTCTTAAACGATATTCGCTATTATTTCCTATAAAGTACTCCCTCCATTTACTTTGTGGGCGGCACAGATTTTAATAAAGTGGTAGATAGTAGTGGATATTGTTGTTGGTGGAGTTTGATCCCACTATTATTGTGAGTAGAGTTTGTGAGACTCTATTTCTATAAATAGAAATGAAAATGATATTGTGAACGGACCAAAATGGTAAAAGTGGAAACGATATCGATAAACTGTGCTAAATCTGACTCGCCCTTCGTGTCGTCGGTATCTAGTCGGTGATTAATTTTCCTCAGTATTTTGCGAGTTTTTTTGTAGTGGTATGTCTTTTGAGATCATAACAATTTAATTTTACTTTTTGAGAAAAATGATTTTTCAAGATGGAATCCTCGATGGTCCAAGACTAATTAAGGCAAGGATCACTATTCCTAGACAACAATATCTTGAGACTGCACGCAGGGCCCAAAGGTTAGGGTTGGTTTGATCCATTCAGCTGCATTTGGTTGTTATTTCAGAAGATGTTAATATTTTCTCCATGATGGAAGTGAATTTTATACTGATGGCTATTATGTGCTTGGGGGTTGAGTTTCAGATCACATAGCAATAAAGATGAAAAATAGACTACAACT
Organism: Salvia miltiorrhiza; assembly: GCF_028751815.1. Lineage (NCBI taxonomy): Eukaryota > Viridiplantae > Streptophyta > Magnoliopsida > Lamiales > Lamiaceae > Salvia > Salvia miltiorrhiza. Next base: position 36,088,588 of record NC_080389.1, on the reverse strand, counting down.
GTTGGTAGATTCAAAGCACTCCCACTAAATAGAAAAGTTAGCATCTAATTTTTATGAAGTGATATTGTGTATCCCTGAATTGTAGTTTGATATTCTGATCACAATCTTGTATTTTCATATTCTTGAAGCCCCATCTTTGCTCCCAAAGAGAAGCATCCCTTCGTCAACCTGCTTGTCACTCTCAGATATTTTTTATCTGCCTTACTTGCATGTTTAATTCTCTTTGTAACTTTCCTTCCGGGAATTCCACTTTAAGACATTAGAGAGGGCTGCACAACATTGCTCAACTGCTTTCAAATCTACATACCCTTCCAATCATTCTGATAAGGTTGTTGGACTTGGATCTTGAATGCTTCTCTCGGCTTAAAATTTAATGTCCTTGAATGTAAAAGAATGACTATTATTGAATAAGATTTTTCTACATGTACTCTTCTTATTCCTTGTCACTCTTGTTTTAGTGTTACTACAAGTTGACTTGCTGCAATTTATGATGGTGTGACTTCAATGACTTTTTTTCATTAGTTGGACAATGAAGCTACTTGCAGGCATAATTTTATTATTCTTAAGGCATACTTATTCTACATTTTCTTTTGTTAGCCTGCCCTGGCAAGGACTTAAAGCTGTTACCAAGAAGCAGAAATATGGCAGGATTAGTGAGAAGAAAATGTCGACTCCCATAGAGGTACATATCATGTTCCATGTTGGTACTTGATTTACAAGTCGGATATGGTTGTTCCAATGTTAGTTTATCTAGTACAGATGTTTTTTTTAGCATCTTCGTATCCAAAGATCAGCATATTTGAGTCCACATTAGTTCACACATTTTGTTGCACGAAACCCCTTTTGTTGAATTTAAGCAATTTTAATTATCACGGGAAACAAAGTCAGAACAAAATATGAAATTCGTATTCAAATGAAGTAACTAGATTGAAGTTTGATGCAGTACTGTTTACCCAGATTTTAAGGCTTGCACAAAAACACTACTAGACTCAGAAGTGGGAGTGATAGTGAACTCAGCGGACAGCAGCCGCAAGATGCGGCAGCGGAGACTGTCGATGCTTTGCTATAGGCTGCTAGTATGATGATATAAACGATCTCATGACTATAGCATTTGCTAGTGTTTCTCTGGATTCGGAAGGCCGCACAACGTTACATATCGCTTCAAGCAATGGGCATCTTGACATTGTTGATTATCTTATTCGCAATGGAGCGGTAAGGACTACTGGTCTCACATTTGATTCCAGAAAGCTTTATAGTTTTGGCTATTCAACGTAATCTCTTTCAATGAATTATTTTACTTTGTTTTTGTCATTCATTCATTGTCTATTGAGAAGTAATGATTTCATTGTTTCCTACTATTAGATACGTTGAATAAGTATGATGAGATATCTCTGAGTGATGTAGCATTCTAGGTTGGCTTTGTGTGCAGCTTTGTATAAGAGAATATGCATCTGGACTTCTTAAATTGGTGAATTTTGATAATGTTGGAAGTGTATAGTTTAGCTGCTTAGGATAAGAGGGGGTTTAGAGGTCTATTGATGACAACATTTATCTTGGAACTTTTTTTGCTAGGAGTTGTTTAAAGCTATCTGTCAATAACTTGAAAGATGGTATAGGTAGATGGCAATGAAAGATGCAAATCTTGTGTGCATTTTTTTTCTTTTGTATTGTGCTGAAGTTGGTGTCAAAACCCTTACGAGTGATCGATGTTGTAATTTTATGATTCTCTCCATGGTTGATTAATTTTGCAAGAAACTAAATGACGCTTTTTTTTTTGTTTATCTTTTATCTGAGAGAGAGAACACTACATGGTTTTGAATGCATACTTTACAATGTCATCTGATCTCCCTCCATCCCCTCATATTCTTTTTTTTTGTTGGTTTTAATTGTAGTAAGCCATTAACGTGATCGTACTTCGGGTTTTAATCAAAGCTGTCGTATTGGTCAACGTACAAATAAATTTATAACCTTGCCCAAGACAGGCGTAGTGTCAGTGATAACGAAAATAAGAAAAAGGTGGGGTGGACTATCGTCTTGGTCACGAGACACCTCTCGGGACTAAACTCAAATTGACTTGAAATAACGAAAATAAACTGAAAACACTGAATGGAAATATCAGTAATAAAAGACAATCTGGTCAAGACGAAGAATCTATGGATAATCTCTTACACTCGCTCCTTGGTCAAGATATTCATTACAATGTTGTATCTACCGGTTATAACTTACCAATGGTCTGCACCCCCATTCTCACTTGTCACATGCACTTCCATCATCTAAGAAAATCTATCATTAAGTGTGTTTAAGATAAGGGACACCCTATACCATTAAACCATCCCGACTTAACCATGCAATAGGACACCTCAGAGCATGCAATTAAATCGAAAAACATTTAGACCTAGATAGACCCGATATTGAACTTAGGCAGACCGTAGTCTACTTCAACCTCTCGTGCCGCAAATACTCTCAAGACGCATAGTGATCGTACATACCCTATAATCTTGATTTATTAGTGATCTAAATCTACTCAATTAATTAATAGCATGTTAACTAATCAAGTTGAATTAGACACTTGGTCATAATGTCCAGCACTTCGGAACACAACATGCAATTACTTAAGCACACAATTAAACCTCTCGAGTTTATAAGTTCATATCCACATCATCTATGCCTTGCCCAAATTTATAAACTTCGCTAGACATAAAGTAAATTGCTGAAAACAAAAGATAAATAAGACATAGAAATAAATAAAGTAAACTTACTTAATACGAGAAAATTGGGCAGGATGCTACGCTGCCAACATAAAGCATAAACTAAACGTCTTGCTCAAATTAAGACTTGAACATAAATAAACTAAATGCAGAAAATATAAAGATTGTTTTTGGTACTCGCCCTACTCCTTAGTTCGTGCACACTCTCACCCCACTTCAAATGAAATGAGAACATGTATATATAGAGATCCAAGCGTGGGCCAAAGGCCAACACACAACTAAGGTTTTGGAGAGTTCAATTCCGGCTGGAGTGTTCTTCTTCTGCTCGAGATAGAGTCCACAAGTGCAAGGACTCTATCTTTGATAAAACTTCACCCTTTGATCAGTGCATATCTTCAAACCTTCGTCCATATCCTCTCAGCGCATGAGAAAAGAAATATTCCCGCTCATCTTCTTTATGCACTGGATCTGCCACGTCAGCGTCTAGCCCTAGACCCCTGGTCATGATAAATTGCTTCCCTGTTCACCATCCATGTCTTCATTCTGCCCTTCCACATGCCCTCGATACCTCTCGTGGTGGATACTGATTTTCGAGCGTAAATCAGGCCAACATCTTGGTCAGCGGCAAATAGCCTTAGCTTGCAACACTCTCTCCCGAAAATTGCTCCAACTGCCCAGGACTCGATAGAACTCCTCCTCTGAGCGGTACTACCTACTTGATCAACATCATGCCCATCATGTCAGCAAATGTAAATCTCGATCTTTGGATTGCATCCAACCTGCAGGCTTCGTTAGACTTGATCGTTGAGGTGCCTTCCCTTTTCTCATCAGATTTGCTCTATTTTACCCATTATAGCATCCACGAGGCCCTGCCAAACAATTGTTATTCCAAACACAAAAATAAGCAAAAATACACATAAATGACTCGATCTAGACCTAGACACACAAAGAAAAAAGAGCACGAAACTTGGGCTCGTTAGCCATGAATACATTTTTTTTTTCTGGCAGCGGAAGAAAGTCTTATTTCATTTTCTTTGGAAGAGGATGTTAATGCTTGTAACTTGGAGAAGAACACCCCTCTTCATTGAGCAAGTCTCAATGGCCACATTGAGGTTGCGAAACGTTTGATTCTCAGTGGAGCTAATATCTCGTCAATGAACAGCCACGAGTAAAATCCTGTTGATTTGTCAGTCAGCAAGGGAAAGATGGATGTGATCGATGCCATCAATGAAGCTATAGTTCAGGTTGATCTCGCAAGAACACCAGTTTCATAGTCTTGTAAGTTCGTCCAAAGAAAAAATGATACCAAGCTCAAAACTCTTCTCTAGATGTAATTCTAAATCTATTGGTGATTGAGATACTTTTGATGACCTACGTTGTTTTAAGGGGTATTGGAATCCATCAACACGTACAAGTATGGTATTACTATCCTCAAAACGTAGTCATCAGAGATGAAATTTCAGAGTTAATTTGTAGTATAGGTTTATGAAATTGTATAGTTTTGATGTTAAGTTGTATCTTACAATTGGTGAACTTTTAAATCCCTCAGATCTATATCATCGGGATGGTGGAGTGGTAACAAGTGAGAGGCGAGTGCAGAGATAGCTTCGGGTTACACCCAAGAAAAGGGAAAGAGGGATAGAGCGGCGGAATTGAAGGCGGAATTCTTTGAGAGAGAGAGAGAAAGTAGGGCAATACAGAGCGGCGAATTGAAGCCGGAACTTCGAGAGAGGTAGAGAGTAGGGCAATACAGCGGCGAATTGAAGCCGGAACTTCGAGAGAGAGAGAGAGTAAGGCAATACAACGACGAATTCAAGCCGGAACTTTGAGAGAGAGAGAGAGAGAGAGTAGGGAATACAGCGGCGGATTTGAAACAAAAAAAAAATGGAGGTGACAAAAGGAAAAATGGAGGTGATTTTAGGGTTCTGATGAAATCCGTGTTTTTTGGTTAAAAATAAGGCTTTATTAGAATTTAATTAGAGGATTAATTAAGCTTAATCCATCCCTTATTATTTTCCAAAGTAGAAACGAGCCATTATGGGTGGGACAACCCAAAAAGAAATACGTGCCATGAATAGCAGGACGGAGGGAGTACTATATTTATATCTAAATGACACTAATTTTCTTAGTAAATGTGACCTTTAATATATTAAAATTATACTTTTAGATGTGGTTGAGAAGAGCCTTGGCAAAATAAAATAAAACAATAATTAAAAACTTAAAAGAACAAAAAAAGCTGGAAAATCACAGCAAAATTTTGCAAAAAAAATAAAATCGAAAAGAACAAAAAAAGAGCGTTGAAAACTAGAAAATAAAATTAAAAAAAATTATAATTAAAAACTTAAAAGAACAAAAAAAGCTGGAAAATCACAGCAAAATTTCGCAAAAAAAATAATCGAAAAGAACAAAAAAAAGAGCGCTGAAAACTGGAAAAAAAATTTACCAGTGGGTTTCGAACCAATAACCCACCCATTTATAATGAAGCGCTTAACCAACTGAACTAGGTAGTTATTTACCATAAACTCTATTCCGATTTTATTTATACTATAAATGCGTTAATTCTAATATTTTTTTAAAATACATAAGTTGGATCCGAATCTGGGTCGGGTAACCCCAAGATCCGTGCTCACATTTTGTTCAGCGCGCACGTAAGTATGCCTCAACTAACAAAATGAAACAAGTTGAAATATATTAAGAGTTAAAATGGACGAAATAGACCTACCGTGTAAATTACATAATATGCCTCCATATACATACGAATTACATGAATATATCAATTTAGATTTACATAAAATTAATTTTATCTGCTTTTATTTTACATCACTACATTAATTATAAATTTATCTTTGATTTTATATTAACCATTAAAAGAATGATTTTTCAATTTTTTTATATTAATTTGTACTTCCTCCGTCCCTATTAATAATACTCTCTCCGTCCCATTAAAACTGGCCACGTTTTTTTTTTGGTTTGTCCCACTATTTCTGTCTACTTTCTAAAATAAGTTAAAATTACACTTTATTAGAGTCACTAATTAACTCATTAATTAAACACTAATTATAACCTATTTAACTCTACTTTTTTTCATTATTCAATCTAACCCTAGCCGCAACTTCTCGTATATATCTCTATCTCTCTCTCTCATTGCTCGACCCCTCTGCTCCTCTAGGGTTTTCACCGTTGAATCGTCATTCAAGCTCGGGTTTTCACTCTTGGTCCACCGCGATGACGAAAAACAGCTCTTGTGAGGAAGATCCGACATCTCTGAGCAGCGTCCTCCTACACCCACCTTCCGTCGTTGATTCGCCGTCAATTCGGCACAGATTTGGCAGCGATTGGCCATATTGTGAGGAAGGAACTGAGAGCGAAGGCTCCCCCTTTCACCCCGCCGCCTCCACCGACTCTCCGTCGATTCGGCGGAGATTGGTGTTCAATTCGCCATTTCTTGAGAAAAACTCTCAGATCCAAGGCTTCCCCGTCGGATGTGAACCTGTCGCAACCTCCAATAACTCCCCGGCCTCTCCAGAATCTCCGTCTGAATCCACTGAGAACGATGAGGATCTCTCTGGGCTTATTGCGGCCGACACACTGTCGTCGTGGTCCCTTGGAGTGTACGGCGCAAATGCACTAGACGATACGGACTTTGGTGGGTGGACGCTCGTCCCTGAAAACGGAGGAGCAGCCTGTGATGAAGAAGGAACTTACAAGATTCCAAATATTGAAGCAAATGTTTCCTTATTCGGTGAGAAGTTTCCTTTTGGGATTGTTCTCTGATTTTTTATGTGCTTACAGTGGGGATTGAAGCATGCATGCATTGTTGGTTGTTGGTATAAAACGTGCTGAAATGATGAATGCTATGTGACAAATTTATGTGGTGATTTTTTTTTGTCTAATTTCTAAGAAATTTTTTTGAAAGTAGAGGATATATGTTTGATTGCATTATGTGAACGACCGTCTGGTGTCATCTTTGATGTTGATGTAACGGGCTGTTTGATGCAGTCTGCTGCCTTCATTGATGTTGTTGTATCTGGTGTTTGATGGTTTGGGCCGCCTGGTGTCTTCTTTGATGTTGTTGTATCTGGTGTTTGATGGTTTGGGGCCGCCTGGTGCCCTCTTTGATGTTGTTGTATCTGGTATCTGGTGTAACTATTTTTCATTGATGCAAAATAGGCTGCATACATGGTTTGCTCTTAGTACATGGTTGCAACCTCCAAAAACTAATTTTCATTCATTCAAAATAGCCAAAACCTTTCCTTTACAAAATGTAGTAACTGATTTGCACACTAAAACAGCTCACTGTTCTATAGCATTTGTTTTTTAATAAAATAAAACTAGTAGCCCTATATTCCTAACGGTAGGATTTCATTTAGTAGCCCTTGCCGTGGAAAAGGATATTCCAACTTTTCCACAAACTCTTGCACCAAATGCACTGGTGCATTTTCATTCATGTACTTAATGCACTCTTCCATCAATTCTATAGGCACTTCCAAGTCCCTTGGCAGCTGGTTTGCTCTCATTAGTGCATCTTTCCTCATGTGTGGGATCTTGTATGCATTATGACCTCTCTGTTTCATTATCTCCACCATACATGACTGCAAACTTAGAAAAACATTGTTTAGTGTATGAGGAGATAATTGTGCATAAGATTCCTCAACTGCCTTGACAAGTAATTTATGCTTAATTGTTCTAATTTTAGGGGTTTGCATATGCATATTTTAAGTTAAATCTTCTGGAAATTGGTGTGTTTTATGGTTTGTTTTATGCTTTGCAGGAGATTTAGGTTTTATATATAGATGGAAGAGTGCAATTTTGGAGATTTTGGGTTAAGAATGACGTTTTTAGGCACACTCTGTTGTACAGAGCTGAAAAGCCCTCGCCATAGCAGAGCTGCGAGCATAGCTCTGTAGCAGAGTAGAGCTACGAGGATAGCTCTGTAGCAGAGCAGAGCTGAATTGTAGAGTCAGAGCCGAAATCGACATAGTTGAACTTCCCTATGCATAGCTAAATCAGCGGAGCTGAACTCGACATAGCTGACTTCCAGCTCTGTCATGACCACCAGAGCTGACTTCCAGCTCTGACTACCTTTCCAGAGATGACGCACCAGAGTTCGCTTAAGTTCCAGAGCAGAGTTACTCTCGCCAGAGCTAAATTTCCAGAGCTGACTTCCAGCTCTGCTATGACCGCCAGAGCTGACTTCCAGCTCTGCCATGATCGCCAAAGTAAATTTGCCAGAGCAGAGTAAGATCGACAGAGTCAACTTTACAGAGCTGACTTTTCAGCTCTGCACTACTCGCCAGATCTGAACTTTGCAGAGCTGACTTTCAGCTTTGCCATGACTTTACAGAGCCGAGTTTCCAGAGTTCGCTAATGTTGCAGAGCTACTATTTTCGCCAGAGTTGAGATGACTTGCAGAGCACGCCAGCTGGGCTTACCTATGTTTACACGATTCTATTCTCTTTAGAGTCCAGCTTTGCAAGGCAAGTGTGATGATAATTAGGGTTGAAGGAAGTCTATAAAAGGGGCTGAACGTGAATGAAGAAAAGAATCCTTCTGCCTCCAGGCGCTTAGTTAGATAATCTCTTTGCCCTAATCTTTAGTTTCCGCCTAGTTAGCTAAAGTTTAGGTTTTTATTGCTTTCTTAGTCTTAGTCTCGATTTCTGTTCTAGTTAGTTTAGTATAGTTCTTTAAATTCAAGTTTAGTTTAGTTTAGCTTAGTTTTGTTTCGAAGATTGGAATTGAGTGACAGTAGTTTCATCTTTGCGACGTTTTACGGTATTTCGGTATTTAATTTAATTTACTTGCTTTCATGTTTATGCTTTCCTTTAGATTCTGCACTTTAAATTCTGCAATTTCGTTTCTGCCTAGTTAGATTAGATTAGAAGTTTTTAATTAAAGTTATTTAAATTCAATTTGCCTAGTTAATTCCTTTACTTTAAGTTCGTTTAAATCTTGCCTAGGGTTTAATAGTTTCTTGCCTAGATAATTTTAAGATTAAGTTTTAGTTAAGTTTAATTTACAAGCATTAGTTAATAATTATTTTTCATGCCTAGATAATTCTTTAGTTTAAGTTTCTAGTTAAGTTTATTTTCCCAGCTTTAGATAATTTTACATCTTTCAATCCTTAGTTTATAGCTTTCTTGTGACATAATTAATTGCCCTTATAAATCTTCCTTGAGAGACGACATTGGGTTAGCTTACCACTGCTAGAGTGTCCTTGTTCTATTGCAAATCAATCTAGCGTAGTGTTTAGGTTGAGTCCACAAGATCATCACAATTGTAACACGCAGATTCAATTTGAATGCTCTAAATAGCTCTAAACCATCACAGGTCATTCACATTTGTATCCGGACTGTTTGGTGGTTGATGAACTATTCTTATATCGAATCCTTGAGCAGTGGTTGCAGCCCTAAAATCGGGGTTTGAGTCATGAATATGGGATTTCGCATTATCTTGCTGAATATAGATCAGTTTACTTGCAAATGCGGGCCACTTTGCAATTATGACTGGTACAAGCTATTTTTAAAAACAAAAAATGAAAGAACAATTTCAAATTCATTTGAAAATAAAATATATAGCACTTCCACATTGCATACATACTTTAGGTCCTTTGCATACCTTGTTTATGAAGCGGTCTTTCATGACCTCCTTGGTGATAAATTGAATAGGCTTCGTTTCCATTGTGCCCACTGGTCTAGTTTTTGTTGTTCCTCTTGGCAGGAACTTGTTCCGTTTATGGGAAGATTCCAAGCTTCCTATCAAATAAGTATTCCCCTGAATCTGAAAATATTAGCCTACCAACAGCACACACAAACATTACCTTCTTTATGAAACTCTTACTCTTGCATGTGCGGTGAGGATCTCCCTCAGCCGGTGTTAGGTAAAATCTATGTGCTGCCTTTGTGATATAGAACCACTTTTTATCTATGTGAACGGTGTTGTCCATAGCCTTAACTTCAAAGCCAACATAATGCGATCAAATTCTAATGCCTCTAATGAAAACCGCAGTCGCAGCAACTTGTTTGGGGCTGTGAGATCAGGCTTATTGCACTTGAATGCACTCTGATCAGCCCCTTGTTTACCCATCTCCAAACAGTGCTTTTGCTTTGATTAATCCCAACTGCAAGTCGTCGAATGGTTGATCTTTTGTGTAGCTCTAGGCTTTGAATTAGCTCTATGTTGACACTAACTCTTTTTCTCCTAGCAGCTCCTGGTTTGGCATTTGTTAGATATATTTGCTCACCATTTTCCTTTTATTTATTCACAGCGGCCCAAAGACGAGTAATGTTGCGTTGAGAGGAATTGAAGAGTGATGCAGCCTCCTTCGTGACTCCATATCTAGGCTTGTCATTCTTCAAATTTGCTAGAAGATATTGCACTATTTTGTTCCTATCTTGATTAGAGAGGTTTTTGCTCACCATATCTTAGAGTTTTTTGGTTTTTTTTGGAGATGCAAGTGATCAGATTCAACTGCCAAATGATGGCATATTTATAGTGTAGAATTTGATGGGAAACTAAAAATGCGTTCAAATGTTATGAAATGAAAATATTTGGAGGCAACAAATTTGAGCTGCCGCCTTTTCTTTATCTTGTCTGTTCCTGCACTCTTTTTTTTTTTTTTTTTTTTTTGTTATTGAAACAGCAGCCAATTTAACTTTTTTTGATTAAATTGAGTTTTTTCAAATTTTAATTTAATGATTTAAAATTTGAAGGCAAAATTTAAATGGAACAACAAACAGCCGCCCATCTCATTTTTTAAATTAATTTGAGTTTACTTTGATTAAGTAAATGGAATAGCAAAGCGCTGCAATCTCATTTTTAAATTAATTTGAGTGTTTACAGATTTTTTAATTAAATGATCTAAAATAAATTAAATAAATAAATTATAAATAAATAAAATAAGTAGTTATAAAGTTAGTTGGGATTAAAATTTTAATTAAGTATCATAAAAAAGTTAAATTGTAGGGGACCATACTAATTAAACACTAATTATACATTTCTTAATCTCCGTGCCGAAAAGAATGTGGCCGGAAATAATGGGAAGCAGGGAGTAGCTCCTTTTTTTTCGTCTATCCCATTAATAACGGCTCCTTCCAAAAAAAGGAAATTACTATCTCTCATAAAAAGTTGTGGGCTCCATCACTATCTATCATTTTTATCATTTAATCACTATTCTTTTTAATAGCGGTGCCCAGGAGTATTATATATTGTAAAATCTATATAATATATAAAAGATGAGTTTTTTCCCTCCAATTTTTCCTTCCATTTTTCTCTCTCTTCTTTTACTAATTTTTTCACTATTTTTCTCTTTTTTTTTTCTTTAATTTTTTTCTAAACATCATCAAATTTAATTCATGAAAAAATACTTAATATACTACATCTTAAATTTAAGTTCTTGAAAAAAATCTTTAATATGGTATAAAAAATCATCAAAAATGAATTTGAAATGAATAAATCATTAAAAATTGAAATTAAAAATATTTTTTTTTCTCTCTTCATTGACATTTTACAACTTTTTATTTATATTTGTGTATGAAAATATTGATTTATTTATTATGACAGTTAATACTCTATAATAATAATAATAATAATAATAATAATAATAATAATAATAATAATAATAATAATAATAATAATAATAATAATAATAATAATAATGTGTAATGTCAATTTTCATTATCAAATAATTTAAATTTATTTAATAATTATAATTATCATTATACTTTATACAAAGTTGAAAATATACGTTTCAAATTCAAGATTTTATTGAGTAATTGATGTGAATTATTTTATTTTATTATTAAAATATATTTTTTATTTATTTATATTTTAATTTTATTCAATATTTTTTTATTATTTAAACATGTCATTTAATTTCGATGTTTGCCGTGCATCGCACGAATGGACGTTCTAGTTTATTACAATTATTCAATTCTTTTTTTTTTGAAAAGATGATCAATAATGGTTCCCCATTTCCCCCCTTGGTGACTCAAACCCCCGACTTATTGGTTGAAGGGGAAACATCTTACCAACTGAGTTGCACTTCTTGTCTCAATTATTCAATTCTAACAATTTATTAATGTGAAGTTACACCAACTCTCTGCTAATAGCTGATAAAAGCATATAATAAGCAAGCTAAATCGATTGCTCGAATCTTACTAAACTACCACCTTTATTTTATTGATTATGCTAAGACCACCTTAATTATTATTTTGACTGAAGCACTAATTTTATTAGTTTGCATTATTGATGTTGAAAGAGTAACAATGCAAGTCACCTTCCTCTGCTAGCTAGGGTGTTAGTTATTCCCAAGAAAATACTTTCTCGGCAATTCATCATGTGTGATGGCTTGGGAGAATGAGGAACATGTACGTGTGTTGTCGATCCTAAGAGGAGGAGTGGAATGTCATAACAAATATTCTTCAATATCTGATTTCAAACAGGATTTGGAAGAAGGCGCTTTGGCACATGAGGAATCGAAGATGGGATGGGTTTTGTATGAGAAATTAGACCATCCACAAATCATAACTCTGCTCAACCATGTTGCATCCGCGCACTGTTGGATATATACTAGTTATATGGTGCAGTTTTGGGGAGTAGTAAAAGTGGAGGGGCGCCATCACTACCTGTCTTGCTCACACCACCCTTTTCTTGTTTATTGTCTCACAAAGGGGGAGTGTTGGTACAGGAAGCTAAGCAGGGACCATGTGTATGTTGTGGACGTCGGAGGAGGAGATGATGAGCATCTTGGAGCTGTAGGACGGGCGTATCGGAATAAGCAACCCGAATCCTCACCCGATTTGAGGCTCTATTTTACCCATGAATTTCCCATGAGGGATGAAGCTGCACGCTGCGGCTTTAGAAGTTACATGGCAGTGCCTCTATTTGATTCCCATACTTATCAATACTATGGTGTGTTGGAGCTCTTGCATGGGAGTTATTTAAATTGGAAAGATCCGCTTTCTATATTGGATAGAGCACTACAGGTTATTCTTCTCAAGGAATCCTAGCTACAATAGCATTTTGATTCATACTAATCACATTTATTATTGCATACAGATTGCAGGGTTGAGGTCCACTCACAATTCCATTTCTATTAGCGGCTCCGCAAACAAAATGGTAAACATAGCATTCCTACTCATCTTTTAATAAACTTATTCAGTGACTCAATTTTTTTATTTAAGAAGCAGCAACCTGAGAGCGAAATCACAGAGGTACTTGAATTGGCTATGGCGACAGTTCCGCGACTACATCTGGCACAAGTTTGGGTTCCATGCCAGCAGTGTGTCAACATGGACACCAACTTATGCTGCATGGAAATAGCATCTTTCATAGATTCTCAAAGTAAGATGGTCGATTCATTGGATGGTAGTGATTATGCTATGAAAGGCTATTTTGAGGCTTGTCAATTTCATAAGCTACGAATAGATATTAGTAGCTGCCACTCGAATTTATGTGATTTAACTATATCTAAGAATCCGTTGGCGCACTATACCCAGAGGGCTAGAATGTCCTATTGTTTTGCAATTTCTCATATAACCAAAAGCAACAAGCTGTACGTCATTCAGTTTTTACTTCAACCGAAATGTACACAAGATGCATACGGTGATTATTCTCTGCAATTGCTCTTAAGGATAATGGAGATGAATCTCAAAATCTTTACATTTGTATGGGGAAAACAACTATTAGAGGAATCTCTAAAGCTGAATGCAATTGAATGCGAATCAATTGATAGTTTAACTGTGATGAAGTCCTACAAGCAAAACTTTTGCGAGTTGAACATGACAACATACTTGAAGACGGTTGACTCGTGTTGCCTACAACCCTCCTCCGTTGGTAGGGACAAAGGATGGGTTTTTCGCTTGCCAACCAGAAAAGGCTTATGTACAAATCATGTTAAAAGCAACTCCCTACTTATCAAGGGGAAGATGGAAGCTTTTATGGAGAAAATAGCAGTCAAAGGTAGGAAGCACAATAAATGGATAGTACAATTTTGGGCTCCCAAAATGGTGGAGAATAGGTGTTATCTAGAAACTTCAGATCAGCCTTATGCTGTTGGTTGTCTTGCAAAAGGTATAGGTTTATTTAGGAAGAAATGTATGGCACATTACTATTGTATGGGTGATGAAGCCAGAGAAGAGGAACTTGGACCCCCCGGACGTGTCTTCAGAAATGGGCATCCTGAAATCACCCCAGACCTCTTTTATTACACTACCAAAGAATTTCCAATCAGAAACTATGCAATGCTTTGTTGTAATCGAGGATACTTAGCTTTACCCATACTTGATGATGAAGACAGTGACAAGTGTGTCGGTGTGCTGGAGTTCCTTGGATTTTATTATTCTGATCTTCGAAACAGCGGAAGAGCACTGGAGGTACTGTGTCTTCTTAATTCATACTTTGTGATTATATAAAGTCAATGTGAAAATAATGTTCATTTCCATGTAGGTAGCAAAACTGTGCTCAACTCACATAGACTTCCACCCAAGATTTTTAGCAAATGAACCAGTCAATGTATGCTTCAATTCTTTCAGCAACATGCTTATCTATTTTTACACCAATTCACTTGTAAAACTCTGCTTCTGCCATAATATGTTCTATTTGGATCAGACTCTCTCTTGCAGGAAAAAAGCTTTAACTGAAATCCGCAATGTCCTTAAACTGATCACTGGGGGCGACCTTCCCCAACTCCATATGGCAAATGTTTGGGTTCCTAATAGAGAATGTGTTAGTATTACTAATACTAATATGAGTTGCATGCAACTCGCATTGTCTACTAACCAATTATGGTGGAAACGTAGAGATAAAGATGAAAGTCGTTGGATTCATGTCCAAGCTAGAAAAGGGATTGTTGGGATGGTATTGGCATCTGAAAACAAGTCATGTTTTTGTCAAAATTTATGTGCATTCAGCAGTGTTGATCAGCCCCTATCACATTATGAGATGAGTGATAGACGTGATGTTTGTTTTGCAATTTGTTTGCAAAGTTCACACACTGGTTACCTTGTTTATGTTGTGGAGTTCTTTCTCTACCAAGGTCCTCCAACATGTGAATATGTTCGGTCCTTCTTGAGCTTGCTACTGCCAGTAATGAAGCATCAGCTCAGGTCATTTAAGATGGCATCTGGGAAACAACTAGGAGAGGAATTGGTGGTTGATGTTATCGAATTTTCTGAGGCAAACAAACTCGGTCCCTCTGAATCAGAGCAGGCAGGTGTGTTTCCAATCAAATTTAAAAGTGTGCAATACAAGCATCAACATGCTCAGGTTCACCAAGAAGCAGAAGAATGCAGTGCTGCTGCTTCAGATTCCAAGAGGGCAAACAGAGGAAAAAGGAAAACAAATCTCCATCTCAGCCTCGAGATTCTCAAGCCACATTTCGGGAAGAAGCTACAAGATGTTGCACAAGTGCTTGGCGGTGAGTATAGACAACTATTGTTAGACCTTTCTTGTAATTAAATTTATCTCTAACAATAAGAATGAAAGTTTATTTGTTCTTACAGTTGGAAGATCAACAATAAAGCGTGCATGTAGAGATTGTGGCATTGATAGGTGGCCATGTAATGAAAATCACAAAAATAATCCATCCCTCTTTGGAAGAGAAAGTGTTATGGATTCTCAGCAAGATTCACGACCATCAACCAACAACCTTCAGCCATTGGATACATCTCCCGATCGAGACGTGACACAAACAAACACAAAAGGCGTCGAGAAGGTGATTATAAAGGTGAAATATAAAGATAACATAAAGTTTGAGTTGTCTCTGTCATTAGGAGTGGCAAAGCTTATGGAAGAAGTGGCCACCAGACTAAATCTGGAGATGGGCACTTTCAAATTGAAATATTTGGATGAAGATTACGATGAGATCTTATTAATTAGGGATGATGATCTGCAACTTTGTCCAAAAACACAAACAGCAACAGGCAAGACTTGCATCCAACTGTTGGTTCGGTGAAAAGCTGTATCAAGACATTCTCTATCATTTCTGTTTTAAAAAATTTGGTGCATTGTTTTTTTCCCTTTGTATGTACAAATTGATAACAAAATAATTATGATGCCCAAAATTTTTATTATTACAATGTAATTATAGGATGATTTATTTTTTTGCTTGTTATGAAATCAACTTTAGTTTGTTAAAATATTGTTTATCAGGTTTTAAGTATAGGATTGAAGGAAAGGGACTCGCAGTTAAAATCCTTATGCCTTTTTATCTATTATGAGATGTGATAGAAAATGTGGCAATACGAACAAATATTGGTTTTATAAATTTAAGGGGGAAAGTGGCGTTCATGTAAAATGATGTAAAACGTGAGCATACAAAAATTTAAGGAATCTACTCGTGATATGCTTTCAGCTTTAGAGCACATAACCATATAAAAATGCAGCTGAATCTTTTATAAATAGGTAATGAAACACATGAAGTAAGAAAATTTAAACTATGACTCAGTCAAGATAGAAACATAGATAAACTCGCATTCTCTATATACTCATAATACGCCCAGTCATACGTAAATCTAAGTCACCATTAACAACAAATACAGCCTCCTCAAAACAAAGCAAGGAAAAGGATTCATAGGCATTGCAGAAAATACATTCAACCCAATAAGACTTATGTAATGAAACAACAAAATAAGATGTCAAATTATGAAATTAAGATTAATTTATTAATCCATAAGAGATATCTGGTTTTAATTTTCGGAGGAAATTGAAGCTTCAAGCTTTTAAAATGGTGTTTAAGAAAGGAACTAAAAGGTTTGAAAACGGTTTGTTACTACAGTCAGCTCACACTGCTTTGGCAACTAAAATTTAATTCAGATCTTATAACAATGTCATCACAAAGATCATTCCCAGAAACTACTAAAGCAACTCCTTTCAATCCTAAAAACAATTTCAAACTCAATCAAATCACCGATTATAACAAAGATTAAAAATGCAATCATATAAGCACTTAAAACAAAATCAGGTTACAAGTAAACAAATATAACACAGATTATAACGAAAATCTCAATTGATTAAAGAGAAGATGCAAAAACATGTAGTTTCAGAAGAGTCATAAGCCTAAATAAAAAAATTCGAGAAATTGAAACTTAAACGAAAGTGAAACACTAGAAAGGACGCGCTGAGAATTGGTAGACTACTTGGATCTCTGCCTCATCTTTCTGCGCTTCCTCTTCAACCTCCTCATACGCTTCTTCTTCCACTGTTACACATGATTAAATTAGTCATACATTTTAAAACTAGTATCTGTTATGAACGAATAATCTCAACCAAATATTTACCTTAGCTCTCATGGTTGAAAGAGAAACTCTGATGACAGAATCACCTGGAAATCGGCAACGATGAGCAACGATGAGCAACGATGAGATTGCAGCGGTGAGAATGAACCCTAGGGTTTGCTTTTATGTATTGCAGCCCTTACTGATTTAAATAGGCCGTGTACTTCAAATCCAAGAGGTGGGAATAGGCCAAGCCCATTATGAGGTCCAACTATCAGTACCTCTCACATCTCCTTCCCTAAATTTTACAGTTTCTTTATAATTTTATTTAGGGCTATTGTTTTTATTTTTTTGAAACGTATTTAGGGCTATTATTAAAAAAAAAAAAAAAAAAACAACAACAACTAGTCCCCCCAGAAATGCATGGGCATAACATATTTATTTATTTTTAAAATTTTATATTATGTAAAAATATCAAAATATAATTATTTATGAGTTTGATTAATTGTTAACAAAAAAATTATGTTAATTTAAATATTAGTATTTGATTTAAAATAAGAGTGAACTTTGAAAATGTTATCCACATATTAATGCTTGAATTCGAGTTTTAAAACTTGAATTCGAGTTATAAATAGTAATGTTTGTGAATTCGAATTTTAAAGCTCGAATTCACAACCAATAATATTTTTAGTAGTGAATGCAAACTTTAAAAATTGAATTAACGACTAACATTAGTAATTCAGTTGTGAATTTAAATTTTAAGCTTGATTTCACAACTAAAAATAGTGTTGGTTGTGAATTCAAGTATTAAAATTGGAATTCACAACCAATATTATTTCTAATTTTGAATTCAAGGTTAAAAACTCGAATTGTTGGGAACTTAATGAAATATCATATCCTTAATTTTGATGATACCAAAACTCTTTTTTCTTATTGTAATAGACTAGAACTTTTCGAACTCTGTTAGAGTTCATGTGCCTAGTTAGATTGCTGAAGATTGAAGATGAAGACCTCAACTGAAGATAGCTGTGAAAAGACAAAGTCAAAAACTGATGTTTTGACTGGACGAAAGTCTCACTGAACTACCAATGATGACTGAAGTGTTAATGCGGACCACGTGGAATTAGCGGATCTTGTACTTTCAAGGGTTTAGATTCTTGTTGTTTTTTCCTTTACTTTTTCTTTCAATAAAATTTCTATTTCAGCAATGATCCACACCATTTTTTACCGAATCAAAAATAACTCAGACAATTTCTTCAACACAGTGGCAAATGATGCAAGCTTTGGAATCAAGCCTATATCAAGAGTTTAACACAAGCATTTAAGATTATCTCTTTCTTTCTTCCTTTTTAATACACAAATTCATAGCAGAACGACCTCATATAAATAATGGAAGGCAAGACATCATTTTTTTTTTCGTAAAAGAAGAAAGAAAAAGAGTGATAATACATCTAAAATGGAAAATTCTAGTCTTTGCGTAATTAGAATAAAACTCCAGCAACTTGTGGTTCGAAAGAAATAGAAATGATAAAAATTGATTATACTGAATTTAATTTGAGGGCTATAGAATATATGGTAAAATAGTAAATTTTTCTTTAATTACTATTATTATTTAATAAGGGGCTTAGTAAAAAGGAGGATTATAAATAGAATCACCCTTCTCTTAATGATAAATCACTCTGAAGAAAGCTAGTTTGTAGCAACTTGCTATTCACAAACAACCAAACACTTGGTTGAGTAAAATTAAAGCTAGTTTTTCAAAAGCTGTGCGACTTCACTTTATCTAAATATGCCATCTCCTTTTCTCCCTCAAAAACAGAAACAGTACATGCTTACAAAATACCCTCTATTTATTTATTATTATCATTATTAGTATTGTTATTATAACTGCCGCTTATAATAAAAGCTGATGAATATGATTCACGAAACACAAATTTCGGACAAAACTAGAAAAAATAAAATCATGTTTCCTAACACCATCAATGTCCAAGAAAATCCTCGCCTGCCAACGATTTCTCTTCTCCCCCTTTTTCTCTTCGCCATTTTCTTGATTAAAAAACGGCTTATTACCTCTCCAAAACCCTCGAAGAATCTCCCACCATCACCCCTAAAGCTTCCTATAATCGGGAATCTGCACCAAATGGGCTCGAGCCCGCACAGGAATCTCTCATCTCTGGCCCAAAAACACGGGCCGGCGATGCTGCTCCATCTCGGCAACGTGCCATTTCTCGTTGTCTCCTCAGCCGATGCAGCTAGTGAGATATTGAAAACCCATGATCAAGTCTTCTCAAATAGGCCCTATTCATCTGTAGCAAATGGGATTTATGATTGCAAAGACATAGCTTTTGCTCCCTACGGTGAGTATTGGAGGCAGGTGAGGGGCATTTGCGTCAATCACCTCTTGAGCAGCAGGAGAGTTCAATCTTTCCGAAGTGTTAGAGAGGAGGAGGTGCTGTTGATGATGGAGAGGATTAGGGAGAGTTCGAAATCGGTGGTGAATTTGAGCGATGCGTTTGCTGCCTTTGCTAATGATGTGATTTGCAGAGTGGCCTTAGGCAGGAAGTTTAGTGATGGTGGGAAGTTCAAGAAGGTTCTGGAAGAGTTGGGGGTGTTGTTGGGTAGTTTCGACGTGGGCGAGTTCGTTCCGTGGCTTTCTTGGACCAAGTATGTGAATGCGGTAAGTGGTAAGGTTAGGGAAATTGCCAAAGATCTTGATGAGGTTTTGGAGTTTGTGGTGAGGGAGCACATGGATGAGAGAGGTGAGAGAGGCGGAGGCGAAGGCAAGAAGGATTTTGTGGATGTTTTGCTTGATGTGCAGAGGAATGAGAGGGATGGCTTTGTTCTTGATGAAATCTCCATTAAAGCTCTCATTTTAGTGAGTTGTTTCCTTTGCTTCTTTTTTCCTATCCTATCTGGAGAATAGAGATTGTATGCCAATTGTTCTGTTTTTTGTTGTTTTAGGAAATGCAAATACTGTTTTTGTGGAATTCATAAAAGGGAGTGAATAATTGACATAGCTTTCATCTATAGGTGAGCTGAGGTTCATAGTTTGTGATATATATGTGCATTTTGTGAAGCCTAAAGGAGATGTTTCGATGAGTTTGTGGTGAGATTTCTGATAATTGATTCATGAAGCCAAGTATCTTTCAAGTATACATCTTTAAACAAAGAAATTAATTGATGCCAAATCTACTAAAATTAATGCTTCTTTGTTCTTTCATCAACTCGTTAATTCAATTTCCTAATTATTAATTAGGATTGACTATATCCAATTGGATATTTATATTATTATTTAGCATGTAATTTAAAATTGTAAGCTAATAATTGATTATTAATAGTTAATAAACCTTAAGAAATATTTTCATACAAATGCGTGTTGCGAGCTGCATTTTCATCTTTCAAAATGATCTGTGTTGCAGGACATGTTTGCAGCTGGGACAGATACAACGTCCACACTTCTCGAGTGGACGTTGTCCGAACTCATACGACACAAGAAGATCATGGCCGAATTGAAGACAGAACTGAAAAGCATTGCAGGCTGCAATTCGACCATAACCGAAGCAGATTTAGATAAATGCCAGTATTTGAAAGCTGTGATCAAGGAAACCTTGAGGCTGCACCCTCCTCTCCCTCTACTCGTTCCACGAGAATCAACACACGATGTTAAACTGCTAGGCTATGACATTGCTGCAAGAACGCGAGTGGTCATCAACGCGTGGGCTATTGGGAGGGATCCGTTACTTTGGCAAGATCCAGAGGAGTTTTTGCCAGAGAGATTCTTGAATAGTTGTGTTGATTTGAAAGGGCAGTTTCAGTTCATCCCATTTGGCGCTGGCCGGAGGGGATGTCCTGGCGCTGCATTCGCCCTCGGAGCTGTGGAGCTCGTGCTGGCAAATCTAGTGCTCCGATTCGAGTTTGCATTACCAAGTGGAGAGAGGGGGGAAGATCTGGACATGGTTGAAGGTGATGGGCTCACTATTCATAGAAAGTTCCCACTATGTGTTGTTCCTATTTGTGAGTCTTGAGAAACTATGATACTATTGGAAAGAGCGTACGTTGTATGCATAATTAATGTTATCTTATTTGACAAAATAAAAAATATAAATATAATACTCCATCCGTCCCATTATTGAAGACACACTTTTTTTATTGAGATGTCCCAATAATATAGACACATTTCTATTTTTAGTTAAAATTAGGGTATTATTACATTTAATTAATCCTGCCCTAATTACACTATAAAAGGTGAAACCCTAAACTATTCTAACCTATTCTCCCAAACCCACCGCCCCATTTCTGGAACACACCCAAACCTGCCGCCCATCTCCTCCCCCTTCTCGGCAAAGTCGCCGCCGACGAGCCACGACCACTGCCGAACACCCCTCGCCCTTCCATCCTCTCCCTCACAACCAGAACACTCCCCCAGAAATTTCGGCGACAACAGTGGCGCCCTTCCTAGGCCACCTAGATCCGTCGAACCACCAGAAATTCCGGCGACAACAGCGGCGCCCCCTCCCACGCCCTTCCTCTGCCACCCAGATCCGTCGGCTCTCCTCTCTCTTCAACCAAATCCACTGCCACGTCTTCGTCCTTTCTCTGTCTCTATGATGGCAGCAGCCATCGCATGACCACCACCACCCTGAGCCCTAGCCCTACATCCCGACTTCTCTCAGATCTAGGCATTGTCGCCGTTGTCCTCTCTTCATCCCCGGGTCTGGAAGAGCCCAGTTCCCCCCTCTTCTTGATTTCCCTCTCATAAAACTAAATCTTTCATTATGAATTCATTTTGGATCAGTTTTGCTTTTAGATTGGATCAATTTTTGGCTTGATTGTGCAGTTTGCTTGTGTGAGTTCACGGTTATGGTGATAATGTTGGTCGGCGGCGTAGCACAGAGAAGATGAGAGAGATATTTAGTTAATTGCTTATGAGAGAGTTTTAAAACAAGTTAAAACTTACACTAAACTCTCTAAACTAATCTCCTAAATTCCCGTGCCCCAAATGGAGTATTTATTATATTTAATTTTTCAATTAACAATTTGATCTATTTAAATTCTATTATCTCTTACAACATTTTTTGTAGAAAATCTATTAGTTTATTACTTCTACTAAATATAATTTATTGGATATATATATTTATTTATAAGCCTTATCAATAGCTATAGATATATATCAAATAGATTTAGTGTAATATATAATGAATTAATATATTCATATAAATATAAATATAAATAACCTTAATATAAAACATGTATTAAGGGTAAAATATGCAATCCACATGTTGTGCCCAAAACTCTTTTTCTATTAGTATACATGATACACTAAACCTAAGTCGTGTATATACTACATTGAATGAAATTGTACCAAAATTGGAACATGGGAGTCCTGATTGATTGAATCTTAATTATAGAGTGCCATAGGCCATATAAGTGTCATTGATAGGGGCTAAATTTCTACTTTACCCTACATAAAATGACCTATAAACTAGTAATTAAAATTATTTATTTGATGCTCCTCATTACTTGCATTTTTCATCTAAGATGTATGGCCACGAAAATCGAAATTCTTTTCTTTGTAAACTTGACTTTAAGCATGTTTCAAATTGTAATGCAGTTCATGGAAAAGGAAATGACTAGCCAGAAAACGAAAAAGAAAAAATGTATGACAGACTAACAGTTTGAAATTGACCATGAAATTTTAATAATTAGTGCTTTTCTCTTGTGCTTTTGGTTGGTATATACTCTCTCCGTCCGCCAAAAGTATACCACTTTTACTATATTGGGCGTCCGCAAAGAATATACCACTTTCCTTTTATGGAAATGGTCCCACCACCCACTTTAATCTTTTATCCTTACAAACACTCTTTATTTACAATAACACCCACCCCAAATTCAATCTCAACCACACATCTCATAAAGTGGTGGGACCCTTTCTCCACTACATCAAAATCATCACCAATTTTATTAAATCCCGTGCCCAACCAAAGTAGTCTACTTTTGGCGGACGGAGGGAGTATATCTTTTTTTTCAACTCCTCATGAAAGTAAACTTGATTTCCTAGTGCAATCCAAAATATTAACCAACCATTCGAGAACACAATGTTAATAACAACTCTGCGCATTAGAATTATTTGAGTTTTGCAACTTGTTGGTTACATACAGAAAACAAGTTGTTACACCAGGAATCCAATAAAAAGAGAAAGATACAAACAAATTCTTGTGAGCCACCATCAAGTGCAGAATGTCCAAGCAAATTCATTCCAGAAACTACCAAAAATGCAGAGGAGCTTAAGCAGAAATTAATTGAACGAGAAAATGCAGACAAGTCTTCCCTGTTTCTGTCTGACGCTTTGGACAAAGTTGCAAATCAGTGTCACGTGTTAATAAGATCTCATCATTGTCTTCATCCACATATTTCAATTTGAAAGTATCCACCTTCAGTTTCAGTTTTGTGGCCACTTGTTCAAAAAGCTTACTCACTTTCAAGGAGAGACATAACTCAAATTTTATTGTTCTTTGTATTTCACATTTATCATCGCCTTCTCTGTCTTCTCCTCAACAATGGGAGGATAGGTGCAAGGGCGGGGCTAACCTACGGAAGGCCCGGTGCGAAATTTAAAATCGGGTCCCTTTTATAGCTAAAAATGTATCAAAAATATAAAACAAAAATATATATATATATATATATATATATATATATATATATATATATATATATATTACCGAGCGATAGTTTTTATTATTATTATTATTTTATTACACAATAAGCATGTAAAAACTAAAACATTTACTTGAGAAGTGTTGCTATCCTTGTAAATTTTGAAACAAAATCACTAATAACACTTTGATCATCAATTTCACACGCCACTTAATGAAGGAAAAGAGCCTCAAAGCAATAAAAATATAAAATTATAACTAAACAAAATCACTAATAACACTTTCATCATCAATTTCACACACCACTTAATGAAGGAAAAGGGCCCAAAGCAATAAAAATGTAAAATTGTAACTCTCAAGAATCAAACCTACATCAACAAGATTTCATATAACTTGAAGAGAACATCTTTCCACTGAACTAGTTAATAAAGTTATTCATTTATCAATTATTTAAGTATATATAAATATATAGACCTATATATAATCGGGGGCCCTCAATTTTTCGGGGCCCTGTGCGGTCTCCCACCCCGCACACCCTCAGAACCGCCACTGGATAGGTGCTTTCTGAGTTTGTATCTTGTTGAGAATCCTTAGGTCTTTCTCTTTGGAAGAGAGATGGATTCTTTTTGTGTTTTCTTTACTTGGCCACCTACCAATGCCATACTCTGTGCATGCACGCTTTATTGTTGATCTACCAAGTGTAAGAAAACATAATTGTAATACGATTTGTATTAATATTCACGCTAAGGAGAGCATAAAACTTCTCAAATCCTTACGATCACGCAAAAATAAGCCGAAAGAAGAATATATTTTTATGATGATTGATAATATGTGTTGGGAACTTAATGAAATATCATAATCCTAGTTTTGATGATACCAAAATCAATAGGTTTCACTTGTAATAGACTAGAATTATTCGAACTCAAGTGTTAGAGTTCTTTTTCTAATTTAGTTGTTGTTCTGAAGACTGAAGACTGAAGAACGAAGGACTGAAGACCGAAGACTGAAGATGCCAACTGATGTAACGATTAAGGCAAAGTCAAATACTAATATTTGACTTATCAGTCGAAGGATCAGTTTCGACTGATTACTTAATGCGCGCCACGTTGATTCAGCGGACTGATACTAAAGTCAAGTATCAGTTAAACATTCTTCCTCAGATTGAACCTCCACCGTTCAAAGGAAGCCACGCACTCCAGAAGTACAGCCGCATTAAATGCAAAGATCTCAGGATCGTCCTTTCTCTGCAGAGGCCATTCCTTTTGGTGATTACCTTTTCAAAGATGTCCCATCTCCAGCTCTTCAAAGTAGCCGTTCTCACCAAACAAGGAACCTCGAAGATTGAAGCCTCAGCCTAAGTTCAAATTACTCTCTAACGGAAGAAATCTTGAAGACCATCTCCGCCAACGAATCTATTCAAGACATCTCCTATAAATTGCGCTCGAGGATCACTTCAATCTTCACCGATTCAACAACATAAGCTGAAACGCTGCCGAATTCGTTACTCAGCAAAACCAAGCCTCCCCAAAGTTTGAATCGAAGAAGAGAATCACAAAGCCAAAAATTAGTCACTGCATATCCAAAGCCTAGGTAAAACTGACTGCAAAGAACTTGTTCTTTGTGGTTTAGTTGGCAAGTTTTCAAACCTCTTTTCAACAAACCGAATTGAGAGTTGGTGTCGAAAAGGAGTTCAGACCAGTGTTCTATCTCCGTGAGATCTTAGTGCCCAGTGTGCGCTAGGAGTGAGAAATCCAACCCAATGTGTTGGTACTGAAGATAGGCTCTTCAGTTGTTTCGGTTTGTTGTGCAGCCGCAAGCACACGTTCAGGTTTGTTGTGCACCCGTAAGCACACGCATCAGTTTACTGTGCACCCGTAAGCACATGCCCAGTGAAGTTGTTGGTCTGATCAACCGACCATGGATGTAGGAAGTGTTTTCCAAACCACGTAAAAATCTCTGTGTTATTTACAGCTTTCAGTATTTACCTTTTTACTTGTGCTTTCGCTTTCCTACACTGAAAACCGATTAATTGCAAAGAGAAACTTAACTGCTGACAACGTGATTAAAATCACAGGCTATTTTGAAACAAAAGTTTTCTGCTGCGTGTGTTATTAGTCTAACTGATCTATCTTCTGATAGTCAGTAAGATTCATGACATCTCTCTGTTTATCAAACTCTACTGAAGCCTTACGTGTATCAGTCAAAGTCTTTGACTTAACTGATAACTCTTTATTGAAGAGGATTCAGTATCAGTCGTCAACCTTGCTTTGGCAAAACTCTTTTCAGTAAACAGGTTGAGTCAGTTTGTATTTAAAGTTTCATTTTCGAAAAATAGCCTATAAGTGTATTCCCCCCCATACACCTATTCAAGACCCTTCGGACCTAACAATATGTGACTGATCCCTAGCCATTATAAGGACTTAAGGTGAAACAATAACTTGGAAAGGAAGGAAGCGAAGCCCTAATTTACGGGCTTAATACATGGCCCAAAAGTAAAATAAATATCCAATATATCAAAAAATAATGAAAGGAAAATTAAGCATTAAGTAGTAAATCGTATGGGCCTTCTTATCTTTCGGCGTGTACGTCGCTCAGCGAGGCTTGGTTCCTGCTCATCGTTCTCTTCATGGGCTTCAATGTTAGCATGGTGATCATCATCGGTTGAGGTCGTAACAACTCCCCCATCCTGAGAAACCACCTTGCCTTAAGGTGAAAATTGGGAAATTAAGACCTTCCCATTGAACCAAAACCTGAGCAGTGGGGCTGCCGTTTCAAAGAATGGTACGAGAAGCAACAACGACCACATGAGTCAATGTAGGCATGCCAGTGGAGTCAACCAGAATAGGATTCAGTAGAGTAGTAGCAGATCCAACTAAAGGCTTGAGTAAGGAGACATGAAAAACGAGATGAATAATTGTAAATATATCATGGCATCCGATGAGTCACGTCAAATTTTTGGAACAAAAAAAGGACGAATGGTACAATTGATATTAAATTGATAACTTAATGTTTAAAAAAATATGTTTCGATAGTGCAGGGTAACTGATAGTGTAAAAATAGTTTGAGGTTTAAAGTGATATTTACCCTTAATTAAATATAAGTTGTTATAATAATTGATTATATATCTCAATAAAACTCGAACGTTACTGTTGGGTCCCGGAAGGTTGACTGGACAGGTGTATGGGGGGGGAGGGAAATACACTTGTAGGCTATTTTTCGCAAAACAAAACAAACTTAATTAACAAAATTTCAATTGGAAGATGGTAATTGTAGACTGATATTGAAATAATTTCAGTAATTATGATATCAGTTGAGCACTGGGCTTAAGCTGATATCCACTTTAAGGCTTCAGTCTAGAGTTTGTAAAATAAAGTAGAGTTATTATTCTTACTGACTATCAGTTGAATCATCAGTTAGATTAATAACTCGGCAGCGGAATTTAACTTAGTGCGAATAGCCTTTAGAAAAGGTTTGTCAATTGTAAAATCCTTAGTTACACTTTTCAGTTAGTCCAGTTCAGTTGAAAACAGATTTAACACAGATAAAGGAACAACTGAAAGTAGATAAAGAGCACAAGGATATTTACGTGGTTCGGAAACAACATTCCTACTCCACGGCCACATGATTAGTCTGACAAACACTTTGGGCTAATGCATATAGGTGCACAACAAACCTACCAACCCACTCTGAGTTGAATTTCTCGCTCACTCTTAGCACGCTTAGACACACTCGTGCCCCATCAGCGCTTCGCTAAGATCTCTGGAGTCAGAACCCTGGTCTGAACTCCCGCTTGGCTTACCGGGTGCCAAGGAAACCGATCTGTTTAGTTTACCTGCTACTAAACAACCACTCAAACACTCTTTTCTCTCGGTTGAAAAGGGGTTTGGACTCTTCCAACTAAGACTACCGAGAACAGGCTCTCAAGTAATCTATTCTAGGCTTAAGATAAAACAAGGAATGCCTAGTTTACTAAGAGAGTTTAGGTAATCAGCTATACTGATTTTACAACGATTGATTACTCTCTTCTTCGATTCGAAATTCTATATATGAAAATGCTAGCTCGTTAATTTGACAGAGCTTAAGCGTATGTCTTCGAATCGGTGAAGATTGCTGGCGTTCCTGAAGCTCTATTTATAGGCGAAGTCTTGAATAGATCCGTTGGAGAGATGGTCTTCAGGATTTTTGTTGTTGTGAGAGGATGTCACTTCTTGGGCTGAGGTGGCAATCTTCAGATACTCCATGTTGCAAATATTTGAATTGTCTTGTCCTTGGAGTATGTTGCTTTTGTATCTTTACACGCAAAAGGAAGCTTTGGAACTTGCACGGACGATCTTCAAATCTTCGGCATTTAATGTTGTTGTACTTGAGCATTTAATGTTGAATGTTGACTGGTGCTTGCTTCAGTCCGATGCAGAATGTTGACTGGTGCTTGCTTTGGGTTTGATGATGACATGAATTGCTTGAGTTTCTCTAACTGGTGACTGATGACTTTCTGTCAGGTTGCGTCATTCGGTGATCCAGTACAATAAGCTTCAGTTAAACTGTCTTCAGTCTTCGGTCTTCAATCAGCTGATTTTCAGTCTTTGCCTCTCCAGTCAAAACTGGTGATGGCTAAAACACTTGTCCATAAAATGAGAATATGTCACACCCCAATTCTTGAAGGAATAAATATAATCGAGGTGTCAATAATTCATAGAAATAAACAAGGGAAATACCTTGTTAAAACCCGAAATAGGATAGAAAGTCGGGCTATGCCCCTTTGGATCACAAATTTTGTTTCATGCTTCTGACAACCGACATTCATTGGCATAAATTTAATAGTAAAGAGTCTAAGCTCGGTCAGGTATATCATTTGAAATTTAACATAAAGATCTTAAGTTGGGAAAACAAAAGACTGATATGAGTAATTGCTACAGCGGAAGTCTAACATAGGAATTTAACTCTAGCCTCAGCTCCGTCCCGTCAGCACCGGCCAGCCAACCTGAAAACATTTGAAAGTATTTTTGGGCTAAGTACTAATGTACTTAGTGGGCATGCATTTTCTGAAACATCTCATATTTTAATAAAGACAGTTTATCCAATCATACTTGACATGACTTAGAAGGTTTTAAAGAGAAATAACTTCTAAGCATGTTAAAACATTTTCTTTCATTTGTGCGCACATGTCACACTCCCTTTCCGTTACTCGCTGTGATCCCGGACCTTTTAGCCACCGACGGATCCATTTCTCCTTCTTACTTGAACTGAGGGCGTAACCCAGTCAAGTTCCCATTTGGGACCCAATGCTCCGGAACACATCCCGTCGAGCACCCTTATAACGCCTCATACATACATGATTAGTGCCCG
The DNA here is from genome assembly GCF_028751815.1 of Salvia miltiorrhiza. Classification (NCBI taxonomy): domain Eukaryota; kingdom Viridiplantae; phylum Streptophyta; class Magnoliopsida; order Lamiales; family Lamiaceae; genus Salvia; species Salvia miltiorrhiza. The sequence continues at coordinate 36,059,668 of NC_080389.1, read as the reverse complement.
AATGGAGATCAACCCACCGAGTCAGCTAATAGGTGTACACAATTCTCAAATAACGTGTTAGGTCAAGAGAGAACCTCGATCGATTCATGAATTGCGAGCCTTAAACGGAGCAGAGTGCACAAAATATTTTATTGGATAAACAGTTTGCATTTTATTGAATAAACAATTTGCATATCATTGAAACATTTAGAGCTTAATAACTCAATCATACTTTATACATTTGGAAAGTAAGCCCACCTGGTTAGGCAAAGCCTGAAGATCATAATCACATATAAATCTGTCTTGGGAAAGCAGCGCTAATCCCCCTGGTCACAAAGCCTACAAGAAATTCTATTCTTAATAGGTCTCGTGAAGCTAATCTTACTTCTTAGTGAGTGCACTAAACATTCTATGATTCATCACGCCGGGTTTTCAAATTTAATGAATAAATACTTGAAAACTAAATTTCTTGAGTTAAGGACACCAACAATATCCTTACTCGATTTTCTTAAATAATTGGAATTATAAATAAAACCAATTAAATCATAAATACTTTTATTGCAAATAAAAATGCAATTTCATGTCATGCTTAACATATAATAAGTGATTACTTTAAAATATGCACATAATAATAATATAATATTATTATGCAAATAATTCTTTTAAAATAATAATTAATCAAACTCAATCATGAAGTCCAATTAATAACATAAGTATAGTCCATTTTATTAAGAACTGCACAGCCCAAAACTCCTTCAAAATCAGCCCAACTGTTTTAATTAAATGGAAATCGGTCCACTCTCTTTAAGGCCCAAAAGAAAGCCCAGCCTAAATAAGTAAAATTGGCCCAACAGCCCAACTTCGGCCCAAAACTCAAGCCCAACCCTCAAGCCCTATTCTCAAGCCCAACACCCAACCCTTCTTTTCTCCCCCTATCAGCCGCACACCCCTCCATCCCTATCAATCACGCCTTCTCTCGACTGCTCTTCCTTCTCTCTCTCTCTCAACACTCGACTACTCCTCTCGACTGATCCATCATGCCCGGCGACTGCAGCAGCAAAGCTGCCGCCGACCGCGACTCCGACTCCCATCGAAGCAGCCGCCGACCTCTCTCTCTCTCTCAGAATTTCGCCGCCGCTGAAGCTTGCCGGAGCAACAGCGACAGCCGCTGACGACGCTCGGATCTCCCTCCTCAGGTCGACGGCACCAAGGCCGCCGGCCATCACCTCTCTTCTCACTCAAACCCACACAAGCAGACGCACCTTGCGCCGCTCACGGCCCCGGCGAGGAGCGGTGCCTTGAAATACGGCAGCCAAAGCCCCAATCCACGACCACGGCCCTCGAGTTTCAGTTTCTACTCCAGCGGACGACGACGGCAAAGCCGCCGCGACGCCTCTCACCTTGACAACGGCGAAAAGTATCGCCGCCGCCTCCCTTCTGGAACTCCAGCGAACGACAGCTATAAGCCGCGCTGCCCTCACCTCCGGCAACCGCAGCGATGCCACGGCCGCCGCCCTCTTCCCCTGCCTAATTCAGCCACCACCGCCCTCTCTACCACTTCTCACCAAACTCGACACTTACAGCAGCACAACCCACAAAACATAGCTCAAGATTCAAGTTCAATACATGCTTATTTTATATATCATTGCTTGAATTCTCAATGTAAAATCAGTTCATACAATTCATGCTCAATGTATAAATAAGGTAAAGTTCATATCTTTAAGTCTCTTTTTTTCTTTTCTCTGAAAATGCATATCTATATGTGGACACGTTTATGAATGAGTGAGTCGTCTATTGCTTTTGAAATCAAAGTGAGAAAATTAGATAAGAAAGTTTGAGGTGGAACCTTGAGTTTGAATATATGGCTGACAGTTGGGGTTTGATTTTCTGCTGTGTTGCTGAATCTCAGTGGATTGAGAGCTCTTGCATTTTGAGTTGCTTGCTAGCTATAGTTATTAGTGTGTGATGGAAGGAGGACTTTGGCTGATGAGATAAAGAGTGAACCTTCTACTTCTTGCGAGAATGGGGTGAGTGAAATTGTGGGAGAGGTGGTGAATAATGCAATGTTGCTGCAAGCTCAATTTATAGGCAAACTTAGCCGTAATAGTTGAAGACAATGGCAGTAATAGTTGAAAACGATGCATCAACTTTTGACAATGAGATTATTTGCCGTAAATGCATGGAAATTGGCAAGAGCTGTGAATAGTAGCCTATGTGCTAGCCCATTTGACCAACAGCAAGAATAGATTTGCTGTCGTATAGTTCAGTTTGGAGGGGAGTTGGTGGCTGCCAATTGCCAAGTGTGGCTAAAAGTTGAAAAAACTAAATGTAGGAGCATGGCTCTTGATGGGAGTCTAAGTGAGGTGAGTGATGATTTGACAATTAAAACTGTCTCATAAAAGAATTGTATCTGTAAAAATCTTTCAGGATAAAATTGTCGAAACTGTAATAATTCTTCAGGATTTGCTAATTAAAAGCTCATGAAAATACTTGAATGTTAAATTAAATAAATATGCAATGCATATAAATTTAATAACTAAATTTATCAAAGCTTTTGTAAATTATTTTTGTTGGAATTAAAATAAATTCTTTTTCTCAATCCGGCGTGAATCTTCTTAAATCTAAGTTCAAAAATACTCTAAATATAGCTACGAGGAAACGGGGTGTTACATTCCTCCCTCCTTATAAAAATTCCGTCCTCGGAATTGCATATTTGGTATTCTAGTTTGGGATACTAGACTTTCATTATCAGTGCGGCTACATAGCTTGATGCTTATCACATTTTCTAATCGTGAAAATGCTACGTCTCATGTCTCGAGAACTGTTGACAAACGAACTCATTCTAATCATACTATGCTTATCGTAATCAAAGAAGATCTTATTGGGACAACTATATAGTACGAGTTTATACATTGGGATGACTAAATTGACAATCACCGAGATCATAGTCATGTGGGCTGGCCAGACCCAGCACGGCGAGTCACTCAGTCAAATGGGAGCTTCGCCCCCAATCATGTCAACTTCTTATCTCTTATAAAGCTCTAAGTAAACTTCTAACTTAAAGCACTTACTTCTAAGTACTTCAATCATAATCATTGGTACCACATAAGTCCATTCTATGTCGTTCTAGCGGTGCTATCACGACTAACATTCTTAAGACGTTCTTGGGTGGTTCTCAAACAGTTTGTAAAAGAACTCATCATTCTAATCATATAGGCAGTGAACCTAAAATGATAACATAAAGCTTTCTCATCATTCATTCATTCATACATACATACATACATATATTTGCTTTCTTTGAAATTTTGAGTCATATGGACATTAAATGTCCCTTTCATGAAAAACTTTGCTTATGCCGGAAAGATTCAAGGAATCTAACTCGACCATACATACATACATACATACATTGATTCGTTAAGGGCTCGGGTAGTCCCAAACACGAAATACATTCATTGAGTCGTTATGGGTTCGGGTAGTCCCAAACACGACATTGAGCTTAGTTATATGAGTCAGAGACCCAAAATAACAGTATGAAGAATAATTTGCAGTTCACATAACATAAGGCGCACATTTTCTTGAAAATTTTTATAACTTTGAATATACATATATATTTTTGAAATTATTATCGTACCTTAGTTGCGGCAGTGTGACGGCGAGCTGAGGGCTATCGAAATTCTTAGAAGTCTAGAGATACTATTCTAGACTCTACATCAAAAAGCTTATGGTTATCAGAAACATGAAAGAAAACTCATGCTCTGATACCATTCTGTCACACCTCAATTCTTGAAGGAATAAATATAATCGAGGTGTCAATAATTCATAGAAATAAACAAGGGAAATACCTTGTTAAAACCCGAAATAGGATAGAAAGTCGGGCTATGCCCCTTTGGATCACAAATTTTGTTTCATGCTTCTGACAACCGACATTCATTGGCATAAATTTAATAGTAAGAGTCTAAGCTCGGTCAGGTATATCATTTGAAATTTAACATAAGATCTTAAGTTGGGAAAACAAAAGACTGATATGAGTAATTGCTACAGCGGAAGTCTAACATAGGAATTTAATCTCTAGCCTCAGCTCCGTCCCGTCAGCACCGGCCAGCCAACCTGAAAACATTTGAAAGTATTTTTGGGCTAAGTACTAATGTACTTAGTGGGCATGCATTTTCTGAAACATCTCATATTTTAATAAAGACAGTTTATCCAATCATACTTGACATGACTTAGAAGGTTTTAAAGAGAAATAACTTCTAAGCATGTTAAAACATTTTCTTTCATTTGTGCGCACATGTCACACTCCCTTTCCGTTACTCGCTGTGATCCCGGACCTTTTAGCCACCGACGGATCCATTTCTCCTTCTTACTTGAACTGAGGGCGTAACCCAGTCAAGTTCCCATTTGGGACCCAATGCTCCGGAACACATCCCGTCGAGCACCCTTATAACGCCTCATACATACATGATTAGTGCCCGAATGGAGATCAACCCACCGAGTCAGCTAATAGGTGTACACAATTCTCAAATAACGTGTTAGGTCAAGAGAGAACCTCGATCGATTCATTGAATTGCGAGCCTTAAACGGAGCAGAGTGCACAAAATATTTTATTGGATAAACAGTTTGCATTTATTAGAATCAACAATTTGCATATCATTGAAACATTTAGAGCTTAATAACTCAATCATACTTTATACATTTGGAAAGTAAGCCCACCTGGTTAGGCAAAGCCTGAAGATCATAATCACATATAAATCTGTCTTGGGAAAGCAGCGCTAATCCCCCTGGTCACAAAGCCTACAAGAAATTCTATTCTTAATAGGTCTCGTGAAGCTAATCTTACTTCTTAGTGAGTGCACTAAACATTCTATGATTCATCACGCCGGGTTTTCAAATTTAATGAATAAATACTTGAAAACTAAATTTCTTGAGTTAAGGACACCAACAATATCCTTACTCGATTTTCTTAAATAATTGGAATTATAAATAAAACCAATTAAATCATAAATACTTTTTGCAAATAAAAATGCAATTTCATGTCATGTTTAGCATATAATAAGTGATTACTTTAAAATATGCACATAATAATAATATAATATTATTATGCAAATAATTCTTTTAAAATAATAATTAATCAAACTCAATCATGAAGTCCAATTAATAACATAAGTATAGTCCATTTTATTAAGAACTGCACAGCCCAAAACTCCTTCAAAATCAGCCCAACTGTTTTAATTAAATGGAAATAGGTCCACTCTCTTTAAGGCCCAAAAGAAAGCCCAGCCTAAATAAGTAAAATTGGCCCAACAGCCCAACTTCGGCCCAAACCTCAAGCCCAACCCTCAAGCCCTATTCTCAAGCCCAACACCCAACCCTTCTTTTCTCCCCCTATCAGCCGCACACCCCTCCATCCCTATCAATCACGCCTTCTCTCGACTGCTCTTCCTTCTCTCTCTCTCAACACTCGACTACTCCTCTCGACTGATCCATCATGCCCGGCGACTGCAGCAGCAAAGCTGCTGCCGACCGCGACTCCGACTCCCATCGAAGCAGCCGCCGACCTCTCTCTCTCTCTCAGAATTTCGCCGCCGCTGAAGCTTGCCGGAGCAACAGCGACAGCCGCTGACGACGCTCGGATCTCCCTCCTCAGGTCGACGGCACCAAGGCCGCCGGCCATCACCTCTCTTCTCACTCAAACCCACACAAGCAGACGCTACCTTGCGCCGCTCACGGCCCCGGCGAGGAGCGGTGCCTTGAAATACGGCAGCCAAAGCCCCAATCCACGACCACGGCCCTCGAGTTTCAGTTTCTACTCCAGCGGACGACGACGGCAAAGCCGCCGCGACGCCTCTCACCTTGACAACGGCGAAAAGTATCGCCGCCGCCTCCCTTCTGGAACTCCAGGCGAACGACAGCTATAAGCCGCGCTGCCCTCACCTCCGGCAACCGCAGCGATGCCACGGCCGCCGCCCTCTTCCCCTGCCTAATTCAGCCACCACCGCCCTCTCTACCACTTCTCACCAAACTCGACACTTACAGCAGCACAACCCACAAAACATAGCTCAAGATTCAAGTTCAATACATGCTTATTTTATATATCATTGCTTGAATTCTCAATGTAAAATCAGTTCATACAATTCATGCTCAATGTATAAATAAGGTAAAGTTCATATCTTTAAGTCTCTTTTTTTCTTTTCTCTGAAAATGCATATCTATATGTGGACACGTTTATGAATGAGTGAGTCGTCTATTGCTTTTGAAATCAAAGTGAGAAAATTAGATAAGAAAGTTTGAGGTGGAACCTTGAGTTTGAATATATGGCTGACAGTTGGGGTTTGATTTTCTGCTGTGTTGCTGAATCTCAGTGGATTGAGAGCTCTTGCATTTTGAGTTGCTTGCTAGCTATAGTTATTAGTGTGTGATGGAAGGAGGACTTTGGCTGATGAGATAAAGAGTGAACCTTCTACTTCTTGCGAGAATGGGGTGAGTGAAATTGTGGGAGAGGTGGTGAATAATGCAATGTTGCTGCAAGCTCAATTTATAGGCAAACTTAGCCGTAATAGTTGAAGACAATGGCAGTAATAGTTGAAAACGATGCATCAACTTTTGACAATGAGATTATTTGCCGTAAATGCATGGAAATTGGCAAGAGCTGTGAATAGTAGCCTATGTGCTAGCCCATTTGACCAACAGCAAGAATAGATTTGCTGTCGTAGTAGTTCAGTTTGGAGGGGAGTTGGTGGCTGCCAATTGCCAAGTGTGGCTAAAAGTTGAAAAAACTAAATGTAGGAGCATGGCTCTTGATGGGAGTCTAAGTGAGGTGAGTGATGATTTGACAATTAAAACTGTCTCATAAAAGAATTGTATCTGTAAAAATCTTTCAGGATAAAATTGTCGAAACTGTAATAATTCTTCAGGATTTGCTAATTAAAAGCTCGTGAAAATACTTGAATGTTAAATTAAATAAATATGCAATGCATATAAATTTAATAACTAAATTTATCAAAGCTTTTGTAAATTATTTTTGTTGGAATTAAAATAAATTCTTTTTCTCAATCCGGCGTGAATCTTCTTAAATCTAAGTTCAAAAATACTCTAAATATAGCTACGAGGAAACGGGGTGTTACAGAATAAGAAAGAGAGGTTTTCAAATGGTTTTGGTATCATCAAAACTAGGACAATGATATTTCATTTATTTCCCAACAGTTACAAAGTAAACATTAATATAATACATAATATAAATACTCACTAACTACTCAATTCTCATCTATAGCATAGTAATACCCGATGACTGCCAGAATTCATTTGAATTTATAAAAATAAGTTGTTATAATAATTTGATGTGTCTCAATTAAATCCATATATTATAAAATAAACATTGACTATAAATAGTATAAATATCCACTAATTAGCCATTTTCGTTTTAAATTGAAGACTATTATTTAAAATTGAATTGTACAAATTATATCATTTTATTTAATTAGGTTTTAAATTGGCGATATCTCGTGAAAAGATTTATGTGTATCCTTTTATTTATATTTTCAATTGATGAAGTATAATGAACAATCGATATGAATTGTAAAAAATTTACTTGTATCAGTCACAAATTTGATAAAAAGTTTTTTTGAGACCACAAATTTGATAAAAAGTTAATTTTACTATTAGTTCTCGTCTTGTATCAAAAAGGTCTGAACATGCATACGCAAACTTTTCTTTGGTTTTTAATCTTTTCTTATTTATTCTATTAATTACTATTAATATTTACTTTCTAATATTCATGTTGTTATTGAATTGTATATCAAATTATTGTAATAAATTATATTTATAAATTAAAATGTGTTCAAGTAACTAGTGAGCTTATATATATAGGGGTGGACTAAAATAAAAACACCTCTTAGAATATAAAATAGGAACCATTTTCAGCCTTTTGATCATCAAGATCTATGGTTGATTCATCACCTTGTTGGATGAATTCATGGTCTCCCGAGTTCGAATATCATAGGTAGCAAAAAAAAATTATTTTTCGCAATTCATACAGTTACACAACGAATTAATACGTAATCTACATAAAATTCATATATTTTAGGTAGTTCATATTTTATATGTTAAGAAGTGTTTATACTATAGTCCTCCCCTACACACACACACACACACTTGTAGTGGTGCCGCCGGTTCAGGGTCGAAATTTCGGTGAACCTGAACCGGCCCGGATGAAATGTAACGGGCCGGTTTTCTGACCCTGAACCGGCGGTTCCGGGCCGGGTCGAAAACCGGCGGTTCCCGGGCTTTTTCCTTTTTTTTCAATTTTTTTTGTATTCTTTTTTTATGAAATTAAATGATTTGTGATGAAATTTCAAAATTTTAATTCAACTTAAATCTTAAAATATAAAATATAAATGACTTGTATTGAAAATTTAATGATTGTGATGAAATTAAATGATTTATGTCATATTTTTTTCCTTTTATGAAATTCAATGATTTATGTCATATTTTAAAATCTTAAAATATCTCAAGTTAAATGACTTGTGTTGAAAATTAATATTTTATGAAATTAAATGATTGTGAATTTGTGATGAAATTTCAAATTTTTAATTCAACTTAAAATATAAAATATAAACATGTGTTGAAATCGAAAATATAAACATGGAGTAATAGTTTCTATGTCATATTTTTAAATTAAATGACTTGTGTTGAAAATGTATATTTTATTAAATTAAATGATTTGTGATGAAATTTCAAAATTTTAATTCAACTTATAATATAAAATATAAACATGTGTTGAAATCGAAAATATAAACATGCAATATCTTTTATGTCATATTTTTAAATTAAATGACTTGTGTTGAAAATTTATATTTTATAAACATGACAATTAATATATTTTTAACATAATATTTTGTTATGCCATCTTAATTCTTAAGTAATACTATACTTGTGTTCTTTTAATTAATATCATGTCATCTTAATTCTTAAGTAATGCTTGTGGGTTTTTTTTTATTATTAAATGACTTGTGTTGAAAATTGAAATACAATAAAAGAAAAATAATTCTAACACATTGATAATCAAAATAATGCATAAAAATTGAATTTATTCTATGTACACAAAAAATATTATAAGGATACAAATTACAATCTTCAAAATTGAATAAGTAAACTAACTAACACTAACTAAATAACTAATTCATTACAAATTTACAATAAATTCCGAAAGAGAGTTGTCTAACAGGGGGAAAAAATAAAAAATAAGGGCTTGAGCTCAATTTTAATATAAATATTAAAATTGAGTGGCCTACGTATCTTCATTGAATAATGAAGAATCAAAGCCCACGTAGTTCTCTTACCTTAACTTACCTAATCGTAGTCCTCGGGCTCGGATCGTTCGGACTCGGTGAATTCATCGTTTGGGCTCTCGTCGGCTTGATCCCATTCATTCTCTTGAGCTCGCAACTCGGCTTTGGACCAATCATCAAGCAACATGGTGGCCTCCATGTTTCGAGGATCCATGTTGCTTCTTCTTTCGTCCAAGACAAGCCCACCAACGCTAAATGCTTGCTCGACGGAGACCGTGGAGGCCGGGACCGCGAATAACTCCTTGGCCATGGTGGCGAGTATGGGATATTCCCTCTCGTGCGTGGACCACCATCTCAAGACGTCAAATTGTATACCACATACATTTTTGATAGCAAATGTACTAGACAAATATATATCTAGCTCGTTAGTAGTATAGCTCCTTTGTGTATTCATAAATGAATACACAAATGAATAAGCGTCTTGAGCCCATTCGTTTTGATCAAAACTACTTCCTAAGGTGGAGGAGCCATATTGACCTTGTGAACTAGTAGTGCCACTTGAAAAGTATGAGGGGTTTACAAGCATATATTTTTGTTCATAGTCATTAAACAAAGCTCTAAGTGTGTTATCTATTCTATGTTTAATATCATCTAAGTTCGGAAGGTACCATTCTAGCATTTCATTATTTCTTAATCTTGACTCATAAATATCTCTAAAGGTACCATAATAAATTTCTAACAGACGATAAACACCGCTAATTTTCATTGTAGGATCTAAAATCTTAGCAATTAAAAAAACATCGGGAATTTCAAGAAAATATTTAAGCCACTTAATGATCATTTGATATGATACATCCTTCAAATCGTTTTTTTTATAACAATCATTTAAAGCAATACCAATAAACATGCAATGTTCTAAAACTTTAATACTAGTACAATAATAAACACCGGATAAATCCGTAATAGCATTTTGAAAAACCTTTAAAAGTTGAAATAAACTACCACATTGTTTCCAATAAGAGGGCAATGAAAGCAAGTTAGCATCGGGAGTTGCTATAAAAAAATCACATAAATGCTCAACATATTCCATGGTAGATGCAAGCATGCCAAATGTTGAATTCCAACGTGTAGAAACATCTTTAACAAAATTTGTATATCGAATTTTTTTGTGACGACGATATTTTTACCATTTTTTGCCAATAGCGGGTTTTCTATGCAACATATTAACGGTTTGTCTAATGGGATCAACAACATTATTAATAAGAGAATAAGCATCTTGTACACATCTATTTAAAATATGATAAATACAACGAGCATGAAAATACCTACCTTCAAATGAGGGTGTGCACGCGGCAACTAACTCGGGAATGGAGGCGGTGTTGGCGGATGCATTATCAAATCCAACAGAAAATATCTTGTTTAAAATGCGATACTAATTTAAAACAGAAATAATCAATTGAGAAATATTAGTAGCATTATGTATTTCATTAAAATCTCTAAATGCAATTAAACGTTTTTGAATTAACCAATATTCGTCAACCCAATGACAAGTAATACCCATATAAGAATATCTTTGGAAAGAATCACTCCATATGTCGGAACATATAGAAAAATTTTGATTTAAATTCTTAAAATGTTTTCGTAAATCACGTTTTCTTTCTTCGGCTTGTCGCCGAATATTTTTGCACATAGAAGTTCGACCAATTTTTTTGGCGGCCGGATTATAAGCATTTTTCATAGTATGTTCAAAAGTATATTTATCGGCATGTCTAAAAGGCAAATGCTCCATTGAAACATAACGAGCCATGTAATCTCGAGCATTTTGTGGATCAAATTTCCATAAAACATTACCTTGTTCATTACCTTGGCGTTGGAAAGCTTCGGGATGTAGTTGAGTTTGAGTTGTATGGATTCCATACTCGATAGTGTGTCTACTCTCCATGTGCCTTGCGAGGGTGCCATAACCCCCTCCCGCTTTCCATTGATAAGTAGCGTTGCAATAGTTGCAATAGGCAATGAACCTCTCGGGAGCATTTGGACCATCATTTGAATTTTTAGGAGCGGGTTCCCTCCTAAAATGTTTAGTGAAAATGTTAGAAGAAAGTAATTTACTCTTACCCTTACCCTTACCTCTAGTGGGAGGGATTTCCTCCTCAACGTTGTGACGTGCTTGCTCGGCTTCCTCCTCCGCCTCTTCGTTATGCAAAGTACGTGCATATTCTTCATCCTCCGCTTCTTGAAGTTGTCTAGCATATGCTTCACCTGCCAAATCGGCAGCCTCCCGGCGTGCGCCGAAAGGTCCTCGTTCAACTGGCATTTTCACCCTTCTCCTAGAGGATGATGATGGAACTTGAACATTTTGAGTAAACTCGTGAGAAGTGGGAGTGCTATCAATATCTTCTTCGGGGTCGACATTGATAGACTTGCCACGGTTACCACGACCATGAGACATGATAGCAAATAAACAAGTAGAGAAGAGAATATAGATAATAGAGGTTAGAGAATAATAAGCAAGAACAATAAAGAAAATGAGCAAGTGAGTGTAGTGATAGTGTAATTGAAATATATAGTATAGTATAGTATTTAGTACTTAGTAGTAGTACTAGTAGTAATATAATGTAAAGCAAGAACAATAAAGTAAATGAGCAAGTGAGTGTAGTGATAGTGTAATTGAAATATATAGTATAGTATAGTATTTAGTACTTAGTAGTAGTACTAGTAGTAATACAATGTAAAGCAAGAACAATAAAGTAAATGAGCAAGTGAGTGTAGTGATAGTGTAATTGAAATATATAGTATAGTATAATATTTAGTACTTCGTAGTAGTACTACTAGTAATATAAGTAAAGCAAGAACAATAAAGTAAAGCAATTGAAGAAGCAAGAGAATAGCTAAAGAATTATAGAGCAAGAGCAATTTAATAAGAGCAATAGCACATAAAGAATGGAGGTGAATTAGAAGTAGAAGAGAGGAGAGTGTAGAATTATTAATACAATGGAGTGATTTTGAAGGTGGAAGAAGGGGGGTATTTATAGATAAAATTGGGTGGGGGAAAATGTGAATTAGATAAAATTGTGTGAGGAAAAAGTAGAATTATAATTATGAAAATTTGAAAAAAAAAATAAAAACAAAAACATAAAATTTGAATTTTGAATTAAAGTGAGTGAAATGGCCGGTCAAGGCAAGGCTAGGCGCCTAGGCCTGCTGCCGCTACCCCCTGCTGCCCCCCTACCGCATGCGCCAGCCCCACCACCACCCAACAGCCACCGGCCCGGGTGAACTGGCGGTTCGGCCCTGAACCGGCCCGTTGGTCAACGGTCCGGGCCTGAACCGTTGACCAGCGGGCCGGTTCAGGGTCGAACCGCCGGTTCCGGTCGGCCCTTGACAACACTACACACTTGGGGGAAGGGAAACTGTGGAATTTGAACCTTAGTTCTTATTGTTCACAGACAAAAGTTTGCACGAGTTTGGATATATATTCTTTAAGGACGTAATTAGTGAGTTTTGAATATATATAATGAGAATTTAAATAATGGAGAGGCCAATAAGGCGTGTTAGACACTTCGAAATACATGCTTGCAGATATGTACATTCTGCATGGAACGAACATGTTCGCAAGTTTTACGAGTCGAATATCTTCAAGCTCTACCTCTGCTGGTATGGTATTTCTAACTTTGTTGCATTGCTCAAGCTTGTACTCCCTCTGTCCACCAATCAACTACCAATTTGGTGGTCGGCACGGAAACTAAGAAAGTTGAAAAAAGGTGGTGTAAAGGTGGTGTAAAAGACTAAAAGAGTAGGGTTAATGCATTTTGATTACTTTTACTAATCTTTCACTAGTTATTTGACATTATTTCCATGCCTTAATTTAAAGTGTTCTTTTTTTTATATATATATAAGCTATTTTTTTACTCTTTAATTAAATAAACTGAAAACTGGAAAGTAAATTTTCTAGAAAATAAATAAACTGAAAATTCGAAAATAAATAAATAAATAAATTGAAAATTCAAAAAAAAAAAAAAAAACTGGAAATAAATAGATAAATAAATAAACTGGAAATTTGAAAATAAATAAACTGAAAAATGAAAAATAAATAAACTGAAAATTGGAAAATAAAATTTTCAGAAAATAAATAAACTGAAAATTCGAAAATAAATAAATAAATAAACTGAAAACTAAAAAATAAATAAACTGAAAACTGGAAAATAAAATTTCAGAAAATAAATACACTGAAAATTTGAAAATAAATCAATAAATAAACTGAAAAAATAGAAAATAAATAAACTAGAAAGAAATAAATAAATAAACTGAAAATTTCAAAATAAATAAATAAATAAACTTCAAATTCGAAAATAAATAAATAAATAAACTGAAAATTCAGAAAATAAATAAACTGAAAATAAATAAATAAATAAACTAAAAATAAAATTTTCTGAAAATAAATAAACTGGAAATTCAAAATATCCTACTCTATTTAATTAACATGAAAATTGGATTAATTAGACAAGTAATGGTAGAGTGTGGTAGGTCCAATTGGTAAAGTGTAGTAATTTAAAAAGTAAGGGGTTATATATATGTCCAAAAAGCAGAGTATGTAGTTAATTGGTGGACAAAATTTTAGAGGCAAATGAGTAGTTGATTGGTGGACGGAGGGAGTATTATTTATTAAAGGGTAAATATCAGTTTTTGGTCCATCGTTTGGGCGTTTTCTCAAAAATATTTCACCCTAAGCATAATTACAAAACAATATCCATCGTTTCATTTTTTTTTTCTTATTTATGGCCTGCAAATTTTTTTTCAACAACCGGTATTTGACGTGTTCCCGCCAAGTGCCATGTCATTAGTACACGTCAGCATTAAAAAAATAAAAGAAAAAAATTTAAGATCAATTTTTGGCCCATCGTTTGGCCGTTTTCTCAAATATATACCACCCTAATCATATTTACAAAACAATACCCATCGTTTCATTTTTTTCTTATTTGTGACCAAAAATAATTCGGCAACCGATATTTGACGTGTTCCATCATTTGACAGTATTTGACCTAGATTATTTATAGACATTGCACTCCACATCTCAACAGCAAATAAAATTTATACTCCCTCCGTCCAACGAAGCATGACACAGTTTCCTTTTTGTTCTGTCCCACGAAGCATGACACATTTCTAAAAATGGCAAAAAAATTACCCTTTATTCACATTTTCATTTTTTCACCTACCACACTTAACACACAAAATATCAATTTCTTAATTCTCGTGCCGAAAAGAACTGTGTCACGCTTCATAGGACGGAGGGAGTAATAATTAAGAAAAATTAATGAATGAGAGAACGATACATGAATATCTCACCCGAGGACAAATCTGTCAAAGTAGCAGGTAAGACTGGTCAAGATCCGGTAAAACAGATAGCTTAAGCTTTTGAAAGTAATGAAATGATGATAGCAGGTCGCTTGAACTCTAGGAAAATATCACAAGCACACAGATTATTATCCACAAAGTGATACAACCACAATAAGAACAATATCAATGATTCTTATTTATATTAGTGCATGTAATACTAATGAAACGTCAAATGATGGAACACATCAAATACCGGTAGCCGGATTATTTTTGCGGGTCACAAATAAGAAAAAAAATGAAACAATGTATATTATTTTGTAAATATGATTAGGGTGAGATATATTTGAGAAAATGCCCAAACGATGGGCCAAAAACTGATGTTAAATTTTTTTCTTTTATTTTTTTAATATTGACGTGTACTAATGACATGGCACTTGGCCGGAACACGTCAAATACCGATCGTCGGAAAATTTTTGCGGGCCATAAATAAGAAAAAAAAATGAAACGATGGGTATTATTTTGTAATTATGCTTATGGTGAGATATTTTTAAGAAAAAGCTCAAACAATTAGCCAAAAACTGATATTTACCCTTTATTAAATGGTTAATTGCACCAAATATCACCAACTTTGCTCGAATTCAATTTTTCCCATAATTTTAAAAAATTCCATTTTTTTTATCACAGATTGAATTAGTCGTTCATTTTTCCCACAATTTTTTCCCCTTAGATCGGAGTTGATGTGGCGCTGATGTGGCTCGCCGGCACACGTCACACACGTTCCACTCCGACGATTGTGTGATTTTTTTTATTTGAGTAATTTTAAATTAATATGTATTCTACATCAATGTTATGTGTAAATTTAAATCCACATCAACGCTATGTCAACTTTCCGGTCACCGGAGCTAAAAATCGTGGAAAAAATAAATGACTAATTCAATATGTAATAAAAAATATTTTTTTTAAATTATGAAAAAAATGAAATTCGGACAAAGTTGGTGATATTTGGTGCAATTAACCATTTATTAAATGATCAAGTTGTAGTTTTTGTTTTCCACAGCATCAAAGAGTAGACCTAAGTCAACCAAGTGCTGAAAATAATAGAGGGCCCAATAAAACACGTCCAACACTTCTTTTATTTTACTTTTTATTATAGAAAATAATCAATAATAATTCTCATTTCATCGGTCATGACTCAAAACTCTCTTTATAATTTGAAAAAGAAAAACATCTTATAAATTGGGGTATGCTTCGTTAATACCACTAGTACAAATGATAACGATATCTATATATTATTATATAAAGGGTTAATGGTGTTTTTTACCCTATTTAAAAAATGAAACATAAAATGTACCCACCCAAAATTAAACATATAAAATGTACCCATTTTGAGGTTGAAATGACTAAGATACCCTTAAAACAAAAAGAAAATACCAAACAAATCATCTCTCCCAAAAAAAAGTAAAAAATCGCAGCCTCTCCCCCCAAAAAAACTTGCAGCCTCTCCCCATCTCTCTCTCTCTCTCTCTCAAAGCGCCTCCGCCGCCCTCCAGGGTGTCTCCGCCTCCGCCGCGCTTGCGCCGTCGCCGTGGCCGCCCAGATCTGCCTCCGTCGCGCGCCGCCGTTTCTCTCCAGCACACCCACGCACACCTCCGCCGCAGCCTCGCCGTGCCTCGCCGCGACTCCTACCCAAATCGCAGGCGCAACCTCCTCCTCCTCCTCCTTCTTCTTCTTCTTCTTCTTCTTCTTCTTCTTCTTCTTCTTCTTCTTCTTCTTCTTCTTCTTCTTCTTCTCACTCTCTACCGATTCCCCCACCTGCACGATTTTCGATATGAAGTCGCAAGATTTCCGATCTGAAGTTTGATTTTTGAAATTGTGCCAAAAATGTTCAGTGCTCGACAGTTCACATTGCTCGACACTCCACTTAATGTCGGTTCAATTGAACTATTGCTCGTCTTGCTCGACATATGAACTATTGCTCGACATGCTCGACAGTTCTTAATTGCTCGACACTCGATGCTCGAGGCGTCGAAGCGTCGAGCAATAGTTCAATTTGAACTATTGCTCGACATGCTCGATGCTCGACAGTTCAATGCTCGACGCTTCAGTGTCGAGCAATGTGAGCAATGCACGAATTACACATAGAGGTAAAAATGTCCTAAGTGGGTAGATTTTATTGTTTTAAAAAAAGTGGGTACATTTTATGTTTCATCTTTCAAAAAGGGTATATCCAATTTTGCCTCTTATATAAAATAGCAGTATAACGGCTACTTTTTCCCACCAAAATTTCTCTCTCCTCATTTTTCTTTTTTTATTTTGATTCTTTTATAAAAATTGTCAACTTTGATTAATAAAAAGATATTCAACATGGATGATAAATTAAAGATAACGAAAAGATCTTTAATTTGATATAAAAATTATAAAGAATAAATTTAAAACGAATAAGTTATTATTATCAATTAAAGTTACAAAATTATTTTTTTTCTCTCTCATCTTTTGTCTCTCCTTTCTCTTTTATAATTTCTTTTAATTATCAATAAAAATCAATTAATTGGTAATTGAAAATACAAAATTGAAAATTTATATATTTTCAAATTCGTGTTTTTTATTGAAATTATATCGTGGATAATTTAAATTTTTTATTTAGATTTATATTTATATTTAAATTATAGTATATATTTAATATGCATATTTATTTATTTAAAATATCGTTCGGTTTCGATATTGATCGTGCATCGCACGAGTGGGCGTGTGCTAGTTATAATTATGTACGTATTAGTGGCACGAAGACGAGATAACAAATGTTTTGAAACATAAGATCTTATTTACATTACAACTTACGAAAGGGACTTCAAAGTAGCCAGCGATATAAGCAAGAAGCCTTCCCCAGCATATGTGTACACAAATTCAAACCTTAATTTTACTATCAATGGAATGTTTCCAAGTCAATCCAAAACGTCCAACTTCCGCCAAGACTTCGACACTAGTTTCAGTGGGACATAACAAATAAAGAGTACCTCCGACGTATTAAAAAATGTCTTTAGTATAACGAATACATCTCATGTAATCCATGGAACATCTTTCTATGAAATTAAACTAAAATATGAAACAATTAGAGATTAATGAAATTGATTTTTTTTTTTTCTGTAAAAAAATGGATTGACGTTTTTCCTTTTTAAGTTTTTAAAAAAAGAATCCGCAACCACTAGATGAAAATAAACTCCACTCCACTGTTAGTAATTACATGCAACAGCACACAAAATAAACAAAGCAATAGTCAAGTCATGTATGACCGACTTGATGACCTTATGGAGTAAATGTGAGCATATGAATTGAGATATCAATCTAGATAGGCAACGCCAAGATTGAGAATTCAAATTATTCCTCAAGTCCTCACCACGCAAAATCTGAGAGTTATTTGCTGTGGCTTAAATTTGCAAGTCCAATGAGAATTCAAGGCCTCTCATGGTTTCTTTTGATATCCTTTTTCCAAATTCTGTTTGTTGCTCGGGCTTCCACTCTATGCCTTGATGATCAAAGGTTGTTATTGCTGCAGTTGAAGAGCAGCCTTGTTTATGAATCAACTTTTTCTAGCAAGCTGGTGAAGTGGAACCAGATTGATGATTGCTGCAGATGGGATGGGATAGATTGTGATGGAGCAGGACGTGTGATCAGTTTGAACCTCGAGAACGAGACGATTTCAGGAGAGATCCACAACTCGTCTGCTCTTTTCAAACTTCAATATCTTGAAAAGCTAAATTTGGCTTTCAACTACTTCAACAGCAAGCAGATTCCAAAGGGACTTCAAAACCTTACCAATTTGTCATACCTGAATTTGTCAGAAGCTGGTTTTGGTGGACAGGTTCCGATTGCAATTTCAAGACTGAGAAGCCTGGTTATTCTTGATCTCTCCACCTTATTTGGAAGATATCAACCTCTAAAACTTGAGAAACCAAACTTGCAGAGGCTTGTTCAAAATCTTCCAATGCTGAGAGAAGTTTATCTTGATAATGTCAACATTTCTTCTCAAAAAAGTGAGTGGTGCCAAGTATTATCTTCTTCTCTACCCAACTTAACGACCTTGAGCTTGCGCAGCTGTGGTCTATCAGGACCTCTTGATTCTTCAATTGCAGGGCTTCATTCTCTCTCGATTCTCCATCTTGATGGGAACAATCTGTTGACGACGGTGCCGGAATTCATGGCAAAATTTTCAAATTTGACAACCTTGACTTTGGGCAATTGCTTTCTGCAAGGTACCTTTCCAGATGCCATCTTTCAGGTTTCCACTCTACAGATTCTTGATTTGTCCAACAATAGGCATCTCACTGGCACCATTCCACAGCTTCCCGTGGGCAGTTCTATAAGGACTATGGTGCTTAGCTACACTGCTTTCTCAGGTCGGTTGCCCGATTCCATTGGCAATCTAAGAATGTTGTCTAGCATAGACCTTTCTAGTTGCAACTTCACCGGATTGATTCCGACCACCATCTCAAATCTAACAGAGCTAGTCTATATGGATTTCGCATTGAACTCTTTCAAAGGTTCAATACCCCCTTTTAGTATGTCCAGTAAACTCACCTATGTAGACCTTAGTCGCAATTCTCTAACAGGTTCACTTTCTTCCAAGCATTTTGAAGGGCTTTCCAATCTTGAATACATAAATTTTGGGTTCAATTCATTGAATGGGAGCATTCCTCCTTCCCTTTTTGGTCTCCCTTCACTGCAGGGACTTCTTCTTTCCAACAACAAATTTAGTGGTCAGATTGATGAATTTCCCATTCCAAATCCCTCTAATTTGGATACACTAGATGTGAGCAGTAACCAGCTTAATGGGTCTGTTCCAGAGTCTTTCTTCAAACTTGAGGGTTTGAGTGTTCTATCACTTTCTTCAAACCACTTCAGTGGCTCCTTAAAGCTGGAAAAGGTTCAAAAGTTTCCCAACCTCACAAGACTGGAGCTTGGACACAACAACTTGTCTGTTGATACAAGCAATTCAAGTTTGTCGAGGCTACCCCAGTTAAGCCGGTTAAATCTAGCTTCCTGCAACATGCACAGTTTTCCCGATCTGAGAAACCAATCCAGACTGACATTTTTGGACCTCTCAAACAACCATATTGTGGGAGAAATACCTAGCTGGGTTTGGACTATTGGAGGTGGATCACTCCTCCATTTGAATCTTTCTTCTAATCTCCTTGTGGGAGTCCAAAAGCCCTTCAACATGCCTGTTTTTCTTAGCATACTAGACTTGCACTCAAACAGACTCCAAGGAGAGTTTCCAATGCCCTCCCAGTCAGCTGTCTATGTAGATTACTCCAGCAATCACTTTCGACAACCCATTCCAGTTGACATAGGTTACTTTGTTTCGTTCACACTGTTCTTCTCTATAGCAAACAATAACCTTACCGGAACAATTCCTCAATCTCTTTGCAATGCAACTTACCTTCAAGTTCTTGATCTCTCTCACAACAACTTGAATGGTAGTATCCCAAATTGCCTCATAAACAGTTATAGTCTCGCAGTGCTGAATCTGAGGAGAAATAAATTCGTTGGTGATATACCAGATTTGTTTTCTTCCAGCTGTGTTTTAAAAACTTTGGATCTCAGTCAAAATAACCTAGGAGGAAAAATCCCACTGTCCATGGCCAACTGCAAATCTTTAGAAGTCTTGAATGTTGGAAACAACAACATCGATGGTAGATTCCCATGTCGGCTGAAAAGTTCTTCCAGCTTGCGCGTTCTTGTTCTGCGCAGCAACAAGTTTTATGGGGACATCAGCTGTTCTGAGGTCAATGAGAGCTGGCCAATTCTTCAAATCATTGATATAGCTTCCAATAACTTCAGTGGTAAATTAAATCCACGAAGCATTGCAAGTTGGAGAGGAATGATGCTAGACAATGGCACACAGTTGAGGGGAGACCACATCCGCTTTGAGTTTCTGAGAGGCTTATACTACCAGGATGCAGTGACAGTCACTATCAAAGGCCTAGAGCTGGAGCTGGTCAAGATTTTGACAGTCTTTACAACTATCGACTTCTCTTGCAATAGTTTCAGTGGAGACATACCCCAAACAGTTGGAGATCTCAGTTTACTTTATCTTCTCAACTTATCACACAATTCTTTCTCAGGTCCAATTCCAAGTTCCATTGGGAACCTGAAACAGCTTGAATCACTGGACCTTTCTGTCAACCAGCTGAGAGGGAGAATACCAAAAGAGCTATCAAAGCTAAATTTCCTTTCGTTCTTGAATTTATCCTACAATAAGCTAGTGGGAATGATCCCAATTGGTTCCCAGTTTCAAACCTTTTTGGAGTCAAGCTTTGAAGGAAATCCAGGGCTGTGCGGATTTCCTACGAACACACTCTGCACCCCCAACTCACCGGAAGGAAATTCAGCAGGAAGTTTGAATAAGAGAAAATACGATTGGCAATTGATAATTAGTGTTATGGGATATGGAGTTGGATTAAATTTAGTATTTGTTCCTGTTGCATTGTGCAAGCAGTGGAGGGAATACTACAGCAAACAACTCGATCAATTCCTATCACTCATCTTCCCCACACTCGGATTCACTAAATCACGGTATGATTCAATTTTTCATGATGCATTAGTTTTGAACTTTTCAATTTACTTTCGGTTTCCTATTTCGCTCTTTAACTAAGCGAGAATCAGTATTGGGAAGTACACCTAACTAATTTAGGCACTGCATTTCGGATTTTAAAATAAAACACGAAAGCATTAAAGATGAAAAACGATGAATACTTGAGTCCGACATTTAGTTGAACAAATGAGACCAATTGAATAGCTTTTACCTTGACAAGTAACCAATCTCATTCCGCTGCAAACTTTGCCAAGAATCTAATTATATGTTACACTGTTACAGTGCTAGAAGAAGAGTACGTGGACGAGGACGAGGACAAGGACGACGACGTTGAATAATCGGAGGCCAACAAAGATGAGCGAGAGATCCAAGTAATCTCTCCTTTACTCAGCAGCGTGGCATTTCTAGCTTTAACCTTTTTCTTCATGATTCTCTGTTCCTGAACTTTAATGTTCATTATTATTATTATTTGGTCAATGTAAGGGACTTTGTTGTTTTCGTTTGTGATTATGTAGGATAAGTGGCAGAAGTATTTCTGTTGACAAACTAAAGTTACTTTCCTTGCCTCATTGTGAGTGATCACTGGAAAATATTATGTTAAGTATGGGTTTCAATCTTTTTCTCCTATCCTATTTATTTCATAAGTATAACTTCACATGGGGATTAGTGACAAATTCTTCGAAGTGAAGTTGATAACTTGAATTGAAGATGACTATATGCAATAGAGAATTGTGTGAATTCTGATTCAATTCTGGCCAAGCAATTAATCACTCCTTCCTAACCGCTCATCTTTCCTAGATACGGATTCACTAAAACAAGGTGTTATGCAATTTGTAAATAACATTTAGGGGTAAATTTTCTTGATATAAAAATAAACCAGCTGGGCATTTCGTCCAACAGAAAGAGAGCAAGAGAGTGATGGTTTACCCTGACTAACACACTTCAAAATTTAGGGCAACCAACAGGAAAAATGGATGCGGCTTCATCCTCATCATATTGTAAAACAGATCAATAGCATCATCCACCTCATGAATACAGAACAAACGGATTATAATCTACAAATACCTCTACGATCGTTTGGGCATGGTGCTTTGATCTTTCTTTTGCACTTGCGCTGAATCAGTAATTTTGCCCTTCGTAAAATTTACAAATTGGGAATTTTTTAATTATACCAAATACCCTACCATTTCTTCTCCTTCTACCACTTAATTTAAGCAGGGATCAAAAAAATAAAAAATAAAGATTCAATCGACAGTCACACAAACGCCAGAACATATCCGGCAGACCCTGGTGAATGCCGTTGAACGCCATTTTGGCGCAAAAATGAACTCGAATGGTGCACCACAATCCTGCTATTCTTTCTTTTATTATTCCATCCATCCACTTTAATCATTTTGGAACGTCCACAATTATTCATGTATTTCTATTTTTGAAAATTTTCTATCATATGTTCTTTCTCAACTCACAATATAATTAAGTGGCTCAAAAAAAAAAAACTCACAAAATAATTAAGGAATTATAGCAAAAAAATACACGAATTTTAAAAAAAGTTACAATTTTCACCTAAACTTTCAGTTAAACAAAAAAATACATGAATTTATATATTTATTGCAATTTTCACCTAAGTTTGACTTTCAATGAAATTAGAGTTTAATTGACAGTCGAAATTATGTTAAATATATTATTTTTTTTTTATCTTTTTAGACCTCCGAGCATTTAAATACGCATCTCATCATAAGTTAGGCCAACATCAGGTGAATTTCCGACGGCTAACTAAGCTCTAATTTCACCGAAAGTCAAACTCATGTGAAAATTGCAATAAAAATATAAATTCATGTATTTTTTTGGCTTAATTGAAAGTTCATGTGAAAATTGTAACTTTTTTCAAAGTGTGTGTATTTTTTTTGCCATAACACCTATAATTAATTATTATTAATATTAATATTTTTTTAAAGTGGCATGGAACCCCTTCTGCACTTACAATATACTACTAACTATTTTTATAAAACTTGCATCGTCCTTTATTAGAGCTACTTTTTGTGGATTGAGGGAGTATTATTCTTTTCATTTTTGTTATATTGATTTGTTTGAATTATGTTTTAATCTCTTTATGTAAAATAATATTTATTAATTATATAAAAGAATATATATTGGAAACACCCTATATATTCACTCTAAATTCTATGTGGCATCTTCTACATTTATCATTTTTAGCTATCTTAAATCATAATGGTTGATAATTGCTAATTACCCATACCACAACTCATCTTTCCGATTTGTAGTAGGTGATCGTAATCAATAGGGGTTCTCAATCATGCTCATGTGTAATGGAATAGGTAACAGTAAGCAAAAAAGGTTATGAATATCTAAAACTGTAAGCTGACAGGTCCTATTGCAATATTATAACATCATTGTAGTGGGCAAAATTCGTCAACTTGGCTCAAGCCCAATTAACCTTCCAAGCTGGACCAATGAGCTAAATGTTGGATTTGTATACTGAAAGCAAGAACCTTTTATGCTTGTATACAATGATTCATGTTTTCACTGTTTTAATCTCCTATCTGATTGTGTTCATGATTGCATATGTATGTTCTCTATTTCTATATAAGTAGATTATATGGTGTGTTGTAGATCACAGAAGACCATATAATTGGAATAACCTTAAGAGATATAAAATGATCACAGCCGAGAAGACTTTAGGACGAGTCATCGGTTTAGGCTGCGGTATAGATAGAAGTAGTTTGTCTTGACTACTTGTCTATACTGGTACGTCATAACGTATTGATAGGACCACAGTGAGATGCATTCTTCTATCTGACTTAAGTGAAGAATCAAGATCTCGGTGACTTAATGAAATCTTAATACTAATAAGATTTCAGATATATATGTTAATTCGTGTATCACTTTGATTTACTATGAGTGAGAGTTATATAGTAACTTGAGTACTCTGTATCTTGGGTGATAGCGGTTAATATATGATATTTGGTTATTTATATTAGTACTCGTATCCGATATAGGATAGTGACATCCCCTTAAGGAGCTCAATAATGTTTATTGCGCTAAACCCTGCAGGTTGATTAAGTTCAGGCGCAATAATAAAGTTTGAGTGGTACTTCTTAAGGATTACAAAGAGATTAATTAATTTAAGCTGTCAGAGCTCTAATTAATTAATGGATGTCAGATATTTTAAATACGGGGATTTAATAAGTCTAAATACAAGCCCCGACTCATCACGGGCAATAAAGGGGTAAGTCAATATTGGTTCTCTAGTGGAATGAACTAATATTTATAAATTAATCATGGTCTGGGCTGACCATGGATAATTAATTTATTTGAGGCCCATCTTTATTCCTTGTATCTGGTCCCTGGACTGGCCCAAAGTCTCCTAGCCCTAGAAGGAGAAGAAATCGCCCAGCACAGAGATCAGGCGCCTCACAGTATTTATTTTATTTAAATACAACTGTCTGCTCTCAGGAAAAATACACAGATAAAATTAGGGTTTTTGAGAGCAGTGAGAGGCGCCAGACGTGTAAGGCAGATTTCTCTCTTGGGACTTTCATAGATCGTTGTCCATCCAACGGTGAAAGCTGAGCGGGATACAGTTCAGAAGATCTGAGCTGGAGTCAGATTTTCGCAGGAAATCAAGTTTTGGCAGTTTCGGGAGAACGGCCATAACTTCCTCCACAGAACTTCGATTCAGGGGAAACAGGCGGCCACGGAAATCTCTCTCGAAGACGAAGAAGTTGTATTTCTGGGAAAAATACGATTTGAGGACGTTTGAGGCTTCAAATGAAGGCTTGAAGCTGACTGGTCTATTCAGCTGCGAGTTTGACGAATTCTTCTGAATTCTTCAGGTATTTCTGAACTCCAACGTGCAGCTGTTAAATTCATAGGAGCATGTTAGGGATTAATCGTTGTATGATGAATTAATAATAATCCAAGAAACGATCATCGGGCATTAGAGTATTAATTCAATTTAATATTCATTCACTAAACAGCTCGGTCAGCCTAGCCCGACAAATATCGAACCAACTTGGATCAATAACGAAGTTGACCCATTTACTTAAGAAAACTTGTTCGCCCAGCCTGATAAGTCAAGTTATACTTATCTCGAGATCAACCTGGACCGACCCAGGATGACTATCCAACTTTAAGTCCAACTTGTCTCAACAGTTCAGTTGAATAATTCACACTTAGCCCAAACCCATCAAGTTAGTTCGCCAACCTGGCATAGCCCTAAAAAGTCAAATTGGCCCAACAGATTGGTCCATCTAGCCCGAAAAGCTATAGACCGACTTGAGTCCACAACTAAGCTGGATATATTGCATACGGCCCAATAGTTATTGACAACCTAGAAAGACAAAGTTACAAAGCCCAACCGTCAACCCTAAAACACGTTTCCCACCAAGCTGACGCGATCAGACGGGTAAATCTTTGTGATCCCGTCCAAATCGCAACAACCCGGGAAATAAGGGCCTTGACGAGGCCAAACTGTAGAAACCCTAGCGGCTGGATGTCCACTATATAAACAGCCCGACTAGGTCATCAAAAGGACACGAAAAATCTGACTTGCTCGCTACTCCTTGAATTCTCTCTACTCCGCCGCCACGCTAGTTGATCTTCCAAGCCGAAAATAGCCAACTTGGCCTATCTCCGCCTTTCACATTCCATTATCACAACACACCGTCACCGTTTCCACCCTCCGACGTCGCCTATAGCATGGAATAACCGCGCATTCCAGCCTGTCTTTCTCTCTTATTTCATCATGTTCTTTATTTCACTTTGCTATTCCGTTACTGACTTGAGCGTCGGAGGCTCTACGGTCGGCACCCCCTCCCGGTGCTCAATCTAAGGCTCTTACGTGTTCTTGTGTTGACAGGTTGCTAGTGCCCGATCGATCCGGACGTACAGACGTCTTCCTCAATTGTAGATTTTAGCCTCTACAATCATATACAAAGCGTTATGACCCTACATAAGTCTAACTCTAAAGATCAAATGCTCCACGAAGGTTCTCTTCATTTCCAACTGATGATAATTGAGGGCTAGAAATGAGTCTTAGCTCATTACACATTAACTTACTGATTACATAAGTCGCACTTGTTGCTACGGACAATGACTCACGTGACCTATCATCGAATAAGGCAATAGTCGATTCGATTTCCCTTCTCACGTGGACAAGTTGAATGAAGAGCTATGTCCGTGACACTGACTCGTGCATGACACTTTTCTTTTCACCTCATTACATTTCTCTCATTGTAGCTCGTGTTTCTTCAAGTGACATTTAATTTTTTTTCTTCTTTCTTGGCTCTTCACTATGGCTATAGTGAAAAATAACTGAGTTTCTAGCTTCTATTGTTCTTCTTGTAATCGTGATCATGCAAGTTCATTGAGATATGTAATCAATCAATAAAGCATAAAACTTGAATGTAAGCATCAGTCATTCACATGAAACGTGAACTTTTCAATGCTTGAAAAAAAATCATTATCACTTTCTTTCTTGTTGAGCATGACGATGTGATGAAATACTGAGCTTTGGTCGACTGACTCTTTAATACTAATATTCAAACTAAGGCTAATTGGATAACTCTTGGATTTAGAGTAAACGAATTGCTCTGATACCACTCTGTCATGATCTGACTTAATAAAGGATAATTAAGTCAGGAAAAGTTATTGACTTATTGGAACCGACATTTCATTCTCCATTTTCTCTACATTTAGCATTCTCTGTTGATCAGCTTTCCTATATATAGGAAGATGTTCAAGTAAAAATCACTAGATAAAATAAGAATGGAAAACCATTTCCAGTCCTTCGATCATTAAAATTTACGGTGGATGCATCATCTTAATGAATGAAAGCAACACTTAGGTTTGAATCCTAAAAAGAGCGATTTTTTTTCGAGTTCAATAAATTTAGTAGCGAATGCATTAATTTTTATAATAAATGTAAAAAAATTTAATGGTCCCCACACTCTTACAAAAATTATATACCTACCTAACCTTTGAAGCAAATGGGCTAATTCAGCCTGATAGCATCTTCAAGATTAATCAATAAATGCTTTACAAAAGGAACTAAAGTAATTTTGTTATTTAAAAATCGGATCATTAAATGTTTCTCTTTCACTCTAGATTAAAAGTGCAAAGTTTATGCTTACTTTGAGCTTGGCTATAAGTTTGAGTGCAAATATAAAGGGACAACAGTAGTCAATAATATTGGCTCATTTGGTACGAGTGATTAAGGTGTATAATATATTTATGACATTCTAATATCTTATTTGGTAAGAAGTAATACGAAACACACAATCTTTTATAAATTAAAAGCCCAAAAATATTATATTGATTTGAGAGATTCTGTATACCACCTACGGAGGTGGTATACGTAATACAAATCTTAATTATAATTATTATTAACTTTGTATAATCTTAATACATCGTACCAAACAACATATTATTTTACAGATATTTTAATAAACATGATATTAATATGTCATATAGTAAAAGACATCACAGTCAAACATATCACACCTTATCCCATACCACATA
This sequence comes from Salvia miltiorrhiza, assembly GCF_028751815.1. Taxonomy (NCBI): domain Eukaryota; kingdom Viridiplantae; phylum Streptophyta; class Magnoliopsida; order Lamiales; family Lamiaceae; genus Salvia; species Salvia miltiorrhiza. Next base: position 36,031,936 of record NC_080389.1, on the reverse strand, counting down.
CCAAACAAGCCCTTAGTGTATTGTGTATTCGCTTAACGGTAGAACGATTAATACTTAATATTAAATTTTTTGAGTTTAAATTTACTGTGATCACGATCTTTAAATTTATTTATTTAATTATTAATTTATATAAAAAAAAGTTTATAATATGCATGATATGTATTACGTGTTCTTTCGAAAGTAAGAAGTACGTGTAATTGTGCTATGATTGATGTGTAAGGGAGTTCACATGCTTGGATTCCTAGCTTCAAAATAGTGTTGCTTTCACAAAAATTTGGGGATCTTTCTTGCTCAAGTTAATACATTATGATCCCCTCAAAATCAATAAAATAAATTAAAAATTAATACATTAGAGCACCCGTAGTGGTGCCCCGATAGGTGGGTCTCGAGTCACCCAGCCTATCTGGTTGCCCACTACAAGCGAAAGCGCCTCGATGGGGTCCCGATAGAATAGGGCAACTCCGATAGGTGTTTTGGCCAGGCGCGTGTTTTACACGCGCCAATTTTAAAATCAAATAAAATCAAATTTGAATGAATTGGGCCATTGCCATTTGACCGTTGGTGCTTTTGTTTCATATTCACGGCCATTCGACCGTTTGATTTTATTTTTATTTTATTTTAATGTAATCTTTAGGATTTTTAAAATTAATGAAGTTTAATTTGAAGTAAATTATGTTATTTAAATTTCTGCAATTAAAATTAAATAAAAAAAATACAATAATCAAAACTAAAAAGATCAGGTCAGCTATCATGTCATCCCACTGCAGCCTCACTGATCTAATGTGGTCCCTCCTCTATCAGGTTAGCTATGAGGTCACCCCCACTACTGATGCTCTTATAACGACACAATAACTTGAACGTTTAGAATTAGGCTACATAAGTTAACTGAAGGGGGCTCTAAAAAAAATTAACTGGACGAGGAAAAGTAGAATTTGGATTAATTAAAGGGAAACATGTATTTAAATACATGAACTTTGGTCCTTTATTTTATTTTGTACACGACTTTTGATTTTTTCCAGTAAAATTATCAATTTTTGATTTTGCTCAAATTTTGTACAATTTTAAATTCACCCAAAATTAATCTGTCTTGGCCCTTATATGTGGCAATCGGGCATGTTCCGACCTCTCTTTCATTATTGCAACGTCGTTCATACTTTAAATTTAAGGTGAAATTTGATTTTTTTTTTTTTAATTTGTTTCCTCTCAAGAGAAATTCGTCGATGAGTTGTAGCATTTTTGTGGTGAAAACAATCTTATATTCAAACCATTCATTTATTCAACTTGACGAAATGCTAATAAGCTTTGTAGATGACATGATATTTCATTTATCCTTTGCTTCTTTTTTCTTTAAACTTTGTCTTATTCCATACTTTTTTTTTCCATGCTTGAATGCAAATCTTTTCTCTCCACTCGTCATCTATAACTACCCAACCGTATTGTATCAATTTTAATTATGCAATAGACTCAATTCTCTTACCGATCATTTAACTGTCTCAGTCTCGTTCCTATCGTCTACATTAGTATTTTATAATTTCCACACTTTAAATTTATTATTATCTTTATCTATTTGTATATATTCTAGTTCATTCATCTTATAATTTTGAAGTATTTTAGTTCTATATATCTTGCAAAAAATGGCAAGTTCATCTTGTCATTCAGAATCCGATAAGGGAAAAGGCACGACATGAACGTCTTCATCAATTGGCAACACAAGAGAGCAGTAAATAAACTAAAAGCCCATCCTTAGCAGCATCTTCAGGAAGAGGTACATGTTGATTTTCATGTGATTTAGATACAACCAATTAAATGTTAGGAAAAGTTTAGTAAATTTTGCCTCCTCACTTCCTTTTAATTTGGTAGAGAGTCATATATAGTTCCTTGTTTGAAAAAATTATTGAACTAATAATTATTTAAACATTCTGCATCTCGAGGAGTGGTACTATATATGGGGAATTAAAAATGAAAAAATAATTTGAAAGAAAAGATTAATCTAGCTAGTGTGCGAAATTGAGAATATATACTAAATGTTTATTTCCGGTATATGTTTTTTTCGTATAAATAAATAGGTTAGAGGAGTAATAGATTTTTGCAATTAATTCAGATGAGAGAGAGCCTCTCTACATTGATAGAAATGGATGAATGGGAGGTAGATGACGATGAACTAGAGAGTTACTCAGTTGAGAAATTCAAGAAGAATGGTAAACATTTTAGTCATGATCATCCCCTGTCACGCATCATGTCCTGTGATGAAGATGAAGATGTTGATGAGAATAATGATGTGTGCAGCATTTGTGGGCTTCCAATTCTTTCTATCCCCTCCTACTCCTGTACCAATGCTTGCCAATTCTTCCTCCACGAACAATGTGCACTCAAATTGCCCCCAAAATTCATCCATCCCACTCATGGTCCTGACTTCGACGGCAAGCACACCCTTTACATGCAGAAACGATCATCTTCCCACAATTTCACCTACAAATGTGAGGATTGCGAATTTGAAATCCACCCTTTGGTTGCAGTGGGTGGTGTTGAGATCAAAGTCAAACACAAGAGCCACCCATTGCACCCGCTCGTGGCCCTGGGCAAGCAGATTTCGTGTGAGTGCGACGCGTGTGGGAAGAAGCAAGACGGCTTCTTCTTCTCGTGCCAAGACTGCAATTTCTGGATTCATCGAGATTGTACCTTATTGCCCAACATCATCACATTACTCAATCATCCTCAGCCTTTTATTCTTGCATATTCTCTCCCTCCTTTCCTAATTCAAGACGGCTGCCTAATTTGCCAGAAAGAGCTGCTTGTTAGGCATAATGGCATATATTTCTACCCCCAGTCCGGAATTTTTACTCACGTAACCTGCGGAATGGATAAATCTGCTGTGTCCAGTAAGTAAATTTTTTTGCCGTCGTATAAAATTTAAGTCCAATTGTGATTAAGATTATTCATTGATATATGCAGAAACAGGACTGGAGTTGATCCAACTGCCGGATGATGAGTGGGACGACGCTTTCCCAAGTTTGGCTATTCGCAGATACAAATTAGGCCCACAACCACATGCATACGATAGTGGTGATGAGTTGACGATCGAAAAATATCACAACCATCCGCTCATCCTAACTCAACTCACCACTAAACCATGCAATCTAGCTTGCGATATGTGCACACGACCTATTAATACTATCTCATCTCCGTTTTACAAATGTGATGATTGCCATTTTGTTGCCCACAAAATCTGTGCTGATATTCTTCCTATTCTCAAATTCTCCATTCCGGGTTTAGCCAGACCTGCTGTGGCGGAACTTTATCGAGACCTGAGCACATGCTTTTTTAACTCAGTATTTCACTGCAATTTCTGCCATCGTCCTTGCAATGGACTTTGTTACTACATTCATCAGGTAGATGTTGATTACTGCATTGATCTAGAGTGCATGGCTGCACCCAGCATTGTCAAACACGCTTCACACGGCCAACATCTTCTTTTCCGAACCTCCCGGCTGTGGACCGCGGCTCCTCTCACATGTTGTCCCAATGACTCCTTACTTTACGATGTCTACAGATGCATTGTCTGCGACTACTGCATACACGTAAGCTGCGCAATGCTTCCGGAAAGGATTGTATTCCAAGAATACCACCACCATCCTCTTCATTTGCTCTTCACTGCTACTACTACTCGTGATGACTTCTGCGAGGTCTGCGAGAAAGATATAGACCTCAAGTATTGGATGTATGGGTGTGCTGTGTGTAAGCAATGGTTTCACATAAACTGCATTCCATCAGTTGGGTATTTATCCAAAGTCAAGTTTGGAGGAACAATCAGTATTCCTGACTGTCACATTCATGATCTCATTCTTACTCGGATGCTTACTCTGCCATCTCAGAGGTGCGGCCATTGCAAACAAACCATCCAAGGCTTGCAAGATGAGATGGCCTTGTTTTGCTCTCATTGTCAGTTTAGACTTCACTTTTCATGTGCTAGGAATTCCCTCGCTCTTAAAACTTACAATCCATTGAAGCTTTACTCGGAAATTGATGATGCATTGTTAATCAGGGAGATCAGGGAAGAGCTCGCTGAAGATGACGAAGATTGATATTGGAAGACGTGAACATGATTGTAACAAAACATCTAGATCATATATAGTGTCCATGTCATCAAGACTGTGTATATATAATAATATTGTCTCTGTTTATATATTCTCACGTACATATTTCAATCCGCTGCTGCTGGGGGTGTGTTTGTTTTTTATCCCTCTACATAGAGGGATAATATAAGTAGGTATAAATTAATCCCTTCAAGTGGGGATCATATATTTTATATCTTATTTGGTTTGAATGATAATATATTTATCCCCCCCTTTATATGTGATATAAAATTATACCACAATTTCTTAGGTATAAAATTATCCTTTTTCCAAGGAATAAGAGGATGTCCGAAAAATTATACCACCTGCCCGAATTTTTTCATACATAAAAACAAACGAGGTATAAGATGATAAATGTAGTTTATCTCTCCCTTATACTTCAAAGTGAATGCACCCTGCAACTATAAACTTGTTATATATGTGCTACTAATCCATTGGGGGAAATGAAACAAGAAAAAATAAGAAATTCATAATAATCAAAATTTACTGCTTAAACAAAAAACTTGTAATACCCCAGATTTTCGATCATAGGATTCATATGGTCTTATTGATATTATTAGGATGTGATAGGTCCTTAATTCCCGGTTAATAAGAATAATAATTCTCGCGGTAACTTAATAAGACTTGATGCCTAGGTTTTCTTTTAAGAAAAACGGAAAATAGATCTTATTGATAAGATTATTATTATTTTTGTTTTTACATATGATATTGATTTAAATAAAAATGTGTGTATATATATATATATGTATATTTTTCATTTCAAAGTATGAATATCAAAGTGCATATTTATTTCAATACGAGTTTGATTTTAAAACGGGTTTGAGCGAAAACGGACCCGTGGAAAGGACCGAAGGGTGGGCCGATTTTTGGACAAGTCTTGAGCCTATTTTAGGCCCTATTATTTAGTTAAATATCAGCCCAATTTTGAAGCCCAAGCCTACATATGATCAGCCACCTTTATTTTATTATTTTTGCTAACATAATGATTAAAAGTGCATGAGAACTAGTAGAATGCGACCTCCAATGCATCCATGCATTGGTGGAAGCCATCCCCCCTCTACCCTATCCTAAATTTCGTGCCCCACCGCTCCCTAAAGCCAAGAGTTGGTTGATAACTATTCCCACTCACTCAATTTCACTCCAAGAAAAGTGTTAAGGCAAAAAGAAGCTCTCACTCTCTCCTCTCCTCAGGGCCGCCCTGGGGGTGGGCGGGCCTGGGCGAAGGCCCAGGGCCCCAAAAATCTGAGGGCCCAAACTTTTTATTATATTTCATTAGTTATTATAGGCCCCTAATTAAATAAAAATATTAATCTTGTTAATTGAGCCCAAAATCTGTTATCGGTAAATACCAAATCGTTAGATATCTAAAATCAAACATTAAATCTCATCTGTTTCAAATTCCAGGCGTAATTCTCAGGGGAAAAAAAATGCTTCGTCTTTTGCTTCAAGCCGTTGCAGACGCCAATTTTATTTCATGGGGAAGGTATTAATCTTTTCAAATTTTCTCAATTTTTACCGTTGAATCAGAATCAGTCACATATATAGTTGTATAAATAGAATGAGGTCAATTAATTCTTCTCACCAATTTACTCTTTGATTATTGTCCTTCTTGTTCTTGAGCAAAAAAATTCACACTGCAATTTACAGATTGTCTTCGTTTGGGTTCGTAGCGGGGAAGATTGTTATTGTACCCTCATTGTCTATTTGTCTTTTGGAATCTGGATTCTGGTAATTGGTAAGTTTGTTCGATTGTTCCGTTCCTTTTAAATTTTTAATGTTGATTTGCATTTTTTAATATCTTCGGCTTCGCCGCCTCGGCAAATATTAGGATATAGTCATCACGGAAAAATTCTGGTAAATTACATCACGAAAAATATGTGAATATAGTCATATAACCGCAATAAGTTAGTAGTTAATTGGCATTATCTAATTCAAGTCAAATTATTCTATTATTTTAATGCTAGTTTGGCAATTGGCATTAGGAATTTATGATATAGCCGCAACAGGCAGACTATCATAAGAAATAAGCATGTATTCTGCAAACTAATTTAGGATCATAGGATGTAGTCTGCAAATTAATTTTTTTAATGCTAATTTGGTATTGATTCGATAGATATAAGGATGTCTTTTTCTAATTGTATTTTTATAATTTGCAGACTATCAAGTTTGGGGCTACCTATTACAAACTCTCAAACTCTCAATCTGCAATTGCTTATAGAATCATGTTGACAATGCCGGTTACTATTGCGTGAGCTTCTCAAAGTTAAAGTTGTTGAAAACATATTTGAGATCGTCGATTGGCATCTCAAACTCTCAATCTGCAATTGCTTATAGAATCATGTTGACAATGCCGGTTACTGTTGCGTGAGCTTCTCAAAGTTAAAGTTGTTGAAAACATATTTGAGATCGTCGATGTGTCAAAAGAGATTGAATGGCTTGGCAATATTATTGATAGAAAAAGAGAGTTTAGATAACATAGATTTGGACGATGTTGTAGATGATTTTGCAAGTAAAAACGCTAGACGAAGTCATTTTTATAAGTAATAAAATATTTGTATTTTTTAATATATTGCGCACAATAATATATTGAGGGCCCATTTTTTTAGTTTCGCCCAGGGACCCATTTTTGCCAGGACCGGCCCTGCCTCTCCTCTCCATTTTTGTCCCTCCTCTCTTCCCCCACTCCCACAACTTTTCTCCCACCATTATCACACTCCATAGAACCCCTTGAAGCCCCAAGAGAAGTATCAAAGCAAGGGAGAGCGTGGAAAACCTAGGGCGTAAAGATAGAGTGAAGATTGTGCTTCGAGGGTGAGTTTTCTTTGGTTTTCTCAACTGAAAATGCTTTATGACCATGGATTTTTACACATATGTGTGCTATATTGTGTGAGGATATGTTTTATGATTTTGGATGTTTATTTTGGTGAAGTTTATGGGTGAAAAACCATGCATGAGGTAAGGCAGTGAATCTACCATAAGCATACTGCTCTGGCAGTGTTTTGCATGGCGATTCCAGCCATCCAAAGGGTGCTCAAAAATTTCCAAAATATTTTTGTATCATCTTTCGTATGTTTTCTATACTATGGTAAATTTTCAAAATATTTGGAGCTTTTATGGTTTATTTATGAATTTTTAAACATCACTGTCCGTCTGGAATGCATTTTTGGTAAACAATATTTGGGAGGCCATAAGTCACATTTCAATCGGTGAAAACCTGTGAAACTTGAATATGTTACTCTAGACTCCCGTATCTTTCTTTTGGCACCAACCTCACCATTTTTGGGTGAGGGAAACTCCCGGTATAAATCTTTGAAGTCTAGTTCTTATTCCTTGTATCCTCCAGTAGGTTTTACAAACCTACAACTTTGAGGTGGCAAAGGCCAACATAAATCTTTGAATTTTAAACCTATTTTTGTACTGAATATTCAATGACATGTTGAGAACTTTTATGTTCATTTTTATGATTTTTAGCGAAGTCTAAAATGATTTTTTCGATTTATGTTATGAATCTGCTGAGCTTGAACCCTAGTTGTGCACTGAACGTTAGACACTCATATCTCCTAAACCATGAACCTTTTTGGGGTAAATCCAACTGGATAGTGTTACACTCTCTTCTTAGTTTTCGGATTGACCTTTGGAGTTTCCAGTGGACTTTTGTGATGGAAGATATGAATTTTTAAAGAATGCCCACTGACTTGATTCTAATCTGAAAAATCTAAAATTTTCAGATTTTTGCTTGATGAACGCCCATCTTTGAAAGGGGATAACTTGCTCGTTTGAAGTCTGTTTCATTCGATTCAAATTGTAGAATGATCCTTGAAATGCCTAGTTTCCAGAATTTCCTTTGGAGCCTCATTTGGAGATCTGAGGCAGGTTTGGTGTCTATTGCAAAACAGCCCCTTAAGAGCTCAAGTTGTTGAATTATTTTCTAAGTATGAAAGTTGATTTTAAAAAGGGATATTTATGAAATATTAAGTATATGTGCATGATGAGTTTAAAACATGTTTTATGCATAGTTTTCATGAAAACAAGTGAGTTAACCTAGATAAGGCATCAAGATAAGCTATTGTATGAGGAATGCATAGTCCACTGTGTGAGCATCATTGCTTATAGTTGCTTTGGCTTCGACCCACTTTGACACGTAGTCCACTGCTACCAGGATGTACTCGTAGTTCTTTGACTTTGGGAAGGGTCCCATAAAGTCAATTCTCCACACATCAAAAACTTCAAAAGGCATGATTGGGATTTGTGGCATTTCGTCTCTCGCGGTAATACCTCCAGTCATCTGGCACATTGGACAGCTCTGTACCCACTTCCTTGCATCCGCAAATATAGTTGGCCAATAAAATCCACTCTCTAAAATCTTGTGGGTTGTGGCTTCCCTCCAAAATGTCAACTGCAAACTGTTCTGTGACACATATAAAAAATTTGGGCATGCTCATCCTTTGGTATGCATCTCCGTATGACCTGGTCTGCTCCGATCTTCCATAGATATGGATCTTTCCAATAGTAAAAATGGACTTGTACCAGTAGCTTCCTCTGCTCGAAACTTGATAATCCTGAGGGTAACTCCTTCATGATCAGGTAATTAGCTATATCAGCATACCGGGGCTCCTGGTTGGTTAGGGTATACAGCTTTTCTTTTTTTGTATGGGTGTATACAGAGTATAGATTCTTGTCTGGAAAGGTATCGGTAATAGGCATACCATCATCTTCTTCCAGTTGCAATCGGCTCAAGTGATCTGCTACTAGATTAGCTGCCCCCTTCTTATCCCTTATCTCAATGTGAACTCTTGTAACAACAAGATCCATCTGATAAGTCGAGGTTTTGACTCCTTCTTGGCCATCAAATATTTCAAAGTTGCATGGTCCGTATAGACAATTGCTTTCGTTCCCAAAAGATAAGAATGAAATTTTTATATGGCAAATACAACTGCCAAAAGTTCTTTCTCGGTAGTGGTATAACTGCACTGTGCTGGGTTCAAAGTCTTGGAGGCGTAGTAGATTACATAACTCTCTTTTCCTTTCTTCTGCCCCAGTACTGCCCCAACTACATGGTTGCTGGCATCACACATAATTTCAAACGGTAGGTCCCAGACCGACACTAGCTTGTTTCTCAAAATTGTGAATGCCTCCTTGCAATCATCATCAAACTCGAACGGTACATCTTGTTGCAAAAGTCTGGTTATGAGCTGAGCAATCTTGGCAAAATCCTTGATGAATCGTCGGTAGAACCCTACATGACCAAGGAATGCCCGTATGTACTTTACTGTTGTCGGGTAGGGCAGTTTGGCGATAGAGTTAATTTTTGCCTTATCCACTTCGATTCCCCTCTCTGAGATCACGTGGCCCACCACGATTCATTCTTTTACCATAAAATGGCACTTTTCATAGTTAAGAACTAGGCTTTTCTCCACACACCTTTTCAACACGAGCTCTAGATGATTGAGACAAGTGTCGAACGAGTCTTCGTACACGGTGAAGTCATCCATGAAAACTTCAATACAATTTTCAAGCAAGTCGGAGAAGATGCTCATCATACACCGTTGAAAAGTTCTCGGTGCATTGCATAGTCCAAATGGCATTCTTCGATATGCAAATGTTCCAAATACGCAAGTGAAAATGGTTTTCTCTTGGTCTTCATGAGCCACAAAGATTTTCATATAACCAGAATACCCATCTAAAAAACAGTAATAGGCATTACCAGCTAGGCGTTCCAGCATCTGATCGATGAACGGTAATGGAAAGTGATCTTTGCGTGTAACCATATTCAGCTTCCTATAGTCTATGCAGACCTTCCATCTAGTCTGTAGTCGGGTTGGAACCAGTTCGCCTTGGTCATTCTTCGGTACGACATGGACGGGGCTCACCCATTAGCTATCGGAGATGGGATAGATAATTCCCAATTCCAAAAGCTTCAGGATTTCTTTAAGTACCACCTCCTTCATAACTGGGTTCATCTTTCTTTGTGAATCTCGGACAAGTTTGGTTCCTTCCTCCAAATAGATGTGGTGCATGCACTCCGTTGGACTGATCCCCTTGATATCAGCCAAGGTCCAATCGATGGCTTCCCTGTTCTCCTGTAGAACTCTGACCAAACGTTCTTCCTGTGCAAGAGTTAGATCTGCACTGATGATGACTGAAGTGTTTCGTCATTACCCAAATAAGCATATTGCAAGTGCTTGGGTAATTTCTTCAGTTCCAACACAAGTGCCTTTACTATTGAAGGCAACAGCTTTTCGTTCTGCCCATACTGAGCCAATAACTCTACTTTGCCTGCTGCTGTTCCTCCAACTGAATAGACCTCATGGATCACATCCTTGATTCTCTGATCTACTTCCATCTCAGCTTCCAAGGTACTTTCTCGAAGAGAGTAAAGCTCCATGATAGCTTCTTTGATATCCTCATCCTCCATACGTTCTGCATCTCGATTAGTAGGCCATACTGAATTACTTTCTTTGTCGTATCCCCTGAACCAAAATCAATTCCATGTTCTTGTACTAGGGGTTCAAACACATCGATCATGTCCACCGTTTCCATTTCTTGCTTCCTCTTCATGGTTTCATAGATGTTGAACTCTTCCTAAACTCCATCAAACTCACATGTTAAAATTCCGGTCTTCATATCAATTTTGGTTCCAGCGATCATCATGAACGACCTTCCCAATAATATAACATTCTCTCTAGTTTCTGGACCGGTATCCAGGACATAAAAGTTGGCTGGGAAAATCAAATCCCCGACTTTAATCAGTACGTCCTCCACCACACCTTCAGGATAGGCGTTGGATCTGTCGTCCAACTGTATGACCACATGGGTATTTCTCATTGCCCCAATGTTCAACCTCTTATAAACGGCCAGTGGCATCACATTTATGGAAGCTCCCGAGTCCATCATCGCTTTATCCATGTTTGTTCCACCAATGTTGCACGGAATGGTAAACATTCCCAGATCGTTCCGCTTTGTGGGTAACTTCCATTGGATCACAGCTGAAATACTTTCGCCCATCACATATCGGACTTCTTCATCCATCTTCACTTTTCTTGAACAAAGGTCCTTCAAGAATTTTGCATACTTTGGAATTTGTCTGATGGCGTCGAACAATGGTATGCTCAGTTCCACTTTCTGGAACATCTTCATCATCTCACTTGCTTCTTTCTCCTTGGCCTTCTGAATTTGATTGGAAACACATCTGCCTCCTCTGGTTCAGAGGAATCAAGTTTCTTCGTTTCAGAAAATTCAATAACTTCAATCAACAATTCTTCTCCAAGTTGTTTCCCACATGCCATCTTAAATGATTTGAGTTGATGCTTCATTATTGGTAGTAGAAACTTCAAGAAGGACTGAACATATTCATATGTTGCAGGACCTGGGTAGAGAAAGAACTCCATAACATAAAGAAGGTCACCAGTGTATGAACTTTGCAAACATATTGCAAAACAGATGTCACATTTCTCACTCATTTCAAAGTGTGACAGGGGCTGATCAACTATGCTAAATTCACATATATTTTGGCAAAAGCAGGATTTATTTTCAGATGCCAATACCATCCCAACGATCCCTTTTCTGGTTTTTACGTGAATCCAACAGACCCCGTTTGTAGGCATAAATTTCCCTAAAGATTGAGTAGACAATGCGAGTTTCATGCAACTTATATTACTATATTAATACTATAACACATTTTCCATTAGGGACCCAAACATTTGCCATATGAAGTTGGGGAATGTTCCCATGAATCAATTCAAGGGCATTGTCGACTTCAATCAGTGCGTCTCTCCTACAAGAGATAGTCTGGTCCAAATTGAACATATTATGTCAGAATCATATTGATACAAGTCAGCTGGTATAAAGATAAACAAGATAAGAGGTTTACACTGTGTGGTCGTTCATTTGCTAAGAATTGTTGGTGGAAGTAAATGTTAGTCGACGACAGTTTTACAGCCTGCATGGAAATGAATATGAACTGTTTTCAGATTGAATTTATGTAATCACATGTCCGCATTGAGAGATATTACCTCTAGTGCTCCTCCGATGTATTTAAGAAAATAATGAGAAAGTCCTAGGAACTCCAGCACACCGACACAGTTGTGATTGTGTTCATCATCAAACATGGGTAAAGCAAAATATTCTCGTTGACTACAACAATGTGCATTGCATAGTTTCTGATTGGAAATTCTTTCGTAGTGTAATGGAAGATATCAGGGGTGATTTCAGGGTGCTTGTTCCTAAAGACACGTCCCTCTTCTTTGACCTGGTCGTCCACAAAATAGTGAAGTGTCATACATTTCTTCCTGAAAGAAGCTATGCCTTTGGTAAGACTACCAACAACATAAGGCACATCTAAAGATTGTAGATACCATTTGTTCTCCACTATTTTGGGTGCCCAAAACTGTACGATCCAATAGTCGTCTTTCCCAAGCTTGACTGCTATGGTCTCCATAAAATTTTTAATCTTTTTCTTGATCCCTATGGGCACAAGTACTGAGTTAGTAGCATTTTGACATAATCGTTCTCTATCTGGCAAGCGAGAAACCAATTGTCTGTCACTATCCTCATAGGATGATAGCAGGCAACATGAGTCTACTGTATCCAAGTAAGTTGTGAAGTTCATCGACTCTGAAAAGTGTTCCTTGTAGGACTTCATCACATTTAAACCATCAATTAAGCCACATTCAATTGCATTAGGCTTTGGAGATTCTTCTACAAACTTAAAACTTTTGAGATTCATCTCCAATTATCCTTAAGAGCGCATCTACGGATAATAATCACTATACTCATCTTTTCTAAATTTTGGTTGAAGAAAAAATTGAATGATGTACCAGTGGTTGCTATTGTTCACACTTTGCAGAGTAATTGCAAAACAATGGGACACCCTAGCTCTCTGGGCACAGTGCGCCAACTGATTCTTAGATATATTCAGATCATATAAATTTGAATGGCAGCTGCTAACATCTATTTGTGGATTGTAAAATTCACAAGCTTCAAGATAGTCATGCATATCATGATTAATACCATCCCAGAAATTGACTCTGTTATTTTGAGAATCTATGAAAGATTCCATTTGCATGCAACATAAACTGGTGTTGATGTTGGCACACTGCTGGCAAGGGACCCAAACTTGTGCCAGAGATAGTCTTGGGACTGTCGCCATAGCTAATTCAAGTATCTTTGTGATTTCACTCTCAGGTTGCTGCTGCTTATATTAGGGGACAAAAGCAAGAAAAGAAGAAGCATGGTTTATAATTCATTCACACATGAGTATCAAGTTTATAAATGATATAATGACAAGGTTACCAAGTTTTTTGTGAAATTGTGAGTGGACCTCAACCCTGCAATCTGAATGTGATGATATGTGTTTAGTATGAATAAAGTTAAGGACATGATCTTATGGAGTAAAAACACAGTACTTGATCAGGTGTATATGCTCTATTTATGTTTGTTATACTGTATGAGACAAACCTGCAGTTCTCCACCCAATATAGAAAGTAGATATCTCCTGATCTCTCTAATATCAGGATACAAGAGCTCCAACACACCATAGAATTGATTTGTGTTGGAATCAAATAGAGGGAGTGCCAAGTAAGCTCTTTGACCGCAACGTACGGCTTCATCGCGCATTGGATACTCATTGGTAGAGTAGAGCCTCAAGTCTGGTGAGGATTATTCAGGGTGCTTGTTCGGGAACACCCGTCCTACGCCTCCAAGAAGCTCTTGATCATCCGCTGCTACGACGTCGTCCACAACATACACATGATCCCTACTTTGCTTCCTGTACCAACACAGCCCCTTGCTGAGTGCGCCAACAAGAAAAGGATGGTGTGAGGTAGAGAGGTGGTGATGGTTCCCCTCTACTTTCACTACTCCCCAAAACTGCACCATATAACAACCCCAAAACCAACAGTCGGATGCTATGCGCATGAGCAGAGTAATGATTTGTTGTTGCTATTTTGCCCTCCAAAATACATATCCAAAATGTCGCTTATCATGTATCAAAGCGGCCTCGTCTTCGTTCAAATGCTGTTTGAATTCAGACACTGAAGAATAGAGGTCAAGACATCCCTCTCCTCCTCTTAGGATTGACAACACATGTTCCCAATCCATTTTTTTTTTACGGCTAAACTCATCCGCTTAATTCCTTTGCTCTAATTTCACTATAATCTGCAGCCACAATTCAACTATTTCTATTCTTCTACACATTTTTTATCCAATTCACTTATACTATACCCGTGGAATAGTGAATGGGAGTGGGGTACACCCACTCTCATCAACGCAAAGGGAGGAAATTTCTTGCAACATAACAATCTATACATATTAAACATAGGAATAGTTCAAAGACATGGAAAATATTTCTTATATTTTGGTAAAGGTCGGATTGGATTTCATTTGTACTTTACAATTGGAAGGTCGTCTATATGCAGTCGCCATCTTGATTCAACGGCCGTTGCTGTGGTTGTTCTTGTATATACGTTGTAGGACCCAGTCGTCTAGCTGTCCAACAGTTATCATCATAGATTTTCCACATATACTATTATATACTATATACGTGGTGATAGGCAGTTACCGTGATAGAGCCTTTCTTGGTGACGAAATCAGAACCTGGAAGCTTGCAGCTGGGCTTGTTGTCATTCATGATCCACTTCATTTTATTCCCTTTTGTTGCTTTCCTACGAAGAAAACAAAGGCTTTTCACCCCTCTCTCTGTGTTCCGCCATCGGCCATGTCTGTCCCCGTCGCCTTCCAGAGGCCAGATTTTGCCGCCCGGTTCGGCCTTTCCCTCCGTCTCCAAATATAGCATGGCTGTATTGTTAGGTCAGAATCTTATTAGTTTTCACCAATTTTTAAAAAATAATATAGTAATAATTTACCTGGGAGATCTTACGGATCAAACATTTCGAGATCAACGTGGGAGATAATGATGACGAGAAAAGGGAGGTTGTGCACCAACTCTTCGTTGGTGGGTCGAACCACGATCTCTGCCCCACTATAGACTTTCAATAACAGATCGATAATAAGACTGGCAATAATAACTGCACAGTTTCATTAATAGACATTTTCATGATAAACAAAGAACTAAACATGTGAATAAATATGGACACAAAAAGCAAGTTAGAACATTATTTACGACTATGGATTCCAAAGCATACCCATGTTCAAAGAAAAACAATTAAGAGGTACCTTTCTTCACTTGTTTTATTCTGTCACTGTGGTGGTGAAATATATATACAAAGATTTGCGTATAAATAAGCAATAAGATATTAGAGCATAAATTCTTGAACATGATGCGTTTTAAATTAGAATATAATTAATATTGTATAAATTATGAAAAGTAATGCACACCATTATATAAGGAACGAGCATAATTTTATATCATTCCAAATGCAAGATGCGTAAAAATGCAAGATGGGGAATTAATGATGATGGATCAAATAATATATGTATATTTAATTATTATTAAAAATGATAGAATGTAGAAATTAGAAAAAAGAGAATGAATAGAGAATGGTTGTGGGCTCTCAAAAATGTAATCTATTATATAGATAACTTTTAAGTATTTTAGTTCTATATATCTTGCAAAAAATGGCAAGCTCATCTTGTCATTCAAAATCCGACAGGAGAAAAGGCAAGGCAAAGGTGCCCGATCTACCACCACGAACACCATATTTTTCACCTTCGTCTGAGCACCCAAGACCTCCTCAATTCGCAGCAGAGAAACTAAAAAGTCCACCGGTTTTAGCATCTTCACGAAGAGGTATATGTTGATTTTCATGTGATTTAGATAGAACGAATTAAATCTTAGGAAGAGTTAAGAAAATTTTGCCTCCTCACTCCCTTTTAATTAGGTTGAGAGTCATAGTACCTTGTTTGAAAAATTTATTGAACTAATAATTATTTAAATATTCTACATCTAGAAGAGTGGTACTATATGAGGGATTAAAAATGAAACAGTAGTTTGAAACAAAATATTGTGTGACAAATTGGGAATATATACTAAATGTTTATCTCCGTTATGTGTTTTTTTCGTCTAAATAAATAGGTTAGAGGAGTAATAGATTTTTGCAATTAATTCAGATGAGAGAGAGCCTCTCTAAAGAGATAAAAATGGATGAATGGGAGGTAGATAAAGATGAAGCAGGGATACTCAGTTGAGAAATTCAGGAAGGATGGTAAACATTTTAGTCATCATCATCCACTGTTAGTCACCATGTCCTGTTATGAAGATGATGACTATGTTGAGAATGATGGTATGTGCAGCATTTGTGGGCTTCCAATTCTTTCTATTCCCTCCTACACCTGTACCAACTCTTGCCAATTCTTCCTCCACAAACTCAAATTCATCCGTCCCACTCATGGCGTCGACTTCGACGGGCACACTAACCTTTACATGAAGAAGCGACCATCATCTCCCAATTTCACCTACGCATGTGAGAAATGCGAATTTGAAATAAGGCAAAAATGTTATTGTAGAATGGGAAGAAGGGAGTATTATATAAACTTACCTTAAAATAACACTAATTTTTGTATTTAAAATAAGACAAAAATGTATTGATTTAAAAAATACGACATATTTTTATTACAAAAATATAATTATCTATAAGAAAAATTAAACACATAAAAAAATCGTAAGCTTGCGGGCCTGAATGGGCTAACCCGAAACCGAGTGGGTTAGGGTTAGGGTCGAAAATTTTTACCCCGAAAAATAAAAAATCGACTAGTTCGAACCGAAAATGACCCGAAACCGAATGAGCTGGCCCGAAATCGAGTGAACTTGCCCAATTGACATCCCTAATCAAGATTGTACCATATTGCCTAACATTATTAAGGGTGTAATCGAACCGAGCCGAACCGAATAGTGATGTGCTCAAGTTTGGTTTGTTTAATATCGAATCGAATCTCGAACTTTACTTACCGAATACTTTGAGGCTCACGAGCGGCTCACGAGCCTAATCGAGCCTATACGAAATTTCTAAATTTATATTTATATTCAAAATATTGATTATTTTATTTTAAAAATAAATTATTTTATAAATATATTAATTATTTTCTTATGACAAATAAAATTAATTAGAGATTTAACACAATTATTATTAATTTTCATGGATAAATATAAGTTGTATCTATTAATAATTTATATTTTTCAAGCTGAATCACTTGACGAACATGTTCACGAGCTAACGAGCCGAATACTACTAAACTCAAGTTTGACATGGTTTGTATATTTATCGAGCTTCTCTAAACAAACTTTAACGAGCTTTTTTCGAGCCGAGCTTCGAATAGTTCGCGAGCGGCTTGGTTTGTTACACCCCAAAACATTATCACATTACTCAATCATCCTCAGCCTTTTATTCTTGCATACTCCTCTCTCCCTTCTTTCCAAATTAACGACACGGGTTGCCTAATTTGTGGAGACCGGCAGATTGTTTGGCATAGTGGGATATATTTCAGCCCCCAATCCGGAAATTTTGCTCACGTAGCCTGCGGAAAGGATAAATGTGTTGCATCCCGTAAGTAATTTTTGTTGCTGCAGTCTCATAGCATAAGTCAAGAATAAAATTAAATTCAATTGTGATTAAGATATTCATTACACTCGACATCATGATATATGCAGAAACAGGACTGGAGTTGATCCAACCTCGGATGATGAGTGGGACACTTTCCCAAGTTTGGCTATCCGCAGATACAAGCCGTTAGGCCCACATGCTTACGATAGTGATGAGTTGACGATCGAAAAATCATCCCAACTCAACTCACCACTAAACCATGCAATCTAGCTTGCGATATGTGCACACGACCTATTAATACTATCTCATCTCCCTTTTACAAATGTGACGATTGCCATTTTGTTGCCCACAAAATCTGTGCTGATATTCTTCCCATTCCCAACCTCTTCATTCCGATTATCCTAGAGGAAGTGACGATACTTTATCGAGACCAGAGCACATGCTTTTTTAACTCAGTATTTCACTGTTATTTCTGCCATCGATCGTCCTTGCAATGGACTTTGTTACTACCTTTGTAAGGTAACAGAAGATAGTGTTCCTTTCTGTATTGATCTAGAGTGCATGGCTGCACCCAGCACCACCAACCATGCCTCACACGGCCAACATCTTCTTTTCCGAACCAACCGGCTGTCGGCTGCGACTCCTCTCACCTACTGTCCCAATGACTCCTTACTTTACGATGTCTACAGATGCATTGTCTGCGACTACTACATACACATAAGCTGCGCAATGCTTCCCAAAAGGATTGTATTCCATGAATACCACCAGCATCCTCTTCATTTGCTCTTCACTGCTACTACTACTCGTGAGTACTTCTGCGAGAAAGACATAGACCTCAAGTATTGGATGTATGGGTGTGCTGAGTGCAAGCAATGGTTTCACATAAACTGCATTCCATCACTTGGGTATCTATCCAAAGTCAAGTTTGGAGGAACAATCAGTATTCCTGACTGTCACATTCATGATCTCATTCTTACTCGGATGCTTACTCTGCCATCTCAGAGGTGCGGCCATTGCAAACAAACCATCCAAGGCTTGCAAGATGAGATGGCCTTGTTTTGCTCTCACTGTCATTTTTGGCTTCACTTTTCCTGTGCCAGGAATTCCCTTGCTCTTTAAACTTCCAATCCATTGAAGCTTTACTCGGAAATTGATGATGGGCTGATAATCAGGCAGCTCAGCTCAGGAAATTAGTGATGGCTGACGATGATGACGAAGGCTTCATTGGTGACTAAATTGGTTCTAGTTTTGTTAGTACAATGATGTGAACATGATTGTAACAAAACATCTAGATCATATATAGTGTCCATGTCAAAAGTGTACTATTGCCTCTGTTTATATATATCCCCACATACATCTTTCACAATCCATAGGAACTATAAATATGTGCTACTAATCCACGGGGGAAATGAAAACAAGACAAATTAAGGAATTTATAATAATCAAGATTTACAGCTTAAACAAAAAATTAGAGGGGCTATGTGATTATTACTTTTTTATTTAAAATAACCATCACAATTTATTAATTATGATTAAACAAAAGTTATCTATCAAAAAAGTTAAAACTCATTTTCTTTTTCAGCGATCTAAATTATCTACAAACTATAAATTTTAATTTGAACTGTGTAATAATCCATAACTAGCACACGCCCACTCGTGCGATGCACGATCAATATCAAAACGGAACGATATTTAAATAAAATAAATATATATAGTATATATAATTGAAATATAAATTTAAATAAAAAATTGAAATTATCCACGATATAATTTTAATAAAAAATATGAATTCGAAAATATATAAATTTTCAATTTTGTATTTTCAATTACCAATTAATTAATTTTCATTGATAATGTGTATAAATATATAAAGATATATTTATCATTATATGAATGATAATAAGTATCTCATATATAAATTAGCCATCAAAAGTAAGTATAAATGATAATAAGTATCATTATATATCATATTATCATATAATATTCTAAGATGTTTAAAACTATTTATTTGCATATTGTTTAATAATATATTTTTGGACTGCATGTTTAACCATATTTATGTGGTCATTTTGTTTAAATACAAATTCTAAAATAAAGTTCCTATACAATACAAAATATGAAAAATGAATGAAGGAGAAAGAACCATATAATTAAAAGAAATTAGAAAAGAGAAAGGAGAGATCAAAGATGAGAGAGAGAAATTTTTTTTTTGTAACTTTAATTGATAATAACTTATTCATTTTAAATTTATTTTTAATAATTTTTACATCAAATTAATGATATTTTTGTTATCTTTAATTAACATCTACGTTGAATATCTTTTTACTAATCAAAGTTGACAATTTTTATAAAAGAATCAAAACAAAAAAAGAAAAGTGATGAGAGAGAAATTTTGATAGGAAAAAGTAGTTGTTGTACTCTTTTATATATATATAGATTTTTGGATCCATAATTAAATTAAATTAATTGTCAACCGTTAAAAAAAATCGTTTCTTAAAAGTTTAAATATATTATTGTTTTAAAGCTCATGATTAAATATCCCAAATTCATTTAGAAAAAAATTAAAATAAGTACACATACAAATATATTTTTATTAAAAGTTCATATTTAAATAGTCTAAAATTAATTTCAAAAGTAAAAATAGTAAAAAATATAATTAAAATTAATATGGTCAAATTTAAATAAAATATACAGTGTAATAAGCTATAATTAGTATTTACTTAACATTTTTGTAGTTTTATTTGCGCATACGAAGTTATTTTTAACCCAACTAAAATATTTGTGGTCATTCCTCAAAAAAAAAAGAAAAGAAAAATATACTTATACATAGAAGCCCACAATTCTAGCCTTAGAAAAAAAAAACCCACGATTCTTAAAATGCAAATACAGAAACAGAATATAAAATGCAAAATAATGAAAACCCTAATACAATTATACTTCACCCATTCGGTCATCATCTTGTGTTGTTCTTTTTTCATCATCTTGCGTTCTTCTTCTTCTTTTGTTTCTGCGTCAAGGAGAGCAACAACAGTAGAAAGAATAAGCAAGATCTGCCAGCAACCACACTATAGAAATTGTCGCCGCGTCTCACCGGATTGACGATCAAGAAGAGCCGATCTAACGGCTGGAGGAGATTCCGTACCGAAAAGGTGTCGCCAGTGATCGAGCCGTCTTCGTTCGTGATTTTTACAGTCATCGGTGCATAGTTCTTTTTTATTTTAATAAAAAATTTGCCTTTTTGTGTAATATCCGTGTGGATTGCTGTTAAATATTGTGCATAATTAGGAAAATATTATGGAAATCAAGCATCTTCTAATAATAATAAAAAAATGAGATCCGAAATTTGAACAAAATTCTTGATTTGAAGATGTTAGAATGAAATTGTTTGTGGATGCTGAACTCCACTTCTTTTTTTGTAGATCAACACCACGTTTTTTTGAACACATCTACAATTTTGAATTGAAAAAAACTGTCAAAAGATTTGCCAGGAATTTGTTACCATTAAACTCCTGTTTTATATAATATATATTTTATTATTTTTTTAATTTTCTTTAGTAATATGTTGTTTAGTAGTATTTATTTAGATTCAAACTATAAAATTTGTAAACAACTAACAACGGCTTCTTCTTTAAGCAATTAAGGATAACTTTTTATTCAACTATACATCATCCAATTAGAGAAACAATATTTACTTGAAAGACAAAAAAAAATATCAAAATGTTGTTTGCTAAGTCCAATACTATTGTCCTTTTAACCGAACCTTTACCCCATGTAACACATGTTAATTTAATTTGATCATCTATATAAGTGAAATATATAACATATAATTATTTAATATGATTTGTAATATGTTGCATAAGATTTAAATTAAAGTTAAAGATAATTAACTTTAAAGTTAAAGTTAATTAACTTATAATTAATGTTGAAAAATTTATAAATTTCAACATTAATTATTAACGTATATTCGGCTTTAACAATCCTTTTTATTGGATCCAAATATCTTAAATGTTAAGGGTAATTCTATTCGCAGTCCCCGTTTTATTCAGTATAGTCCCTATCTAAAATAATAATATAAATAATTACAAATTTACTATTTTATCCAATAGTTCATAGCCCCCAAATTAAATACTCTATAACCCATAACCCCTAAATTTAATATTTTATAACTCATAGCCCTCAAATAATGTAATTTCAACAATTTCAACGGCTCATTAACTCCATTCTCAGTCATCATTGCTACAACTTCACCAGAATCCTTGAGCAACCTCTATATCTTGTTTCTGCCTTGACAAAAGGAAGCCCTCCACTTTGACTTGAATGCGATTGTTTGTCACATGATTGATCAAACTTGAAACTTGGCAATTTTAAAGAAAAGAAGAGAGAAAAAAGAAATCAAATCTGGAAGAAATATAAGCAAAAAAGATAAGGGCAAATGGTTTTTAATACCCACTTCCATAATATAACTATCAAATCTACCCACCCTTATAAAACATTTATGAAAAATACCCACTTCATAGTGAAATACCATTCCTACCCTTATACTATATCTCTCTTAATCCTTCATCTTATACATTAATCCGCGCTTTCAAAATTGGTATCAGAGAGCGGGTTTTTATAGAGGAATTATATTATATTTATTTTATTTTATAATTAACCTATGTGTGGAAGGAGACTCCATTGAAAATTATGGATCCGGACGAATGTCCGAGATGTGTACCATACAAGAATTCTCTTCAAAATTTGGAGAGAGAAACCACTCATCTAATAGACGAGCTTAACTGGAACAATCGAGCCCTCGTAATAAATATTCGGCGAGGAGAAGATGTCGAGAATATTCGTGATATCATCACGGGTATTCAATCCTACCATGAACACCTACTAGAAATCGTCGGGATCAGAACGACGATTGAACGAACAAGAGATGATGCCCATCAGTCTCACAACTAATGGAGCAGAATGACAAAGCTGGAACAGCCTTTCCAGCTTATCAAAAGATCGAGCCAAACTCTTCCGACAACGTCAACTTGCGGGAGATCCAAAGAACGGTGGAATATTATGGTAACAAGCTATATGATCTACCACTGGAGATGAGCCGGATATCAATGAAAGAAGAGGAAATCTTAATCCTCTTACGAGATATCAAGAAAAAGGTGGAAGAGATCGAAAGGCGAAAACCATGTTCCGGGAAAATTCGGAATACATGGTCCAAAGATCAGACGTATCCTTTACCGATTAATGCAGCACCCAAAAAGCTGCAGACAGAAGAAATAGCCCGGTTCTTGAGAGGGAAAAATCATGAATAACCTCGAAAGGATCGGACTAGAAGATGTACAAGAATTAGCAGAATCATTTGCTAATTTAAAAATGGTTGATCTAAAAATGAACCAAGGAGGTTTCGAGCCCAAAGTCGAAATCCCACGAGAAGAGCCATCCACATCTTCCAGGAAGGCTGAAGTTCGTGATGAAGCAGGTAGCCTCCAACGAACCAGAAGACGTCGCATACTACAGGAAACTCCTGTAGGAAAGGCCATACTCGAGCCAATCCATCCATATGGGTTAGTTCTCAATATCGACGAAGCAAGCTTCAAAAGTTGGGAATCACTTATTGATGAATGGGCATCGGCAATAAAGATCGTGGTTGCCACCGTGGAGTATGATAAAAATGAATTTATCAAAATTTTCGAGGCGAGTTTTGCTGGAATGGCAAAATAGTTTTGGGATAACATCAAAACTAACGAGAAGAACGATCTGTTTGCCAAAGTTTCTCCATGGGAAATTCTTGAAAAGGCAACGGAATATCTCAAAGTTCACTTTCTTGGAATGGGATTCTTTGAAGGTGCAGGAGAAGAAAAGCGTATTAAATACCAACAAGCACTCTACAGCTTGAGGTTGGTGGTTCTGGAGCCAAAAGCTCTTGACGAATTCTTACGCTTATATGCCTTATATACACATATGGGGCTGGTTGATGATCAGATTGCTATGGATCTCTTCTTTCTGAAGTTTCCAAGTCCATGGAGAGAAATGTTCATCAACGATTACAAGGTACTCGGAGCATTTCCCCTCGACAGTACATCAAGGAGAATGTCCTATGTTCATAAGAAGCTATCAGAATGGTGTCAGCAGGCAAAAGACCAGAGGAATCTCAAGAAATTGAGAAAAATCAACAAAGGAACTCCTTTGATCTGCGACAATATTGATCTACCGACAGAAATAGGTGGAGAATTATTGTATCGAAGGAGGAAGACAAAAAAACATAGGTTCCAGCCCTATGGAAGAGAACCAAGAACTAGGCGAGGTTCTTGGAGACCCAGGACTATGTGGTCCAAGCAAAAGGCCAGATCCTACAAATCAGGCCAACGAGGCGGACCATCAGGGAGCCGATTTTCATCTCAAAAGCAAATCCCGACGAGGAAAACTTTCAGGCGTACCCAAGCCAAATCAAATGAAAGTTTCAAAGATTGCAACTGCTGGACGTGCGGTGCAAAGGGGCATATTTCTACCAACTGCCCCGACAACGAGAAAAGAAGGATGAAGAAATTTGAATCCACACCGGATATCGAAGATGCCATCTATAACCAACAACTGGTGCCAGTATACCGGTTCGAAGATATATCCTCTGATGAGAGTATATACAAACAAGAAGTCTTTAGTTCTGAAGATTCGGATCTGAGTTATGGATCATCCGGAGACGAGTCAGACTAAGGAGGAGGACGAGGCTTTTCACTCTCAAAAGGAGGATCAAGAAGGATTTACCAGCCATTTCTTGATTCCCCCAAAAGAGGTGGTAGATAAGCTCGTGAAAAAGCTTAAAGACAAAACCATGGATATACAAACATTCCAAGGGTTTTCAAGCGGAAGGGTGAATCAAGTTATACAAAACTTGAGTCCATTTAAAAGGAGGCATCATGTCTACTTCGGCACCACAAGTCGAGAGTTCGCGCTTCCAATAGAGATAACAAACAACCAGGTGGAGATCCAATTAGTTCCAGCCGAAGATGTGCGGAGGGATCTTAGAAAAATGAAGCCAGAAGTCTCTAGAACGATGAAATGGATTCATATTGGAGCAATCCAATTGGTAATCAAGTCCGGACTCAAACCAGGGACGGATACACCAATTGATGTTGCACTTTGTGACAAGAGGGTCACAAATACGAAAGATTTAGTACTGGGAGCCTTCTCAGGCAATCTCTACGCCAAGAAGATTATAACCGAATTATATCCACAGATCGCTTATAATCTTCAAGATTCATCCTTTAGTCGAGCCCTGACACTCTACCAGGACTACAAGAGGAAGGATCTATTGACGGGAGGAAATAGGCCATACTCGATCACATATCAAGTATCGTATGCCCTATCAAATTCCCACCACACAGATTTATTTTTGGGGAGGAATTTTATTGAGGTCCCCGAAATATTCAAAGAAGTAGCCAAGGCAGTATGATGAGGAGTAATATATGCAGAGCAGAGAAAACGTCTTATCAGAGGAATGGACCTTACCAAAGGAGCGGATATGTCAAGGAAATCATTCCTGATCAGAGAAATGGCTCTTGCCAGAGAAATGACTCTTGCCAGAGAAGTCACTTACGCCAGAGAAGTCACTTACGCCAGAGAAGCCATTCTCGCCAGAGCAACGGTCTTCGCCAGTGGAACCACCAGAAGAGCGGGAAAATCTCCCGCCTGAGGGCAATCTTACTATTATGCCCCTGACCACGCAAGGCGCATGCTCCGGCAATGAAGTTACCATTTTACCCTTTACGTGTAATCTATAAATAGCTACCGACGTGTACCTTGTCAATCTACGTTATCTTCACTCGCAATACAACAGCAATCGGCCTTCGTGCTCTCAACTTTATTTTTCTCTCTCAACTCTCGAGCAACACTAGGTATAATTCGTAGTTCTACAACAATTCACCAAACAAACGATCACCGTTCATTTATGCTTTACCAGCTGGCGTCGTCTGTGGGGAATCTGGGCTAGGACGTGAGTTTTAGTCGCCGGCGCATGCAGATCCGTAATTATGGTTGGATTTACGTGCGCAGGAATCGATTGAGCTGATAATTCGATTACCCAATCAAATCCAGACCTATACACGTGTTTTCATGCGGATCCACTTCCGATCCTTTAAGATCGACAGTTTTTTATATTTTCCTTGCATGTGCATGAAGGGGAGGGTATGGGAATTGAGGATCGAAGGTTGATTTGTGGTTATTTAGCATGCAATCATGATAATTGTGTGTGGTTATGCTGTTTTCTCGCTTAATTCTTATTTCCTTATGAGCCTAACGCGTTTCGCTAATGATCTGTTGTCTGGTGTGCTGTTTTTGTGTTTTTGGGATTTTCACGGATCAATTACCGAGTAATACGTCTTCTCTTTGGGATTTGATTCCGAATCTATGGGGAAATCTCTATTGTTCTCTCTGCTTACGTTTTAAACCGTGCTCTGGGTTTATTTCCTAGTGCACGGGGGTGTTTCTCTTGGGATCTCCTAATGGCCTTCGTGCCATTGTTCGGGACACTCTACGATTATGTATTTTTCTGATAACGGACGGTCTAATATGTTTTTTTACTTGAAATAGTCTCTTACATTTTCCTCATGTAGGTACTATGGACTCTTCCGATGCTCGCCGTACTCTGGAGAAGGAATTCGACAACGCAGGGCTCAGTTCCGTGGCCCACACCATTGAGATCCCCGCCTCACTGATTAATGGTCTGCCAGCCAGCACCGTCTTCACTACACCGCCGGGCTTTCACGCCATCTCTGCCACCCCGTTGACGGGTCTGAACGCTAACACCCAGAGATCTGCTCTGGTGACCCCGGGCTCTGATATGCCAAACTTGGTTCCCACATCTGGTGGCGTACCACTAAATTTCATGCTAACAGAGCAAATGATGGCTCTACTCAACTACGCCGCTGTGCGTCAGGCGATGGGAACTCCCCTGATGTCCACCGTCCCCACCACAGCTTCCCTGCTGGGAGGGCTCAACCCACAGGGCACTGAAGCCCCGCCTCCCGCTGCTCTGGAGGTGAACAATCAACTCGCAACTAAACAAATCCCGCTGCTTAAGGAGACACCGAGACTCCCTGCTGAGAGGGAACTGGAGAGACGCCCAGAAGGGAGCCGTGCCCGTCTAGGGAGCATTGTCAGAAGGGAGGGGGTAGACGAATCCGATAGCCACTCTATTACCCCTATGTTTGAAGAAGAAAGACCCAGGGAGACCGCTAAGCTGAAGAATCAAGTATCACAGCTGAAACATCAACTCAAAGATCTGGAGGATAGCCTGAGGGAGAAATCTCAGAGGGACGAGAGGATGCAAAGATCAGAGAGATCTCACAGGGCAGAGAAATCATACCGGGCAGAGAAATCGCACCGGTCAGAGAAGTCACATCAGGTTCAGGGGTCAGAGAGACGGGACCAGGAATACTCCTCTGGGAGGCAGGAACACAGGGCACACAAGCGTCATCACGCCCATGACGCGCCGAAGGAAAGAAGGGAACATGGGAGATACAAGGAGGACAAGAGGGCCAAGACGTCAAGGTTCCACCCCATCCACAACCGGAGTCCTTTCTCCGATGATATCCTGGCAGACACTTTGCCACGAAGATACAAGCCCATTTCTCTGGATTACGATGGCACCACCGATCCGGATGTACACCTCAACCGGTTTGAAGGATTAGTTACGCTCCATATGTACACCGAAGGCATTAAATGCCGGATTGTCTCTACCACGCTAACTGGACCTTCCCAGTTATGGTTTGGGACGCTCGCCCCAAATTCTATTCACTCGTTTGACGATTTATGGACACGATTCTTGAGACAGTTTGCAAGTTCGCGGAGGGTTGGGAAGTCAGCCCTTTCATTGATGGACATCAAGCAAGACCAGAACGAAACACTCACCGCCAGATTTAACCTCGCTGCTCTGGAGGTGCCAGAGGCAGAGTCGCAGATCAAAAACTGCACGTACGTCAGGAGATTGAAACTGGGGATCTTCTTTGATGAGTTACAAATCAGACCGGCCAAGGACTTTGACGACATTATGGCTAGACTGCCGGGTTATTTACAGTTGGAAGATGCCAGGATGGCGCGGAAGGCCGAAAATGACAAGAATAAAGCTAAGAAAGCTGAGGACGCATCAGAAAGAAACAATAGACATCAGGATCGAGCACCTTTCAGAGGATTGCCCCCGAGGGTTCCTCCTCCCCAAGCAGAGGTCCCACCTCGCCAGCAGCGCACGGTGAATGAGGTCACTCGCTTTGACGAGTACACTCCACTGAACAAACCTCAAGAGGAAATCTTCCACTTAGTCAAAAATCAGCTGTTCTTCAGGGCACCCGGGAGTTACAGGGATGGGTTGCCCCAACAGGGCCCCAATAATAAGCTATGTGAATACCATAATTCTTACGGACATTACACCAAGCATTGTGGACACCTTAAGCACCAGTTGGAGCTTTTAGTACGATAGGGCAATCTGGACCAGTTCATAGCCCGAGGCAACGAGGGTCAGGGTGAGAGACCAGAGCATAGAGGTGAGCGAAGGCAGGACCAGGGGAATAACCAGGATCGCAGGCGAGAGGACAATCATGATAACCGCAGAGGCGCGGTAGAGGACCAGTCCCTTCCTGACCCACCCAAAAGGGAAGTCCATATGATTTTCGGGGAAAATGGAACACCGACATCTAACAGAGCTAAGAAACAAGTTTTGCGGGCAGTGAAATCAGGATACTATCCTAAACAAGTCATGGGGATCACGAACACGATTGAAGAGCCGTCCATCACTTTCGGGTCAAAGGATCTGAGAACGCTTATGTACCCACATGATGATGCATTAGTAATTAAAGCTGACATAGCCAGTTGCATGGTACATCGCGTGTTTGTGGACTCGGGCAGTGCGGTGAACATTTTATATCTAGAATGTCTTCAGAATATGGGGATCAGGGTCAATATAGAGCCTACGAATGCTCCTTTGTTCGGGTTTGGAGGGGAAATGGTTATGCCAGTAGGGTATGTAGAATTACCAATAATGTTGGGCAAGTCAGATGCGTGCAAAACCAGGGTGATCCGGTTCTTGGTGGTGGATATGCCAAAGCCATCTTATAATGTAATACTGGGACGCCCAGCTCTGACCGCATTCAGAGCAGTCATTTCAATGTTCCATCTCATGATGAAATTCCCCGTCGAAGGGGGAAGGGTGGGAGAAGAATGGGGTGATCAGACAATGTCTAAGGAATGCCATGTGCGGATGCTCACGCATTCGTCAGGACAGAAGAGAGAAAGGGCAGTAGAGGGATCGGATACCCACAAGAGGGGGAAAGTGGGCGATGTTGCCGCTCTGGCAGAGGAATGGCAGGAACTGACAAAGTTGCTGAAAGACCGGGATAGTACAGAAAAATCCGCTTTAATATCCACTAATGATGCGTGTAACATGATTGAATTGTTTCCAGGGAAGGAGGGTTTTCAAACCAAGATCGGGTCCTCAATGAGTGAACAGATTACAGAGGAATTAATTAATTGCCTCCGAAGAAATGCGGATGTGTTTGCCTTCAGTACAGCCGATTTGAAGGGAATAGATAGGGGGCTGGCAGAGCATTGCCTCAACGTGGACCCTAAGGTCAAGCCAGTGAAACAAAGAACAAGACACTTTGGGGCCGAGAAGGACGCCGCGATCAGGGAACAAGTTCAAGGGTTGCTGGACGCAGGGCATATTGAGGAAGTACAATACCTAGAGTGGATTTCGAACGCCGTAATGGTGGCCAAAAAGACAAACACCTGGCGAATGTGTGTTGATTACAGAGACCTGAACGCTGCTTGCCCAAAAGACCATTATCCTTTGCCCAGGATTAATCAGCTAGTAGACTCAACCTCTGGTTGCGCGCTTTTGTCAATGATGGATGCGTATCAGGGCTATCATCAGGTGAAGATGCATAGAGGGGACATTGCTAAAACGGCTTTCGCCGTCTGTTGTGGGGTTTACGGTTGGAAGAGTATGCCGTTTGGCTTAAAGAATACAGGGGCCACATACCAAAGGATGATGGAAAAATCTTCAAAGAACAACTTTCAAAAAACATATCGGTTTATGTTGACGACATGTTGGTACGCAGTATCAGAGCAGAGGATCACGTCTCTGACCTGGAGGAAATTTTTACAGTCATAAGAAATCACCGACTCATGCTCAACCCAGCGAAATGCACCTTCGGTGTCACCACGGAAAAATTCTTGGGCTACAAAGTTACTCCCGCGGGAATCGAGGTTAATACAGATAAGGTCAAGGCCATTATGGATATGACCCCACCCAGAGGAATCAAAGAAGTGCAGACTCTAAATGGACGTATCACTGCTCTGAGCAGGTTCATCTCCTGATCAGCGGAACGCAGCATGCCATTCTTCAAAATTCTGAGAAAAGGGACCAAATTTCAGTGGACAGCGAAATGCCGAATGGCATTCAAAGATCTCAAAGCTTACCTAGCAGAACTCCCAACCCTGACCAAGCCAGCCCAGGGGGAGGTGTTATACTTGTACATAGCGGTGGGGGAAGAATCAGTCAGCTCGGTGCTCATCAGAGAAGAGGGAAATCATCAGAGGCCAATCTACTTTGTCAGCAAGATCATTCAGGGTCCTGAATTGAATTACTCAAAGATCGAAAAGGCTGCTCTGGCGGTCATGGTCACGGCTCGGAAACTGAGGCCTTTCTTCTTATCACATCGGGTAGTTGTGCGAACTACTTTACCCTTCAGGCAAGTACTAGGGCGACCGGATTTGTCGGGGAGGATGGTCAAGTGGGCCGTGGAGTTGGGAGAATATGACGTGGAGTGTGAGCCGAGAACGGCCATCAAGGCACAAGCTCTGGCAGATTTTATCCAGGAGACTACTCGCCGCCCTGTGTAGGAGTTTTGGATCGCTTTTGTGGATGGGTCGGTAACAAAGGAAGGGTGCGGAATTGGGGTGTACATCATCTCCCCAAGCTATGGGATATATCAGTTTGCTATCAAGTTGACTTGCAGGATGTCCAACAATGAGGCCGAGTATGAGGCTGTGGTCAGAGGAGCACATATTTTATCAGAATTGCGGGCTGAGTGTGTTATCATCAGAACCGACTCCCAGTTGGTGGCTCAACAATTCTCGGGAGAATACCATATCAAAGAAGATCGGATGCGGGCATATTACAATAAGATCAACGAAATGAAAGCAAAGTTCATGGAATTTAAAATTGAGCAGATTTCCCGGAAAGAAAACACAAAAGCAGACCTACTGGCGCGCATGGCTAGCGCAGTGGAACAAACGTGGAATGATGAGATCATATTGCTCTGTGATACCAGAGAAATGAGGACTTCACAAGTCTTTTCGGTGGAGATCAGGGATGACTGGCGGGCCCCAATTATGCATTTTCTCAAGACAGGGGAACGGTTGAGCAAAGAATCCAATCAGAGGGCTCGCTACGAGAATTATTGCTTAATCAATGATCAACTCTACAAGCGGTCTTTTACCCACCCTTTATTAAAATGCTTATCTCCTGATGAAGCTGACTTTGCTCTAAAAGAAATTCATGCAGGTTGCTGTGGTGCACATACGGGATTCAGGGACCTTGTACGAAAAATTATTCGGGCAGGGTTCTATTGGCCTAACATCAACAAAGATGCTAAGGAATTCGTCCGCAAATGCGAGGCTTTCCAGAGACACGCCGGGAGAATCAACGTGCCAAGGAAAACCATGGGCGTCATGCATGCTGCATGCCCATTCGACAAATGGGGCATAGATATAGTCGGGAAACTGCCCACGGCACCAGGGGGCAAGTACTTTCTCATTGTAGTAGTAGACTACTTCTCCAAGTGGGTGGAAGTTGAGGCTGTTGCAAAAATCGACGAGGTCACAGTGGAACGGTTCATCTGGCGAAACATCTGTCGCCGATACGGAGTCCCCAGAATTATCGTCTCAGACAACGGAACTGATGAGCCCAGGTTTGTGCTCTGTTTTTGTGTTTGTTTTAAGTCTAGATCGAGTCTTTTTCCTTGTTTTTGTGTCGTTTGGTCGCCTGGGAGGGCGTAGTTCAATGGCAGGACCAACTTGTGGGAAAGAGGCCAAAATGCCAGAGAAGCGGAGTGCCAGAGGATTCAAAAGACCAGAGAAATCAAGCTGCTAGAGGATTCAAAAGGCCAGAGAAATCAAGCTGCCAGAGGATTCAAAAAGGGCCAGAGGAATCAAAGCCGCCAGCGGATTCAAAATACCAGAGGATTCAAAAGGCCAGAGAAATCAAGCTGCCAGAGGATTCAAAAGGGCCAGAGGAATCAAAGCCGCCAGCGGATTCAAAATGCCAGAGGAATCAAAGCCGCCAGCGGATTCAAAGTGCCAGAGCAGCGAAGTCGGCTTCGCCAGAGAAATCAAACTGCCAGCGGAATCAAAATGCCAGAGCAGCGAAGTTGGCTTTGCCAGAGGAATCATCCGAGCAGCGAAATCAGTCGCGGAATCATCCGAGCAGCGAAATCAGCCGAGCAGAGGAATCCTCCGAGCACTCCAGGGGTTGAAAGTGCTGTCACCTCTCGTGAAAGAGGTATGTGCCAGAAGCAAAGGGATTTTGGAGCAAAACCATCCCTTATGCCCATAAGTACCGCACGAGAGCTGGCAGGCAAGAGAAGGAAGGAAGGCAAGAGAAGACGGAGGCACAACAGACGGGCGAGGAAGGAATGCAAGTGGGAGTCCGAAAAAGGCAGAAGGCGGCAGCTATCCAAAAGAGACCGATAAGGCCAAACCAACGCCTTATCCAAAAGGAAACATATCTTCATGAAGATTAGGTCTGAAAAGGGATAAGCATCTCCATGCTTGCATGGATTCGGCCGCACCTAATGGGCTGGGCCTTCGTACCCTAATGACTCCTATAAATACCCGACGAGCTTCACAAGCTAAGGGTGCTGAAATTCCGTTCTGTTGTGCATTGTTTGAGAGTTGAAGCTAGCCCAGGCTGTGGGCGTAACCTCGTACTTTTCTGTTTATGTTTTGCACGGAACTTTCGGCCGTAGGTACTTCGATTTTCATTTAAGTAATTTCAATTCCAGTTATGTTTTCCTTTGCATCTTTTACTTGTGTTATTTACGTTATGGTTGGCTAAGTTTATATTCTGATTTGGGAAAGATGATCTAAGCATGAATGAATAAACTCGAGAGGTCTAATTTGAGCATAATAACTATATGAGCATATTCCCGATACACTAGGTTTGATTCCAAAAAGGTTGTAACAACTTGGTTAATTAATTGATCACTAGTTAACTAGGAAGTTCTGACCACAAGTAATAATTTGGGCATAAGGCGAGTTGCCATCGACCTCCAAAATAGTACAACTGGTGTTGGAGCCGTGACTGCTGTGAAATATCGGCGTAAGAGTCAAGTGGGTCTATCTAATTCTTAAAGCATTCTGGGCAAAGCACAACTAGCGATAGGCCATCGCAGAGAGCGTGGATGTTGCTCGGGGTAGTTGATTTCCATTAGCTGACCCTTCTAAGGGATCATAAACTGAAAGGATAGATTGGGCAGGGGTTTGTTGTGTGCGTGACGAGTGACAATAGGGGCACAACAATTCTTATGCCTATAACCACTGGTATGCGAATATAGTGATTAATCTTTGCACCAATGATCGAGTGTTAATTCATGTTTAGTGATTCAAACCCAAGTCAGAATTGTTTTGTTATTTGATTTATCTCTTTTGTTATTTCAGTTTAGGTTGGATACTCGTTCTGCCCATAACCACGTTTTGGTCAGAACACTGCAGAAAACAAAACCTTTTTAGTGACACCCTTGCAGGAGAAGTTACTGCTCAGTTCCCTGTGGATTCGACTCTGGACTTACCACTAGTTAGTCTAGTTGTGGGCACAGGATTATTTATTTGCACGAAGCTCAAACGACAGCTCCGTCAAATTGGCACCGTTGCCGGGGAACTGAGAGCGCTAGTAATTTCTTTTGTAATTTTTGTGTGAGCTTTGCCTTCACGTTTGTGTATGCGTCATACTAGGAGCGCAGAGAACGAAGACCTTTTGTTCAACGAGGAGATTGAGCGACTTGTCCGACTGAACAACGCTAACAAACGTAGGGCAGAACAAGAGGCACAGGCAAGAGAGAGACAGTTAGAAGCAGAGAGAGAGACGACAGAAAATCCGGAAGGACAGAATGACAACAACAACAACAGGACCCTTCGAGACATGATGTTCCCAAGCAACTTGAATCTCAGGCCGTCAGCAATAGTGTTACCCGAGATCACTGGAAATTGGGAGTTGAAGCATACACTAATCTAAATTTTGCCCAAATACAATGATATGCCCGGGGAAGACCCTCAAAGGCATTTACAAGACTTTGAGATGGCGTGTGGAACAGTGCGCACCGCAAGTCCAGCCCTTGGCGAGTACATCCGACTCCTCACTTTTCCGTTCTCTCTATTAGAAGGAGCGAGGGAGTGGTTGTACGATTTGCCCGAAGGAAGCATTCGGACCTGGCAAGAGCTGCAGAGCAAGTTTTTAGAACGATACTTCCCAGCCGCCCGAATCCAGAATTTGAGGACTCGAATAAGTAACATCAAAATGGGGACGGGAGAAATCCTCTATGAATACTGGGGAAGGTTCAAGCAGATGTTGGCCAAATGCCCACAACACCAAATACCGGATCATGATCTTATTTGGTATTTCGTGGGAGGACTCCGAAGACAAGATAGGCAATGGTTACACGCTGCATGTGGAGGATCGATCTTAAATAAATCTGCAGCGGAAGCTTTCAAGCTCATAGCCGACATGGCAGAGGAATCGAGAGATGAGGAAGGGACTATAGTCAGAACTACTCCGGTGCCGGCTCCTTCTGCCCAAGACGAAAAGTTGGATAAGCTTTGCAACATATTCGAGAAATTTATGACGAATCAAGGAACACCCAATCAAGGGATTCCCAACATTCGGAAGCCTGTGAAGGCATACCAGCTTTGCATGGCAAATTCACATGCAACCGATGAATGTCCACAACTTTTCGAAGATGAAGAGCTTAATGCTATTGGGCAACAGCCAGGAGGAAACAACGGAGGGCAAAACCAAAAACCTTTTGAGCCCTACAGGCAGCAGTACAACAATCAAGGATGGAGGCAACATGAGAACCTTAGGTACGACAACAACAACTATCTGGGGCCAAACCAAGGGCAGACGAGTAACCCACCACAATACTCGCAACAACCTCAACAGGGAAGAGGATCCTCCCTATCAGAGCTCGTGCATCAAATGGCCCAACAACAAGTGAAGTTCCAGCAGGAGACCGAAAAGTTCATAATGGAGACGAGAGGAGGAATGCAGAATGTGAACTCCCAACTATCACATCTTGCCCAAGCAGTCGCCAGACTTGAAAGCAAACAAGGGACACTCCCATCCCAAGTGGAGGTGAAGAAGGTGAATGCCATGACACTCAGAGGAGGAAAGGAGTTACCCGAGGTTGATAAGGAGAAAAACAAAGAAAAGCTAGAGATCAACGAGCAAGTCGGAATGGGATCAGCAGATGAGGAAGAATTCGCCCAAGAGAAAGAGGCAAAGCGAAAGGCGACAGGGAAGGGTAAAGAGAAATCAAGCCAGACTGAGCCCAGACTCCCTTCCCAGACAGAATGGCCAAGGAACAAGAGAAGGAAGAATTAATCGAGCTGGTTAAAATCTTCAAGAAGGTAGAGGTCAATATACCCCTTTTGGTCGCGCTACGCTCTATGCCCAGATGTGCAAAATTTCTCAAAGAACTCTGCACTCGGAAGGTCAAATACACGGATGATGCGAAATTTCAAGTGGGCGAATCCGTGTCCGCAGTCTTACAGCGAGATATGCCCATAAAATGTGGAGATCCTGGAATGTTCTACATTCCTTGTGTAATAGGAACCATGAAGGTGGAGAAGGCGATGCTCGACTTAGGGGCATCCATCAATGTTATGCCCTTATCCATGTACCAGGACCTGGAGATAGGACCGCTGAAGCCTACCCGAGTGGTGATCCAACTGGCAGATCGATCAAATGTCTACCCAGAGGGGATATTGGAAGACGTTTTGGTCAAAGTGGAGGAACTCATTTTTCCAGCGGATTTTTACATTCTCGACATGGGGAAGTCAAAAGCACGAGATCCGGTAATGCTTTTGGGCAGACCGTTTCTAAAGACTGCCAAGACTCGCATTGATTGTGATACGGGCAAGCTGACATGTCAGTTCGAAGGGGAAACGGTGACCTTCGACATATACAATGCCATGAAACATCCTACCGATACAGAGATGGTGAAAAGTGTCGACATGATCGAGAAGGTTGTTGAGGAGGTTTTGCCTAGAACAACATTCAAGGAGCCATATGACACTATAATCCAGAATGGCATAACCGAGGAGGACTTGCAAGAGGAGCATTTGCAAGAGGCGGTGAAAGTACTTAATGCGTGGAGCGAAGAGGTCAACCACACGGAGGCACTGAAAATCCCCACCCTGAAGGAAGAAGACCGACTTGTTCCATCAATCCAGAAGGCACCCAAGCTCGAGCTGAAGTCTTTGCCCAAACACCTCAAGTATATCTTCTTGGGCGAGGACGACACTTTGCCCGTAATCATCAATTCAGAGTTGACACTCGAAGACGAGAACAAAGTCAAGATGACTTTGGGGAAGTACAAGGAAGCAATTGGATGGACCCTAGCCGACACTAAGGGCATAAGCCCTACTGTATGCATGCACCGCATATTACTATAGGAAGATGCAGTTCCAGTCCGGGACCCCCAGAGGAAGCTAAATCCAGCCATGAAGGAAGTTGTGATGAAGGAGATACTCAAACTGTTGGATTTGGGCATAATATACCCAGTATCCGATAGTAGGTGGGTAAGCCCAGTACACGTTGTGCCCAAGAAGTCGGGCATACAAGTGGTGGAGAATGAATTCCGAGAATTGATTGCTACAAGGTTGCAAACTGGCTGGAGGGTGTGTATTGATTACCGCAAGCTCAACCAGAAGACACGGAAGGATCACTTCCCTTTGCCTTTCATCGATGAGATGCTGGAAAGACTTGCGGGGAATCAATATTTTTGCTTTCTAGATGGATACTCGGGCTATATGCAGATTTGGGTCGCGGAGGAGGACCAAGGCAAAACGACATTCACTTGCCCTTTTGGGACGCTTGCCTACCGGAGAATGCCATTTGGGCTATGCAACGCCCCGGGAACATTCCAGAGATGCATGATGAGCATATTCTCGGATCTCCTTGAGAAGTGCATCGAAGTCTTCATGGATGACTTCACGGTGTATGGACAAACCTTCGACTCATGCCTAGCTAATCTGGAGAAGGTGCTGAAAAGGTGCGTTGACAAGAGTTTGGTTTTGAACTATGAGAAGTGCCACTTTATGGTCAAAGAAGGGATTGTGCTCGGACATGTGATCTCAGGCAGAGGAATAGAGGTGGACAAAGCGAAAATTGAAATCATAGCCAAACTACCATACCCAACGAACATCAAGCAGTTACGAGGATTCCTTGGGCATGCTAGATTCTACAGGAGGTTCGTGAAAGATTTTGCAAAGATTGCCCAACCTATGACAAGGTTGCTACAAAACGAAGTGGAGTGGAGCTTTGATGAGGATTGTAAGGAGGCTTTCCAGATCTTGAAGAACAATCTGATCTCCGCACCCATAATACAACCCCCTGACTAGGGAATGCCCTTTGAGGTGATGTGCGACGCCAGTGGATATGCCATAGGGGCAGTTCTTGGGCAAAAGCGGGGGAAGGAGAGTCACGTCATCTATTATGCCTCGAAGACACTGAATGGAGCCCAAGTCAATTATTCAACGACTGAGAAGGAGATGTTGGCAGTGGTGTTAGCCTTTGAAAAATTCAGGTCTTACCTGCTTGGAGGAAAGACCACAGTCTACACCGATCATGCGGCCCTGAAGTACCTTCTGGCCAAAAAGGAGTCTAAGCCCAGGCTGATCCTATGGGTTCTACTTCTACAAGAATTCGACGTGGAAATAAAGGACAAGGCTGGAGCACAAAACCAAGTGGCCGATCATCTAAGCAGGATCGTGAGGAAGGAAGAAGGGGAACCAATCAAGGAGATGTTCCCGGATGAACAACTGTTCTATGCCCAAGGAATGAGGGAAGATCCATGGTACGCAGATTTGAGCAATTACCTATGCTCTGGATATGTACCCCCTGGATACACTTATGCCCAGAAGAAGAAATTGGCCAAAGAAAGCAGAGAATATATTTGGGACGAACCGTATATGTGGAAGCAATGCGGGGACCAAGTACTTCGGAGATGTATCCCACAAGATGAGCAAAGAAGCATTCTAGAA
Organism: Salvia miltiorrhiza; assembly: GCF_028751815.1. Classification (NCBI taxonomy): domain Eukaryota; kingdom Viridiplantae; phylum Streptophyta; class Magnoliopsida; order Lamiales; family Lamiaceae; genus Salvia; species Salvia miltiorrhiza. The sequence continues at coordinate 35,994,006 of NC_080389.1, read as the reverse complement.
TTTTGTCATTCAAATGAGTGTGGGGGACACTTTGGGCACAAGAGAACTGCAGCCAAGGTTCTGGAGTGTGGTTTTTATTGGCCAACAATCTTTAAGGACAGCCACACCATCTGCAAGAATTGCCCACAATGCCAGCGAGAAGGAAACATAACCAGGAGGAATGAAATGCCCATGATGCCCATTATGTCCGTAGAGATTTTTGACATTTGGGGAATGGACTTCATGGGACCCCTTCCCAGCTCAAGAGGAAACTTGTACATCCTACTTTTGGTGGATTATGTCTCCAAGTGGGTGGAGGCAAAAACATCCCCGACGAATGACTCAAAGGTAGTGGTGAATTTCTTGAAGACTAACATTTTCTGCAGGTTTGGTGTGCCCAGAGCAATCATCAGCGACCAAGGATCCCACTTCTGCAATTTCTCGGTCGAAAACTTGTTCAAAAAGTATGGAGTCCAGCATCGGGTCTCGACAGCCTATCACCCATAAGCCAATGGACAGGCCGAACTCTCAAATCGCATAATCAAAACGATTTTGCGAAAGACCGTTGGCCCCACAGGGAAGGACTGGAGTCTTAACCTGGAAGATGCCTTATGGGCATATCGGACTGCATACAAAACTCCATTCGAGATGTCACCATATCGAATGGTGTATGGCAAGAGGTGTCATTTACCGGTGGAATTAGAGCACAAGGCTTTCTGGGCAGTGAATAGAGTGAACTATGATTGGGACAAGGCAGGGCAAGCAAGGAAGCTAGAGATCCAAGAGCTCGAAGAAATCAGGAGAGAGGCGTACGACAATGCTGTTCTCTACAAGGAAAGAATGAAAAAGAGCCACAATGCCTTGATAAAAAACAAGCAATTCAGCTTTGGGCAAGAGGTTCTCCTGTACCAGACACGGTTCAAATTTGCACAAGGGAAGCTGAGTACCAAGTGGACCGGCCTATTTGTGGTGAAGACCCAATTCCCAAATGGAGCTGTTGAGATCGGAAATCCAAAATCTGGGAAAGTGTTCAAGGTGAATGGACAAAGGCTGAAAGCCTATTATGGGCATAAGCCCGACGCTGGGGAGGAACTGGATCTCGACCCAGCCACAAGCACCTCGGACTAATTGGAAGGTATCACGTCATGCCCAGGACGATAAATAGGGCACTGGCCAGGAGGTAACCTGGTATTTTTGTTTAGTTTATTTTCTTTTAGTTTTGTTTCGCTTTCGTTTTTTGTTTGCCTAGGAACCCAGTTATGCCCACAGCTGTGGGCGAGTTTGAGTTTCCTGCCTTCGCGGAAGTTTGAATGTGTTTTGCAGATACAGGGGGAGCAATTATGGGCAAAGAGCAGTCGATTGGAGAAGCATAGATTCCAGGGCAAAAGGGGGCTCTCGGGCAAAACGCGACTGAAGCCGCCTGAAGCACGTCACATCAAGTGACAGTTGTCAGCCCCTACACCCCCAAAACCCTAAAACCCCTACCACGACGTCACCACCCTAACTATCCAACTTCCCATAATCACCACCCCCTTTCTCGGCCTTTCGAATACAAAATCACCCAGCCACCATGGTATCCACCAGACCCAAAAACAAACTCCGAGGAATACCCCAAGGAACCGAAATCGATCTCACCGGAGAAAGCCCCCCACCGTCAAAACCAAAAGCTTCGAAAAAGAACCCACGCCAAAAACCACTTCCGATGGACACTACAACTACCCCCTCATCCAAAACCCTACCGCAAACCGAGAGCCCCTCGCCGGTGGACGAACATGCCATTGAGCAACTCACGGCGGAGATAGACGTCCCTACTCTCGGCGCCAGAGACCAGCATGCAGCTGAAGGAGAAGGCAAGGCGACACCGGAAAAGGCGAAGGAAGGCGAGGAAGAGCCATCCAAAAAGAAGCGCACCCCCACTGCTCCGAAGAGGAAGAAACCGACGGCCGTGAAATCGGCCACGCCGGCCGAAGGATCATCCAACGAAAGAAACGAACCCTCTGGTTCGGATGTGCAGAGCGAGGAAGGGGAGTCCGGCGAAGAGCAAGAGGAAAATCCGGCGAAGAAAAGGAAGAAAGTGATCAACCCGACCCCGATCCGAATGATGAAGGGAGAACCGGCATCAACATCGAGGAGCAAGAAGAAGACAGCGAAGAGAGGGATCGCTGTGCCCAAGATCCCAGACATGGACGCATTGGAACCCTTGGGCATAGTAGATAAGGTGAAATAGTACTTCAAGAACATTGGCTGGAAGGTGTTTTTGGAGTGGCCAGGGCACGCATACGAGGAGGTGGTAAGGGAAGTGTTTGAATCGGTACAGGTGGACATCAATCAAGCCTGCGGACCTTTGGGCATGAGCTTTTCCATGAAGGGAGAAGTCAGAGATATGTCCGTAAATGAACTCAATCTCAACTTGGGAATGGCGGAACTGAAAGACCTGCAAAAGAAGGAATACAAGGACGCGAAGAGAGGAATCCCCACCTTTACTGCACAAGAGTGGGATATGATGTGGGCAGAGATCGGTGATGGAGGCCAATTCAGAACCCAGAAGGTAAAAGGGCATAAGATTCGCGACTCATCCCTGAGGGTTTGCCATCGCATTCTATCGTACTCCTTCTTCGGCAAAATTGACAGCGGAAATGCTATGTCCAAAAACGATCTCTACATCCTTTGGGCAATGCACAGCGGGGTGAGGCTCAACTTTGGAGCCTTTCTGATCGAGCACGTCGATTCAATCATCAGCAAGCCTAATCAGAGGCTTTCCTGCATTCAGTTCACCATCGCTTTCGCCAAGGCGAATGAGATTGAGATCGAGGAGGGGAACACCAAGATTGAGGCAAAGAAGCTAAACATCGAAGCCCTGATCCGAATGAAGGATGTCAGAATGGATCGGGGTGTGCCCAAATTTATCAATCCAGATGAGAGGGAATTTTCAGCGGCCGAAGGCCAAAGCCCTGCTGTGGGAAAAGGAAAAGAAAAGGTGGAGGAGTCAGAGTCAGAGGAGGAAGAGGAGAGTCAGCTGGACAGAATCGAGTCCCTGATTGTGGAGACCCAGAAAGCATTGGTAGCGACCTAGAAGGCCCTTCTGGCCTTCTTTAAGTATCAAGGGTTCAGGTACCCACCTGCACCTGCCCCTTGAATTCTACCCTCCCTAGGATGTTAGTTTTTAGTTTGTTTTGTTGCGTCTTTGTGTTTTTGTTCTGTTTGTGTTGTTGCGTCTTTGTGTTTTTGTTCTGTTTGTTTTGTTTGCGTTTTCCTTGACCCCCTCTACACACCCACTTTTCCCAAAGCAAAGTGTGTGTGGGTGGGGGGCCAGGGCATCTGTTGTTGCTTTACCGGGTAATCCTTGTTCTCGCACCCTTTGCCTTAAGGCAAAGTATGTGAGTGGGAGGGAAGACCCGGTATCTTTTTATGTTTTTAAAAGTTTTTTATGTCAAGCATGCTGTACAATCGATGTTACTCAGTTGTGATGATTTGAAAGTGCAATTTTGTTAGTAAGATTATGCAAACTTTGTGCCGTATGTAGTTGAGGACGATGGATAGGGAATTGGGCATACCTTGTGAGGATTTGAGCTTTTAAAATTGTTGCTTTATGCCCAAAAACAATTCTTTCTTTCATTGTGTGAATTTTGACATCTTGATTTAGGGGTGATGCTAGAACTTGCCTTGATTCTTAGTCGAACCATGTGTACATAGTCTAGGTGTGTTGAATGATTTAGGCAAATTCTTTCTTTAGCCCACTGAGCTAAACTGACCAACCCTACATCTATCACTTGCAACCCCTTTTGAGCTTAATAATTCTTTTGCATTCACTTATAAATTTGCCTAGATTTGAGCCATCCCGGTCAAAACTGAACTTAAGGGCAAAAGAAAGGGAGATAGTGTAGTGGAGCCTGTGGACAGGACTAGTGCAAAAATTGCAAAATGGGACGTCTAATCCCAAAATAGAAAAAGTCCATAAAAAGAAAAAGAAAAAAAAAAAAGAGAATTAGAAAAAGAAAAAAAAAGAGAGATAGGAATAATAAAGGGAAGAATGTGCTTAAGCCCGCAAGAATAGGCAAGGATCGAAAGAATCTGGGAAGTCTGTGGCCTAGAATGAAGTTCAGAATGACCTTAGCCTCGTACCAAAAATTCTCACCTTATGCCTTAAGCCACATTACAACCCATGAAAGACCTAATGAGATGCACCTAGGACTTTGACTAAAGGGGAAGACAATAGAAGATAGGCAAGCTTATGGTCAGAACCCAATCAAGATGTCTGGAGTGTAAACACGAGCCTAAACACTTGAGAGAAAGAGTGAAAGGGGAGGAACATCCTTATACCCAGAACCCGATCTTGACTCAACTGATGGCAATTTTGATTGTTTGATCAAGCTACTTGTTGTTTCTTTTGATCTTCATTTTACTGTTGGACTGAGAGAGTATAGCATGCTGTGTGTTTTCGTTTTCTCTTTTATGTTTCGTCCGCATCTGTACTTGGGCAAAAATCATGCATACACGCTTGAGGACAATCGTGTTTAAAGTGTGTGCGTGTGATGAGCCCAGGTTTGTGCTCTGTTTTTGTGTTTGTTTTAAGTTTAGATCGAGTCTTTTTCCTTATTTTTGTGTCGTTTGGTCGCCTGGGAGGGCGTAGTTCAATGGCAGGACCAACTTGTGGGAAAGAGGCCAAAATGCCAGAGAAGCGGAGTGCCAGAGGATTCAAAAGACCAGAGAAATCAAGTTGCCAGAGGATTCAAAAGGCCAGAGAAATCAAGCTGCCAGAGGATTCAAAAGGGCCAGATGAATCAAAGCCGCCAGCCGATTCAAAATACCAGAGGATTTAAAAGGCCAGAGAAATCAAGCTGCCAGAGGATTCAAAAGGGCCATAGGAATCAAAGCCGCCAGCGGATTCAAAATGCCAGAGGAATCAAAGCCGCCAGCGGATTCAAAGTGCCAGAGCAGCGAAGTCGGCTTCGCCAGAGAAATCAAACTGCCAGCGGAATCAAAATGCCAAAGCAGCGAATTCGGCTTTGCCAGAGGAATCATCCGAGCAGCGGAATCATCCGAGCAGCGAAATCAGTCACGGAATCATCCAAGCAGCGAAATCAGCCGAGCAGAGGAATCCTCCGAGCACTCCAGGGGTCGAAAGCGCTGTCATCTCTCGTGAAAGAGGTATATGCCAGAAGCAAAGGGATTTTGGAGTAAAACCATTCCTTATGCCCATAAGTACCGCACGAGAGCTGGCAGGCAAGAGAAGGAAGGAAGGCAAGAGAAGACGGAGGCACAACAGACGGGCGAGGAAGGAATGCAAGTGGGAGTCCGAGAAAGGTGGAAGGCGGCAGCTATCCAAAAGAGACCGATAAGGCCAAACCAACGCCTTATCCAAAAGGAAACATATCTTCATGAAGATTAGGTCTGAAAAGGGATAAGCATCTCCATGCTTGCATGGGTCCGGCCACACCTAATGGGCTGGGCCTTCGTACCCTAATGACTCCTATAAATACCCGACGAGCTTCACAAGCTAAGGGTGCTGAAATTCCGTTCTGTTGTGCATTGTTTGAGAGTTGAAGCTAGCCCAGGCTGTGGGCGTAACTTCGTACTTTTCTGTTTATGTTTTGCACGGCACTTTCGGCCGTAGGTACTTCGATTTTCATTTAAGTAATTTCAATTCCAGTTATGTTTTCCTTTGCATCTTTTGCTTGTGTTATTTATGTTATGGTTGGCTAAGTTTATATTCTGATTTGGGAAAGATGATCTAAGCATGAATGAATAAACTCGAGAGGTCTAATTTGAGCATAACAACTATATGAGCATATTCCTGATACACTAGGTTTGATTCCAAAAAGGTTGTAACAACTTGGTTAATTAATTGATCACTAGTTAACTAGGAAGTTCTGACCACAAGTAATAATTTGGGCATAAGGCGAGTTGCCATCGACCTCCAAAATAGTACAACTGGTGTTGGAGCCGTGACTGCTGTGAAATATCGGCGTAAGAGTCAAGTGGGTCTATCTAATTCTTAAAGCATTCTGGGCAAAGCACAACTAGCGATAGGCCATCGCAGAGAGCGTGGATGTTGCTCGGGGTAGTTGATTTCCATTAGCTGACCCTTCTAAGGGATCATAAACTGAAAGGATAGATTGGGCAGGGGTTTGTTGTGTGCGTGACGAGTGACAATAGGGGCACAACAATTCTTATGCCTATAACCACTGGTATGCGAACATAGTGATTAATCTTTGCACCAATGATCGAGTGTTAATTCATGTTTAGTGATTCAAACCCAAGTCAGAATTATTTTGTTATTTGATTTATCTCTTTTGTTATTTCAGTTTAGGTTGGATACCCGTTCTGCCCATAACCACGTTTTGGTCAGAACACTGCAGAAAACAAAACCTTTTTAGTGACACCCTTGCAGGAGAAGTTACTGCTCAGTTCCCTGTGGATTCGACTCTGGACTTACCACTAGCTAGTCTAGTTGTGGGCACATGATTATTTATTTGCACGAAGCTCAAACGACAGATTGGAGTCACATCGTATCACTACCTACGACACAGAGCATAATTCTGAACTCCGAAGAATAGAGCTCGATCTCGTTGAAACGCAGAGGGACGAAGCTCAAGTCAGAGCAACGAAGTACAAGAGCATCATCAAGGCGGGATACGACAAGAGGGTCAGAGCAAGGAAGCTAGCCAAGGGCGACCTAGTCCTCAAGAGAGCCGATGCGCTGAAGCTAGTGGGTAAATTCGAACCCAATTGGGAGGGTCCCTTCATCATCACTGAGGTCCTGGGCGGCGGAGCATACACTTTGTCGGATCCAGACGGCAGAGCTCTCCCCAGACCGTGGAATATCAATACTTTGAAAAAGTTCTATGTGTAATGTTGCTTAGATGACACGACAAATTGTAGACCGAATACTCTTTTTCCCCACAGAGGTTTTAACGAGGTTCGGGGCCATGATATCAATAAAATCGGATACGTGGTTCTAGGGAATTCCCTGATGATGACTAATTTATTTTAAATTATCGCTTTTTCAAATTGCATATCCTACTTAACATGTTCATGCAGAGCATTGCACATGTCACCAGAGGGGGGACTAGGGTGTATACCCATAGTCCACAATTTACAAATTCAAAATTGCTGCTTAGCAAGACAAGGGAAAACAAAGGAAAAATTTCTTCTTAGCAAGTCAAGGGAAAAGCAAACATCAAGGGCAGATCAGAGAAATCATTTTAACCGTAAGCCACGAAAGTTGGTTGCACCCCTAGGGTCTTCCATGCTTCGTGCAGGGGGGTACTATTGAACCGTAAGCCACGAAAGTTGGTTGCACCCCCAGGGTCTTCCATGCTCCGTGCAGGGGGTTACCATTGAACCGTAAGCCACGAAAGTTGGTTGCACCCCCAGGGTCTTCCATGCTCCGTGCAGGGGGTTACTATTAAACCGTAAGCCACGAAAGTTGGTTGCACCCCCAGGGTCTTCCATGCTCCGTGCAGGGGGTTACTATTGAACCTTAAGCCACGAAGGTTGGTTGCACCCCCAGGGTCTTCCATGCTCCGTGTAGGGGGTTACTATTGAACCGTAAGCCACGAAAGTTGGTTGCACCCCCAGGGTCTTCCATGCTCCGTGCAGGGGGTTACTATTGAATCGTAAGCCGCGAAAGTTGGTTGCACCCCCCGCGTCCTCCATGCTCCGCGCAGAGTGTTACTATTGAATCGTAAGCCGCGAAAGTTGGTTGCACCCCCCGGGTCCTCCATGCTCCGCGCAGAGTGTTACTATTGAATCATAAGCCGCGAAAGTAGGTTGCACCCCCCGGGTCTTCCATGCTCCGCGCAGAATGTTCTAAAGGGAAGCAGCGAGGGGAAGCAACGAAAGAAAGTAGCGGAGGGAGCAGCAAAGAGATGGCCCAGAGGGAATAGTCAGAGAATCCTCAAAGCAGGAGTCAGAGAAATCCTCAAAGCAGGAATTAGAGAAATCCTCAAAGCAGGAGTCAGAGAAATCCTCAAAGCAGGAATCAGAGAAACCCTCAAAGCAAGAATCAGAGAAATCCTCAAAGCAGGAGTCAGAGAAGTCCTCGAAGCAGGAGTCAGAGAAATCCTCGAAGCAAGAGTCAGAGAAATCCTCGAAGCAGGAGTTAGAGAAGTCCTCGAAGCAGGAGTCAGAGAAATCCTCGAAGCAGGAGTCAGAGCAACCACAGAGGGGCGAACCAGAGACGCTGTCGCAGCCCGATTTCCCGACACTAGTGATAGTGGGGTACGAGTATCGATACGACTATTTTTAAAGAATAAAAGATAAGAAGAATAGGTCGAACATCAAGCGGAAGCTTACATCAAAGAATGCTTAAGGGAAAATCATCATAAATGATCCCAAGGGTAAAATCGTCAACGTCGTTGTAACTTTTTAATTAACAGGAATTTCATGATCAAAAACAAAACAGGTATAGCTTATTTTTCATAAGGAAACATAATATGCAGAGTATCGCAGCAAAAGGCGAACCGGTTACATGTATGGAGACACATAACCGTGAGTATATTACTTAATTCATATTCAAAGTAACTTCACATCAAGACTTTATCGATAAGAAGGAAATACGATAAAGTAAATACGTCATCTAACGATCCCCCACCAGCACCAGACCAATCTCACTCCTTGCTTAGCCTGCACATTTAGAAATACATGCAGGGCGTGAGTATATAATACTCAGTGGGCAAACGCCGAAAAACAAGAAAGGCGCTCTTAGAGCTATAAGTTTGAAACTTGCCACATCTCAGCAATACACAGAAATAAAGTTAGCGTAAATGAATCTGTGCATGTAGTTTTCATAATCATGATATCATAAAGAAACGATAGCGCTATCAAAGTACTCATCATGCATGTACCACATCTACAACTCATCATCATCAAAGGTACTGAGAAGTAGGCCTCCCTCTCAAGTACCGTGACCGGCCGATTCGCTCAACGGCTCACAGTCACCTCAGTGTACACTAGCCCTGGCAGGATAGCTATCAACTGCCCAGGACCCGAATTCGTCTCATCTCATCAGTAGAGGGTAACATACAAGCTCAACATCAAAAATTGGCAAGTCAAACAGTTCTCAAACATCATTTATCTCAAATCATTTGATAATCTCATAACATCATTAAATCATTTCAGAAAACTCATACGATATACGTATACTCAAAATATTGCCCACCTGAAGACCTTACTCAAAAACTCCCGTCAAAGCGGAGTTACTTACTTCCCTGCTCTGCTCGTGTCTTCAGGGATCATCGTCATCATCGAAGGTTCATGTCATAAAATGAATCTCGATTAGAACTCAACGACAAAAACTCATGCCTTAACTCATGCTCTATCTTATATTCTATCTCTTAATCGACTCTACATAAACTTCTTCACTCATTTCAAGACCTTAAGTCCAAGGATAGGTTTCAAGAAAATCATGGTTCTAAGTCTCAATTTATCTCTCATATAAGACTCGTCTAATCTCATTAAAACACTTAGGCAACATAAACACATAAGGCACATAAGAAAATACAATCAAACATCAACAAATCATGTTCCGTTTTCCCACTGACTCAACTTCAAAATTTAACACGTTCTGACTCCGACCTCTCCTGGACTCCAGACTCATACCAAAAGAAAGGTATTTGAGTCTAGTTTCATTTAAAAAAAAGTAGAGTCAGAAACTACAAGTGGTTTGGGAGATATGGTGTTTTTACCACAGTCTACCATATTCGGCAGTTTTGAGCAATCGGAAACATTGATTTTTGCAAATTAGTAAACATTGTCAAACTGAGCTCAAATTTGGTGGATATCTAGCCCATACAGTAAGGTTGATACCATAAAACTTTGGAAAGCTAGATCACACAGGAAGCTACTGAAATGAATGACTTTGTCCCCTGTTCTCAGAAATTCCCGGTAGAAATGTGCAGATTTGGTTTTGCATTTTGTAAAAATAGTAAATCAAGTCCAAATGACTTGAAATTTTACCGGTATGTTCAAGACTCATGTAGGGACATGCTGTAAAATGTTCAAAGCCATTAGACATCGACAACCCGTCGATCACAGTAGGTCAGTAGCCTACGAAAAATCACCAAAACTCATCTCAAACTCTTAAATGCTCAATTCAACATTTCTTCAAAGAAAACCAATCAAAGTTCATTTTAAACACATATAACACTCAAAAACATTCAAAAACATTTAAAATACTCATCATACTCAAATTAACTCTCCTCTTTTACATCTTAACTCAAATCTCAAGGAAAACGTTTCTACAAACGTATCAAGTCAATCCTCTTCTCAATTTCATGCTTAAAAACACTCAATCATTCAAAATGACCTCATACTCCATATAACTCATTTTATACATATAAATCCCCTATAATCATACCAACCAAACTTTAATAAAAACTCATATATTCACATAAACTCTCAACAAAAACATGACAACTTCACAAAATGGTCATAAAGCAAATTAGACCTCATTTTATCAATTATTGACTTCTCAAAATATAAAAACTCAAAAACTCTCATAAACTAACTCAAGTCAAAATTTTACTTAGCTCCCAATAGACTTAATCAAACATATTAAAACACCAACATCATGCTCAATTACACATATCTTAAGCCAAATCATTTATTAAACACATAGACAAGAAAATCCCAATTTTTACCAAACTAAACTCTTTGACATTTTATAAACTCACATGGATCTTTAATCTCATCATATATCTATTAATCTTAACCCATTTAACTCACATATAAACCATCAATTTACAAATAAGGGCATATATACACATATCCCTAATTTTAGTAAACTAACTCATATCAAAAACTTCAATGGACATCATATACTCAAATTACTCCATCAATCATCATCATATACATCTCATAGACTCATTTACACCATCAATTTATCTATTAACTCATTGACTCAAAATTTCCCATTTTTGGGTAAACTAAACTTTATCAAAGTTTGAATCTCAAAGCATAGCTTTTCAAAACACACATCAATCATCACCAAACATATCATAGATCACTTTTCTCACCCCAATTCAAGGAAAGAAAAAGAAATATTTTTGAAGGGTAAGATACCCATTTTTTCGAAAATTTGAGGAAAAGAAAAGGGGTGATTTTCTTGCTTCAATCTTTCAAGAATATTCATGTACAAACTCATACAAGTCTAATCTATGAATATGGAGATCACTTACCCAAGTTTACACCAAAAATCAAATTTTCTCTCACTAACTTCAAGATTGAATCTCCATGGATCTTCTTGAATCTAAGGAGATGGAAGGTGTTTAAGGTGGATTTAGAGGGTGATTTGAGTTTTGGTATGAATTTGTGAAGCTCCGAAGGTGCATCAATGGAGGAAAAATGGTGGAAAGTAGAGAGATGAAGGAGAGATGGTGGTGATCGAAAATGAGGGAGTGAGGAGTGAGAGAGGATTTTGCAAGATATGCTTGGATTTGGCTAATCTTTGGAAGATTTGTGAATCTTATAGAATATTTGGCATTAATGCCTTGATCTCTCTCTCTCTAAATCTCTACACTCTCTTAATCTCTACTCTCTAAATCTCTACTCTCTCAATCTCTACACTTGGCAAAAATGTGGGAATTAATCATATGGTAGAGAAATTAAAATAAAGTGTGAGAAGGGTGATCAATTAATAATCACAATAACTATGGAAATATTACTCATTAATAAAGTACCATAGTATAATTATTCATGTGACCAAAATAAAATAATTATAGCACTAATATTAGTGCACTCACTCAATTATAATATTCCTCATCATAGGAAAAAAATAATTTAAAAAAAAATTATGCTTGGAAAAATTTCCATAAACCGGCATCATTCGATTTCTCGGTAAAAATAAACCGCACTTTCTTTGGAAACTTAATAAAAATTCCAAGTGCTAAGGTCTCGAATAAAATCATAATAATATGGTCATATTGACACACGTCACAAAATCACATAATCATTCAGTCACGTAAATTCACATAACATCACATCAAAACAGTCGGCAGACTCAAATAAGCTAGACGTCTCTCTGACCGACTCTATTTATCAAGGTTTCTCACTCTTTCTTCCTCGACTCTATTTCCAACTCATTATTCCTATTTTTCTTAATAGGACAGTCAATCTCTAATAATTCAGTATCCGGTAACTCTATTCCCGGTAGTTGGAAATAAAATAAAATCTCAGCTCAAATCAATCAGCATCTCTATCTCAACTCATTTCTCAAATCTCATCACTCTAATTCCATCATCGGTTTATTCACTCGTATCTCTATTTGAAAGACAATCTGTCTTATCTGCTCATAAAAAAAAGTAGTCTCGTAATTCGACATCTCAGTACTCTCAATAGTGTTAAGACACTATCTCTCAACATAGGAAAAGTACGGGGTGTTACAGACGCTCCCGAAAGGGGAAATCAGAAGAATCACTCAGAAGGACCATTCAGAAAGCATAACCAGGAAAGCTGCTTAGAGGAAAGCCGACCAAAGAAACCACAAACACTTCAACAAAAAATAAGAATTCTACCCTATTCAACAAAAACATACATCACAGCTCAAGACCCTGGAATGCAAGCTCACACCAATCACAACAAAATAACGTAAGGGACGAATGAATGCAGAGCCAGCATTGAAATTAAGAAGAAGAGAAGAGTTATGAATAAATTTCATTCATGATGCCAACATGGCCGGATTGTACATCAAGGTCAAAACAGATACAAGTATTTACAAACTAGAAATTACAAAAACTTTGGTAAAGACAAAAAGAGGGTACAACAGGGCAATCATGAGGGAGGAGCAGGGATAACGGATTCAGAAGCAGGAGCAGAGGAGTCTAGAGCAGGGACAGAGGAGGCCGGAGCAGGGACAGCAGCTGCAGGGGCCTGGCTAGAGGACCCTCCTGCCTCAAACACCGGCAACGTGCCAGTGTCCTTCACCTCGAGAAGACGCACTTCCACGTCCAGCAGCTTCAAAGCTTCTTGCACATATGTTGTTTCATCTCTGTACAGGGCAAAAAGCTGATCCACCGCAGAGGAGGAAGAAGCAGGATCCTCGAAGGCTGAGGCTTGGAAGCCGGAAGGCAGGGGAGGCTCCATGCTGTACTGCGAAAACCCCAGAGTGCTGTCACTAGCTGGACCCCGCAGCTGATTCACGAAGTTCACCAGGGAGGCGCAGAAGCGAGGCTTGTATACCGGAGTAGCAGGCACCGATGTAGAGCCGACCCCAAAAGCGAAGTAGGGAAGGGCCCTCTTCAAAATCGGATACCACCAATCCGGCTTCTTGGGGGAATCATCAGTGATCCCCAGCAGTTGGTTCAAGTCCTCGTCCTTGATGTTCTCCATCAGGGCCATCATGTCCAGAGCCGCGATCTGCTTCGCGGACACGCCTGCCATCTCCAACGCCTTGATCGCTTATTGCTTTATCACGTAGGCGAAGATGGAGCCAAAACCCTCCAAATAATCTGGAGTCCGCTGGAAGGCTTCCAGTGTACCTTCCAGCATCATACCCAGGAAATGCTGGCCCTGGGGAGACAAGAAGAACTCCAGGCGCTGGTCCCGGGCCCCCAGAATGTAGCCACGGTTCTGGGCACCCATGCAAATCCTCTTCCAGCCACGCTTGACCTCCTTGTACTCCTCATCATACCTCGCCTTGAACTTGGCGAGGCTCTCGTGGCCCTCCTTCTTGGCTCTCGCCAGTTCGGAGATCAAGGAGGCCTTCTCCACCTCCACCTGAGCCAGTTTAGCTTGCAGCTCAGCCACGTCTGCCTCTGCCTTGCTAAACCGCTCCACAGAACCAGCGACCTCCTCGTCGCGCTCCGCTGTCCATTTTTTCTCAACCTCCAAATCATTTTCCAGTGCACCGTAGTCATCGATGCACTGGATCACCTCTCCGACCTGGGATTCCAGCTGCAAAGAAAGGAAGGAAAAATGTCAGGGCAGAGAAGTCAAAATGTCAGGGCAGAGAAATTAAGAGGTTAGTAATAAAATCATTCGAACATATTGAATAATGCAGGGCACCTGAAGCACCAGGCGGCTGAGTGAGTTAGCCAACGCAGCCTTTTTTATCTTCTGTATGGCCTCCCTATCCTTGGGATGAATGTGGGAGAGTAGGGTGTGGACAAAATCACACCCCCTTAGGGACGAGATCGGCTTGGGACCCGAGGCCTCTGATTCCCCTGCAGGCAAGGCCAATGCCTTGCCCCTTCCAGCATCTACGGAGGTCGCCTCCGCGCGAACTTGCTGCCCTTCTGCAGGCTCTCCTTGCGCCGTTTCTCTGCAAGGGCCAACGTGGCAGCCTTCTTTTTCCTTTGGACTAGGCGGGAGTCGGGAGTAGGGATGGTGTGAAGTGCTTGAGAGAGGGGCACATCATCGTCAATGTCCACCACTTGAATGGCAGATTGCCCCCCAGCCTGGCCAGAACCAGATCCCCCTGCCCTCTGACTGTCCGGGCTGAACATAGATAGCACATCCATGTCCTTCCCCTTACCAGGGGGGAAGTGCTGCACAGAAGCGGTCTCCTCGGGGACCACAGGTACCAGCCGGGAGATGTCCACCCCAGGATCCACGGGCTGCCCAGAGCCCTGTCCCTCCTCGCTAGAGGGACGGTCAGATGAGAGAACAGCCCTGCACTTGCTCCTCCACGACATCCCTGCAAATAAATAGAACTTTACCAACAAAGACAAGGTAATAAGTAATTTTCACATATATGCTAACACCTATTTTACCTATAGATCCAGGAGGATACAAGGGAAACAGTCCGGTGGCAGCTAAGGCTGAGTTATCCTCGGTTAGCTTCTTACAGGGGAAGGGAGCATCTTCATTGAGGGAATTAAGGAAGTTGAGTACATTCAGATCAAAATCGGAGGGCTTTCCGAGAGCAGGAGGCTTATACGTGGTTCGGGACTCGTGCCACTACAGCTCTTGGGCATCATACTGACGCTAGGAGCCTTGATTGGTTTTCACATAACAATAACGGGATATTAATCCCTTGTCATGAGAATTGAGGGAGTTGAGGAAGGTAGTGGGGTAGGTTTTGCGGGCGGCAAAACTATACAGGGGGTGACCCTGCCACCTAATAGTTTGGGTCTGAAGAAACAATTTAGTGGTGTCTTGGACACCATGGGCCGTGCAAAGAATATAAAATGCAAATAACCTCCGAAGAGCGGAGGGGACCACTTGGAAGAAGGGGATGTGGAAGTGATTGCAGACTTGCACTAGGAGGGGAGGAGACGGAAGCCTAAGGCCAGCATCCACCTGGGCTTGGAAGAGGGGGATTTTATTCATGTGGAGCTTGGTAAAGGGCTCCGAAGCCTTAGAATAAGGCTCGAAGGTTAGGCCCTCCGGGCGCTTACATCTATCAAACATTTTCTGCATCACCGCCACACCTAGGCGCGATGGAGGAATGATCTTGGGTGATTTAGGGGCAGAAGCAGGAGGCTCAGACGATGCTGGGGAATCCTGAGAAAGGCTAGGGTTAGAAGGAGGAGGAGAGTTAGTCGGAGAAGCTACAGGGGAGGAGAAGGGGAAGGGGAGAAGTCAGGCTGGGCGATGGAGGTAGAGGCCATGATCGAAAAAAAAACTTAAGAATCCTAGGGTTTGCACGCTCAATCAGAGCACCAACAAATCTCAAAATCACTCTACACTAAACACAAATATCGGGAGAGGAGGATACGCGAGTTACCTAAGTCAAAGAAAGATCGACGGTAAAGACTGGAACGAAAAGGTCGTAGGAAATACGCCGGAACAAGGAGAGGATCGCCGAAAATTGAGAGAGAGTCGCGAAGAAGTGAAATGGAAGAAGATGAATAGTGAGGATTTGAATCGCCTAAGTGTGACATACGCGGGCAACTACCAACACGCGGGATGAATGACACGTGGCATCAGGGAAATAATCAACGGTCAAGGATCCATACGGAGAGACGAAAGGACGCGAAGGGTAAAACGTAACCTCGAAACACGGGAAAGTACACTGTGAGGGGACGGGCAGTTAATGCGAATGACGTCAGCCACGCGAGTGATTACTCTGACTAGTTTACTCTGCTCCAGAGCGAACTAGTCAGACCAGAGGGGGGAGTAGCTGATGAGGAGTAATATATGCAGAGCAAAGGAAACGTCTTATCAGAGGAATGGACCTTACCAAAGGAGCGGATATGTCAAGGAAATCATTCCTGATCAGAGAAATGGCTCTTGCCAGAGAAGTCACTTACGCCAGAGAAGCCATTCTCGCCAGAGCAACGGTCTTCGCCAGAGGAACCACCAGAAGAGCGGGAAAATCTCCCGCCTGAGGGAAATCTTACTATTATGCCCCTGACCACGCAAGGCGCATGCTCCGGCAATGAAGTTACCATTTTATCCTTTACGTGTAATCTATAAATAGCTACCGACGTGTACCTTGTCAATCTACGTTATCTTCACTCGCAATACAACAGCAATCGGCCTTCGTGCTCTCAACTTTATTTTTCTCTCTCAACTCTCGAGCAACACTAGGTATAATTCATAGTTCTACAACAATTCACCAAACAAACGATCACCGTTCATTTATGCTTTACCACAGTAAGCCTTGACCGAGTCGAAATTCCCATAATAAGGGAAATCGACATCCAAGTTGGAGATAAGCAGGTGTTGAAACATAATCAAAATCTCAGATTGGGAGCACCAAAGCTATCGTTCCAAGGAGATAGGCTGACCTCAAGGCCATTAGAAAGAAGTTTCTCTCATTCCTATGAAAGAAGGGCGATCCAGGAAACATCAGCTCTAGGCATAAGAGTGAAACTCAAATGCCCCGAAGGATGGAGAAATGTTTCCACAGAAATTGATACAACCGAAAGGAAAAATTAATTTCCTTGCAATACGTTGTATTATTTGGATAATCCAAAAAGCAATCGATATATTGAAATTCTGGAAATTGGAGCCTTTGAGATCAAGATCGAAGGCAAAGCTGGACAAGAAGCAGACGTCGTAATCTTAGGATGAAATTTCCTTGACAATTATCAACCATGGTCAAGGAAGCAAGTGGAGTGGAGATCACAATTGGCGAAAGGCGGTTGCTGATCCAATGACAAGCCCATTCTCGATCTACATCTCTGTAGGGATGTTATACGAGAAAGTCAAAGCAGAATATTTTGCTGCTTGTATTGATTCAGGAGTAGGAATCTGTACAGCAAAACGAGGAGTCTTTCCAACAGAAGTGGAAGAAGAACTACCTCGAATTGCAGGACGGGATTTCTCAAAGAAGATTTTGCTCTTATCAAAAGGAGTAAAACAGACAGAAATATTGATAGGCGGAGCAGGACAAACACCTTGGTACAAGGTTAAGAATCCACCTATCTATTTCCATGATACAGGAGCAGATATTTTGTTCGGCAACAATTTTCTGCAAACCTTCAAAAGGTATACACAGGACAATGAAGCCAGACGGCTTGTGTTCACAATCAATTGTGACCACAAAATCATTGTGCAAAGGCTCGAAGGAGCTTTTAATCGTTCGATGCCAGTCAAATTCTGCAGCAAGCGTGGTGATGATAGCAGACTCCGGAGACCACAAATGAAGGATCAACGGAGATTCAGAGATATTCTGCTCAAATGCAGAACCGAGGGATTCTCAGATCTCTCCGAGGAAGAAACACATATCCTCAAAGTTTCTTTGATATCACATAAAGATATTAAGGAAGAAGAACATGTGTCCATAGCCGATGTCAAAAGGAGAATCCAGAAGTGTTATCATGAGGATCCTTTGGCGTGGTGGAACAAGAACCAGCTCAAAGCTACCTTGAAAGTCAAAACTGGAAAGGAGCATGAGTTCGTAAGGTTCAGACCTATCCTGATGAACGCTCAAGATCAGCAGGATATGAGGAGTATAATCAAGGAACACCTTGATTTGAAGTTGATCGAACCAGGGAACTCGCCTTACAATAGTCCTGGATTTCTGGTGAGAAATCATGGGGAGATCAAACGAGGAAAACCAAGATTGGTCATTAATTACAAAGGGATTAATGACATTCTTGAGTTCGATGGATATTTCATCCCAAGCAGAGAACACCTCATCAATTGCATCAGAAATTCTCAAAGTTTGATTGCAAATCAGAGTTTTACTAGATTCGCATAGAGGAAGGGAGTAAGAAGTTCACAGCTTTCTCAACTCCACAAGGACACTATGTCTGGAATGTCATGCCAATGGGGCTAGGCAACGCGCCTCAGATATTCCAAAGGAAGATAGATAATCTTTTCAAAGATTATTCTTCATTCATGTTTGTTTATATTGATGATATACTTATTGCATCAAAAACCATTCATGAACATGTCAGGCATCTGGAGATCTTTGCGGAGGTCTGTCAGCAGGAAGGATTAGTGCTGTCTGAAAAGAAGGCAGTCATTGCAACCCAGAAGATGGAGTTTCTGGAAATTGAGATCGATGAGTCTGGAATAATTCTACAAGATCATATTGTGGAAAAGGTCCAGAACTTTCCAGAAAATCTCAAGGAAAAGAAGCAGCTTCAAAGCTTTCTGGGAGTTGTAAACTTTGCAGGGATGTTCATCAAAAACCTTGTAGAACAAAGGAAAATCTTCAGTCCACTACTGAAGAAAGATGTTCCATTCATATGGAAGGAGGAGCATCGCGAGGGCATGATAAAGCTAGAAGAGATTTGCAAAAATCTCCCAAAGCTTTCAATACCACAAGACGAGGACGAATTAGTCCTATACACTGACGCGAGTGATTCTTGGTGGGCAGCCGTGCTTACTAAAATCACCCCTTATGGAGAGGAACCGTGCAGATACTGTAGTGGTCTCTTTTTCGATAACGAGGCTGTGCGATGGCACATCAACGAGAAGGAGTTCTATGTAGTCCGAAAGGCGTTCAAAAAATGGCCGCTATTCTTACTTGCAAAGAAATTTGTTTTGAAAGTCGATAACACTAACGTTAAGGCTTTCTTAACCAAGAAAATAGAATCTAAACCTGAAAAGGCTAGATTACTTAGATGGCAAGATGAATGCCAATATTATGATTTTGATATTGTCATTCTGAAATCTGATGATAATGTTCTTGCAGATTTCTTAACAAGGGATGGAGCCAACTGAGGTTGACGCCATCATCATAAACCAGAGGCAGCTCCTAGAAAACATGGAGATGCTACAACAAGAATGGCAAGAGTGCGTACTTCATGCCAAACAAGCTGGACGGATACAGTCGGCTGATGAAGCCAAAGTGTCTGACCGTATACGAGAATGTCTCAAGGAGATGATACATCTTCATGAGGCAATCCACATGCCGCTCCTGCGCGGGATTAGGGCTCCCCTGATCGAAGCAGGCATTACCGTACTGGACGGATTATCGGTAGCAGGGGATTCGAGTACCCCTAGCACAAGTTCTGAGGCTAAGGTGTCAAAACCAGATCCTCAAGGAAAAGATGTTGCTAAGGCTTCACCGCCCGAACCAACATGTCAACCCTCCACTTCTGGGGAAAAAAAGGGAGAGATCAGCCTTAGGCCGGTGACGGACAAATCTAAGGTTGATACTAATTTTGTTGGAATGTCTCCTTCTTGGCAGCTGTACCAGAGCAGATGGGAGAAACTCAACACAAGGAAAGGCATTAACCTGGGAAACTGCCAGGTTGATGTCGGAGAAAAATATCCGAGGGTGTGGATGACCACCGACGCCCATCCGCAGGACGTTAGGGAATGGTATGAGTTTGGAGCTCTGGCTTCAGTTTATACCATATCTCCAGCATTTACCGAAATTAAGGGTCTACCAAAATGGATCCAATAGACGGTGTATGATGCTTGGGCAAACAATGAGTCCCTCAAACGGGGGGATGTTTTGGAGCTATACTTCTTCAGTGCAGCACCAGAACCAGCAGGGAAGGGGAACCACGAAGCTTTCCATTTCATAAAGCTTCGAAGACCCGACAACCAGGCCCTGAACCGAATCAAGGCACCGGATTATCAGTCCTCAATCGCCGCCACATACAAGGAGGATCAAATCTCCACCAGACGAGCATGGGGACTGTGGGTCTGTCTCACGGAGATGGACAATGTCAAGTCCAGATTTAAGTTCTTCCAGAATTCAAGTCTGGGATCGTTCTTGTTAAACACTATGACAGGAACCACCACCAAATTTGCTAAGAAGGCCTTTGAAGAAAAAAGGCAAACGCTCTGGCAAAATAAGATTGCGGGGAACAAGGAGACTCGTTGCAAGTTCTGCAATATGGCTCACTTGGGTCATTGGAACGATCATATCTGCACGGAATGTCCGACGCAGAACGAACCGGAGTTCGAAAAGGGTTTTCTTCCAAAACCCAATCGAAGGAGATTCCGATCTGATGAACATGAGGAGCACAAAACTCCACGTGGACGAGCACCTCTCGGGCACCAAAAAAGTAAGATGCCCGACAGAGAAAAGGGAGTCATGTGACTCACAACAGGAATCCCACTCACCAAAAAGAAAATGACAAAGGTGAGTGGGTTATCATGCAGGCGGACAACTCACCAAAAGCAGAAGTGAGTGGAGGATAAAAGCAGCAGGCCCCTCCTACAACATTATCAAGTGAATAATGGAGTAGGGGACCACGGAGGCATGTGAAGGCATAGTTGGTGTCGGCAATTATTGCCGACAAAAGAAGGTGGCTGTCACTATCCAAGTTAGCTGGCCACGAAGAAGGAATCCAAGGCTAACTACCAAACAATTATAGAGGGCAGCAAACCTCTATAAAACCCCGAGCTCTGGAGAGGAAGAAATCATCGAAAATCATCACAACTTCACACAACACACTCTCTCTCTCTAGAAAATTATCTTTGTAATATTTATATTTTAGTTTTCAAAGTTTTAGTTTTATAAGTTTCAGTTCTTTTAATTTTATGTACACAAGTATTAGCTACTAATGAGTAGCTAGACAAGTTTGTCTCCTCCCTGAGGGAGATTTTATGAAATAAATTAAATATTTTATAATTCCTCTATAAACGTTTTGTTTTTGCTCAACTTTCCGGTTTTGTAGAAAATTTTCTTTCATTTATCAACATAGTATTATACGTCGGCACTTAGTGAAGGAGGAAGGTTGCAACCATCCCTTGCGAGTGCGTGGTTGGACGGAGCCTTGGGGGCAGACGGTCCGTAAAACGTAACCAGCACTGACTCCTGAAGAAGACCAGTCGACTAAAGGTATAATGTTGGTTTATGTTAAGATTAATTTTGAAGTGTTACGGAAGCATGTTGGGCCTGATAAGTCTTCACCGACAATTTCCGATTTGAACATGGAATTGTATTATGATGATTTATTAGAGGATTTGTTAAAGGGTAGTTTTTTCATTAATTGTGAGATGGGTAGTTTTATAAGACGTGTTATGAAAGTGGGTATTTTTGATAGATAAGTTATAGAGGTGGGTATTTTAAATTTTGACCCAAAAGATAATATAAATCTTCATATATATATATATATATATATATATATATATATATAGAATCGAGAATAATTAATACATATCATCAACATATATCATCATAAGGTCCCCTCTAGTTTATCTGCAGTGATTTCGATTATAGAAATTTGTTCATCAGAAAGCATTTCGGTAAATCTGCAGTACATTATCATATGGAAAAGGAAAAAGAATAAAACAATAAAGAAAAACGAAAAAGATTGACTGCTGAATTGGAATTTTATTAACGAAAAGAAAATGAACAAAAAACCTAAGACAATACCATCGAGTGCACGAGAACGCAAATTGAGGGCCAGAAATGAAAAAGATCGAGTAAATTAATTACTTAATCCAAACATGTTGATTTATGCCGCTAGGAACATTTTCAAAATTTCCTATTTGTTGATTTACTCTGAAGAAGGGAGCGTTCAACATCATGAAATTTCAAGTTTTGGAACTCTCGAGACATGATTGGGGATGAGTGAATGATGTAATCTTCGCAGAAATTGCTGAAATAATAAATTGTTTGAGGGCTATAGGTGATACGATCCTTGTTGACTGTTCAATCGAACACGCAAACGGAAGACTTAAAACGAACGATAAATGGAATATTCCAAAACCTCTGAATCTAACCCACAGAATGATGTAGGCGAACTGATTCTCTATACCGCAGCGTGATGTTGACGCAGCAACTCGAGGACGATGATTGACACCCGACGAGTGTAGGTTGACTCGCCATTACGTCAATAATTGAACTCGTCTTAGAAAAACCAAGAAGAACTCGAAAAAGTCAAGAGAGAATAAACTCACAAAATTCGTAATTGATAAGCTACTGAAATTCGTCCATCACAAGCCTATATATAGGCGAAAACTAAACCTAGTCTAAAAAGGAAACAACTTAAATAAAACCCTAACTTAACTAATCAGCTAACAAGCCCATAATTTCGAAAATAACAAGGCTGAAAAACTAATGGGCTTATAACAAAATAAATAAAGTCTTAAAAACAAATAAAGTCTTGAAGCTTGGGCCCACTCGCACGTAATAAGATTAATCAAACGTGGGCTATCCAATTCGCCAACTCCACCATTTCCAATGGGCTTTTTCATCAACTCTTGATCCCACACTTCTCGGACGAAGCTCATCAAGCTCTCCTTAAACTTCTTGGCTCGTGCTCTTGTAATTGGTCCGACAAGAACATGCACCGGTTCTGGCACTAACAACGAACCTTGGGTTGCATCAATAGGATATAAGGTATTTAATTTGGGGATTATGGACTATTGAATAAAATAGTAAATTATTACTCCTTCCGTCCGCCAAGATTATGTCACAATTACTATATTGGGCGTCCGCCAAGATTATGTCACTTTCCTTTTATGGCAATGGCCCCACCATCCTCTTTAATACTTACTAACACTCTTTATTTACAAAAACACCACTCAAAATTCAATCTCAACCACTCATCTCAAAAAGTGGTGGGACCCTTTCTCCACTACATCAAAATCATCACCAATTTTTTTTATTTATTAAATTGCGATTTTATTAAAAAATGAGAAGAAAAACCTAAGAAACCCTTGAAAGCACAAGAAAGCAGACTAAGGGCCGAGCCTCGTTAAAATCTTTTTACGGAAA
The DNA here is from genome assembly GCF_028751815.1 of Salvia miltiorrhiza. Lineage (NCBI taxonomy): Eukaryota > Viridiplantae > Streptophyta > Magnoliopsida > Lamiales > Lamiaceae > Salvia > Salvia miltiorrhiza. Next base: position 35,971,004 of record NC_080389.1, on the reverse strand, counting down.
ACCTAGAGGGAAAAACCGTAAAAAGGAAAAAGAGTACCCGTCTAAACAAAGGTAAAAAAGGGGATGAGAGCGGAAGGGAAAGTTTCCGGAACTCCGGCCTAACCATCGTCCCCAAACCAACCCGGCTCTCACCGAACAAAAATGACAGAACGGAGGCAAAAGGCCGGTGAAGCGCCGTCGCCAAATTGCCAAAAAGAAGAAGCTACACGGCCGGTTATACGCCGTCGCCGTTAGCTCGAACAAAATAAACAAACGAAAGAAAGCAACATAGCCGGTTATACGCCGTCGCCGTGAGCTTACCACGAAACCAAACTCAAAACTAAAGGGGTAAAAAATCGGCCGGTTATACTCCGTCGCCGAGATTACCACACAAACAAAAACCAAGGATGAGAAGCTAATAGTTTCGGCCGGTGAGATGCCGTTGCCGAAAACTAAATCGCCTTGAGGAACTTCGTCTAAACGCGCTGCCAAGCAAGCAGCAGCCGTGATACCAGAAGCAAGCACCGGATCTGTCAAAATTATACGGAAACGCCAGCGTATCAGAGAACCGAGAACCAGCACCACTTGCCCACCATGTGTTCGACAAAAAATGGACAAGAACAGCAGCCACCGAACCCCAAGTGTTTGACTGAGCAGAACAGCGAAGAATGCCTACCATATTTTCGATCAAAGTGCTGAGTCACCAACGCCGATCAACCAGCTCCACTCCAACAGAACTCATCTGCCAGAACAAAGTAACATCCGCCACTCCCTCAAAATCCTCCAAGAAGGACACCACAACCCAGCTGCCATCCCCGGTATTAACGGGAAATGCGAACAAAAGAATGTACAGCTATATCCTGTCAAGCAGCATTTTTTATTTCTTCAATCTCATGAGGCCACCATCCCTCATCACGTGAAGGATTCGCCATTAAGTCCGCAACCTTATTTCCTTCCCGAAAGATATGTGTAATGTGCAGTTAGAACGAGGACAGAGAGTTCAAGATGTCTTCCCAAGAAGCTTTAAACCGCCAAGGCACGTTTTTAGAATTTTCACGAAGAAGACCAACAACATAAGTGGAGTCCGATTCGATCCAGAGCATAGTCCAGTGTCTCGCCCAAGCAATGCGAATGGCCATAATAACGGCCAGCAATTCAGCCTCGAAAGCATAGCCCATGCTATATTTGTAGTGAAAACATCCACGAACCCATCCCCAGTGGTCCCGGAAAACGCCTCCATAGCTTATAGCACCCGGCGCGCCCAGAGCCGACCCATCTGTATTGATTTTCATCCATGGCGCCGTAGGTGGCCACCAACTGACCGAAATATAAGTAGGCGGTGGCGCAGCTCGACCTTGAATACCAATATTCCGTAAAACTATATAGTCCGCCCAACTATTGTCCATATGACCAAGCTTCTTAAAGTTCATCTCCATCTTCAGGAAAGCCACTCTCACCACATGAAGGATGCACCTCTGACAAAACTTATAATTGTCAAAAACACACTTGTTGCGTTGACTCCAAATAGCTCAGATCATAACAATAATCTCAGCTTTCCAGTAATTACTTATCTGAGAGCTCGGCTTTCTACCCCATGCAATAACCAAAAAGCTGTGAATATCAGCCAAATACAGAGCCTCCGGGAAGCAAAACCAATTGAAGAAATTATTCCAGATAGGTCGCACAAGCTCACAATCCCAGAAAATGTGCTCCGACGTCTCAGAATCTCTATCACAAATGGGACACCAGTTCGGCATAATCATGCCATGTCTAATAAGTCTATCATAAGTCGGCATTCTATCATGAAGCAGTCGCCAGCAAACCAAGGACCGACGAACCGGAATGTAGGGCTCCCAAATCCAAGTTCCCCAAGAAACCTTAGGAAATTTATGCCCATGATGCGAAAAAGCAAGGGCAGCCGTCACTTTGCCTTGCAACGAAGGCTTCCAATACCGCGTGTCCGAATCACCAATAAGTAACAACAGAATGTCACAGACCACCATCGGATAAGAATTCACAAACTCCTGAGTGAAATGCCAAACGCCATAAAAGAAATAATCCGCAATAGTCTGATTGAGAGAATCTTCCATATAGAAAGGAACTCCACATCTATCCGCAAGGCGATACCCAAGCCAGTCATCTAACCAGAAGAGAGTTGAGTCACCTTTACCAATATAGCTGAAAGAATCCCAGATAAGATCACTCGCTTCCTCACGCAAGCCACTCCACACTGAAGAAGGAGCCACAGTTTTCACTTTGCAGTATGGAGTAAGATATCTGCGTTTAATGATATCATAACCAAAGCTATTCCCTTCTATCACCCTCCAAGCCATTTTCATAAGGAAACTCTTATTCATAGTCACAAATGACCGAATTCCAAGGCCTCTTCGGCCTTTATAGCACAAACTCTATTCCAGTTAACCGAGCAAGAAGGATGCTTACTAACATCACCATTCCAAAGAAAATTTCTGCATTTGGCATCCAAATTTTTTCAGAAGAGAGCTGGGCCATCTAAACACCATCATAGAATGTGTGAGCGAACTACTAATCACCGAGTTAATTAAACACAATCTACCCGCCATGGAGAGCTGAAGACCTTTCCAGCGAGCAAATTTATTAACAATAAGATCATGAATCGCCTGAAGATGGGAAGCTTTGGGCTTGCCACGAAACATCGGGACTCCCAAATAAGTGAAAGGCAGATCACCAGTAGAAAGAGCCAAAATCCGAGTCATCTGTCTCTTAGTTCTCTCAGCAATTCGGTCAGAGAAAATGATCTGAGATTTAGAAGGGCTGAAAACCTGACCAGAAATATCCCCATAGTAATTCAGGATTTTAAGCAGAGTTCTTGCATTAGCTTTAGTGGCCTTGCAGAAGATAAGAATGTCATCAGCATAGAGCAGATGCGCGGGGAAAAGCACGCCTCTACTGAAATTCATAGGAGCAAGATGACCCGAGCGAACACAATTATGGAAGAGGGCACTAAGAGCATCTTCTGCGATTCCAAACAGAATATGATACAACGGATCTCCTTGTCGAACACCTCTCGAACATCCAAAGAAACCACGGAGCTCACCATTATACAGAATAGAGAGCCGAGCCGACGAAAGAATAACCTCAATCCACCTAATAAACCGATGATTGTAACCAAAGACTTTAAGAACGTTAAGAAGGAAATCCCACCTCAGAGTGTCAAACGCCTTGGAAATATCAACTTTACACGCCATATTTTGACCATCGCTAGAACGTCTCAAACAGTTGATTCCCTCAGAACCAAGCAAGATACAATCGTGAATCGATCTTCCGCTAATGAAACCGAATTGATTACTCGACACATGTTGAGCAGCCACAACACTCAGACGAACCGCCAAGACTTTCAAAATAATCTTGAAAAAGAAATTCGAAAGCACAATTGGCCTTAAATCAGCAACCGAGGCAACAATCTCCTTTTTAGGAATCAAAATGAGAGTATTAGCATTGCACCCAAGCGGAAGATAAGACTTTGAAAAGAAAGTAATGACAGTGCGCCAAATATCTTTCTTAATAATATCCCAGCAGTGTTGGAAAAACTTTCCAGAGAAACCATCAGGTCCTGGCGAACTATTAGAGTCCATTTGAAAGACAGCAGCCGTGATCTCTTCTTCATTAGGAATGGCGGACAACATAGAGTTATTCTGATCCGACATAACATGGTCCAAAACCGCCTCAACATCCACAATATCCGCCTGGGAATGAGAATTCTCAGTGAAAAGATTAGTGAAAAAATCCACAATGTGATTCCCAATTCTATTCTGATCGACGTACGTATCCCCATCAATCATCAGGTGAGAAATGATGTGAGGTTTTTTCTTGTACCTGAGCATACTGTGGAAAAAGTTAGAATTTCGATCCCCATCTTGCAGCCAAGTTACACGACTTTTCTGTTGCAGCAGGGAGTTCTTCCGGGAAAGCGTAGCATTAATGCTAGCTTGTGCCACAATCTCTTTATCCAACAGCTCCTCGGTGTAGCCCTCAACAGCGATTTTCTCCTGAATCTCCGAAAGCTCTTGTTGTTTCTCCATAATCAGCGTATCCACATTGCCAAACGTGCTTTTATTCCAGTTGTGAATCTCCATTCTCAATCTCTTCAGCTTGGCCATAACAGTATAAATCGGGCAAGAGTTATTCACCGTCTTTGACCAAGAAGCCTTCACCAAATTCAAGAAGTCCGGGTGCAACGTCCACATATTTAGAAAATGGAAAAACCTCCTGCTGTTTGAAGGTGTCGACTGGCAGCACAACACAAGAGGAGAATGATCTGAAGTATTCCTTGGGAGTATCTGAGTGAAAGTCGTGTGCCAGTAATTAGCAAAACTGTCAGAGAAGAAAGCTCTATCCAGCTTGGATTCCACGTGGGAGGGCATGAAACGCCTTCCCGACCACGTGTATTTCAAACCAATTGTGGGCGACTCAATGCAACCCAAAGCATTAATAAAACTGCCAAATTCCTCACAAGCAGTGACATTAGGCCTGCAATTGCTGCTCCTTTCATGTGCTCCCTTAACAGCGTTGAAATCTCCCAGAACCACATAGTTGCTCACTACATGATTCAGGATATCAATCCAAAGAGAACGTCTCAACAAGTACGTTGAAGCACCATGCACAACTGCCACAGGAAAGGTCTTGTTCTGCCAGTCACAATCAATAATAACCACTTGATCCGAAGCAAAAATCACATTAATACGAACATCAGGCTGTGAAAAAATCCATATGTTAGAACACATATTAACACGCGAGTTTTGAAAACAAGAGATCAAATTGAGAGATTTCCAGAAACTGCTGGGAGTTTTATGAAAAGCTGCTTTGGGCTCAATGATACCCAGCAAAAGAGGCGAGAAGGAGCAACAGTGCTCCCTTAAAATAAGTTTACATTCATCCGTGATGCCGCGGATGTTCCAAACCAGAATATTCATAAGACCAATTAGTTTTTTGTGGCTAGGGATTCCTCCCTCTCCACTTCTTCAGCCCAAGTTTTCACTGCAACCTTTGTCATCATTTTGGCACTCGACGATCCATCATTAGTAATCACAAAATCACGGGGTGTTCCTCCAGCCTCCCAAACTTTGTAAAGTTGATCTTTGATAAGTTCCATCGATGCAGCATTTGGCTCAGCTCTCATTTGAGGTGGTCGTCTGAGACGACCTTTTATGTTATCTGTGGTCCAGTTTACGTTCGACTCTAGTTTGTCCCGGTGGTCTGCCTCTCTTTTTCGCAGTTTGCAAAGTCTCCTTATCCTTGCTGATCCCCTCTGCACTCTTATTTTGCACCAAGTTCACAACTCGGTGCACTTTAATTTCAGTCTCCTGCACTTTAATTTCAGTCTCCAACAAATTCTGCGCATTGGTCTCACTCAAGATTAAATCGGTCTGTACTTTCTCAGTAGCAGCAGCAGCTTCAACCCTTTGCGTTTCAAGCTGAGACTCCATCTCCCTTCCTGTGGCATCATCCATCAGATTATTCTGATGTTCGTCCATCAAGCAAGAGACATTAGAATCCTGCTCCATCTCTATAAGCTCAACATCTTCCTCTTCTGAAACCAACTCAGTTGGAGTGTTTTCCTGCTCTATTTGCTGTATATCTTTCTCACTAACAGGTTTAGTGATAGCTTCCAAGAGATTTGGCCCGGAAGGGTTCTGAGTATCCAACACATTAAACCTGTTTTCCGAAGCAACCTCTTTTTCTTTAGCGGGTTTGGATTGCCAGGTCGACCTCGGCTTCCTAAACTGGAAGCCCTCATCGCCCTTAGAATTTCTTTTTTCTGTGACAGCATCAACCACGTCCCCCTCCTTAGAATTCTCCAGCTGCTCAATCACTTTCCCCTCGCTACGTTTAAAACAATTATCCAAAGTATGACCCGTGATTTTGCATTTGGTGCAATAGTGTGGCAATTGTTCATATCCAATCTCAACATAAAATGATTGATCCGGACAATCAACATGTACCGAATCAGGTAAGGGAAGAGCCAGATCCACCTCTACTAGAACCCTAGCGAAGTGTCCAACATCCCCATCAGCTGTAACTCCATCCACTTTGATAGGTACTCCCACCGAGTTGCCAATACTTGATATGATCTCTTTAGTCCAATATTCAACGGGTAAATAGTAGATACGCATCCAGACTTGACAAATCGAAGAAATTTCTTTATACGGGTCAAAGTTTCTCACCCAATCTCGTAGCCTGAGCGTGCCCGAGGCCAGATTCCAAGAGCTCTTACGTTTAGCATTAAGTTTATCTTCAGCTGTAGTGAATTTAATAGTGTAGAATCCTTTACTCATTGGTATAAGTTTCCAATCCGACTTTGGCTGCCATAACATTTGTAGTTCTTTCTTCAAATCCGAAACCAACCTAGGTTTTTCTCCTTTGCGGAGGAGCACTCTCCCAATCAGCGCATGTTGGAATTGTTTTATGCGATCTTGATACATTGACTCTAGAATCTTGATGGAAATCACTTCGTTGCTAACGACCGGCTGAATAATGGCATAACGATGAACAAGCACATCAGGTTTTCTTGTAGACGTAGGTTTAATGATGTTCGCATAAGATATCTTCTGTGGGACAGCCTGGTCCTTCATAATTTGATGTTCACCATCTCCTTCAGATCTACTCTTCGGCGATAGATTTGCACGGGCTGCCGAGGTTTCAACATCCATCTGGGGCATCTTTGTAGTTGTATCCGAAACCCTAGTCGAGTTAGTAATATCCAACGTCCTACTATCAATAGGCGCATGCGAGTGCGATGAAAAATTGCTTGAAACCACTGGGAGATTCAGTCTTGAGTTATCAGAAGTTGGCGGTGCGGCCGCCGGCTGGTTTTTCACCGGCGAAATCATTGAATGAAAACACTAGGGTTTTCGAAAACTTGGGAGAGAAGACATCCGCTTTTTTCCAAGATTCATTCCATTTCCAAAATCATCACCAATTTTATTAAATCCCGTGCCCAAGCAAATTGCCATAATCTTGGCGGACGGAGGGAGTATTATTTTATATTGGGGCTATACTGAGTAAAAAGAAAGTTATGAATGGAATTACCCCAAACGCTAATCAACAACAAAAAGAAAACCCATTTTATTTTAGAAAAGCCCAAGCCCATCGAATTGATAAAGGATAAATGAAGAACTTTCATGAAGTTCGTCCTTCAATGTTTGCTCCTGTCAGCCCGCCTTAACTCATTAAGGATAGTTAAGCCGAGTCATCTACGATTAGGGATGGGATTAAAGAATAAGGGGAAGGAAGCGGCGTTGTTTGGAACCGTAAAAACATACTTAACTCGAGAAAACTCATCATATTTAACTCATGATATAAACATTATCTACAAAAGAATACATAAAATAACTTAACTAATATAATTAATTCAAGTTATACATCTCTTGAAACCATTTTTTTAAGACTCAAAGTATGACATAACATAACATCAAACGCGTTTTTGCAGTGGAAAGTAGCCAGACATATGTATGAAGACATATTCTAAACATGTTAATTTTATTTATTAATTAATAACAACCTTGGAGATTCCGCTCACTGCAGCACCATCACCACATCGGCTCAACTTGCACATTTAGAAAATATATACTGACTGAGTTAATTAATGAAAAAGATAAAACTAAAAATATATTAATTCAATCATTTAGAGTTAAAATAACTCTAACAAGGTTGTTCATTTGCTAAGAATCGTTGGTGGAAGTCAATGTAGGTCGACCATAGTTTTGCAGCATGCATGGAAGGGGACATTAGTTGTTTTCAGATTGAATTTATGTAATCACATGTCCACATTGAGAAGAGACATTACCTCTAGTGATCCTCCGATGTATTTAAGAAAATAATGAGAAATTCCTAGGAACTCCAGCACACCGACACACCTGTAATTGTGTTCATCATCAAATATGGATAAAGTAAAATATTCTCGTTGACTACAACAATGCATTGCATAGTTTCTGATTAGAAATTCTATCGTAGTGTAATGGAAGAGGTCAGGGGTGATTTCAGGGTGCCTGTTTCTAAAGACATGTCCGAGGGGTCTCAATTCTTTTTTTTTTTTGGATAAATTGAATAAATAAATAAATAAAATTTAGAAACCGTGCGACGAAGGACTCGAACTCAGGACCTCAAGTTTTAGGCATTAACCTACTACATCTAGGCCAACAAAATAGTGAAGTGTCATACATTTCTCCCTAAAAGAAGCTATACCTTTGGTAAGACTACCAACAACGTAAGGTTCATCTAAAGTTTGTAGATAACATTTATTCTTCATTATTTTGGGCCCCCAAAACTTTACAATCCAATAGTCTTTCCTAAACAATCATTATTCACTTAATCAGAACTATCATAAATTCTACTGAAAATTACAAATTATGCGAAAACATGCAAGCACTACAAAAAACACGCGATTTAACGGTGGAAAATAGCGACGACAATTCAGGCGCCCTTTCTCAGTCACCGGCCAATTACCGACGGCGAAACCGCCGCCGCTAACTAGCGGCGGTGACGTCGTCAGTAACTATATTATGAACATTATCCATTTAAGTTTATAACATTACTGACGGCATTTTACCGTCGCTAACTAGCGACGGGAACTGCCGTCGGTAATGTTATAAAATTAGGGCGTACAGACACATTTTTTTTCCACTTTGCACCGCACACACTCTTTCCCCCCCCTCCCCCCACAGACCTCACCCGCCCCCTGTGCTACTGTTGCTTCTCCGGTCGCCACCCGCCGCCGTGCCCAGGTATTTCTCTCTCTCTCTCTCTCTATCTCATTTTAATTATATATATAATTATTTAATTTTCACTAATTTTCGTCGTAGTTCGACGACCCCGTTACGCCGCCTTCTTCACGACACCCCACCGGAAACCACCACCGTACGCTTTTTGTTTCTCTTATTTATTTATTTAATTATTTATGAATTTATTTATGTATTTATGTTAATTAGATAAATTTATTTGTTAGATCTAGTTAATTAATTATGAAGAATTAATGATTAAGTTTGTTAGTTTATAATAAATTATGAAGCATGATTAATTTTAAATTATTAGTGTAATTTATTAAATACTAAGCATGATTAATTTTAATCAATTAGTTTAAGTTGTTAGTTAATATATAATGAAATGTGTAATTAGTTTAATCAATTAGTTTAAGTTGTTAGTTTAAGTTGTTTGTTAGAATAATTTATATATGTTGGATAATTTTGTTAAATTAAATGTTATGTGCTATGTGTTTATGAAATGTTATGTTATTATATATTGTGGGATAGATTTAATCAATTTTTTAAGGATCTTCTCCCTTTGGGATAGAAATTGATTATTTCTTAAGGATCTTCTCCCAACAAATGATTGTGTTTAATTTAATTACCCTGGTTTTTATTGGTTTTATATGTATTGTATTATTTCTTCGACATTGGGGGGCTGGGTAGACCTAGTATAGGCTTAGTAAATTATAACCACTATGGTCACTATAGCTAGGGGTGAGCAAAAAATCCGAAACCGAATAACCGAACCGATCCAAACCGAAATTTTAAAATATGGTTCGGTTTTTTCGGTTAGGTTCGGTTTTTTTTTCATAAAATTTCAGTTTTTCGGTTCGGTTCGGATTTTTTAAAACCGAACAAAACCGAAAAACCGAATTATATTTATAATATATATATATATATATATATATATATATATATATAATATTTTAATTATAGTTTTATAATGTCTAACTTCTAATATTTTTTTAATTTATAGTTTTTTTTTTTGGAATTTTCAGTTTTTTTTTTTAAATTTCGATTTTTTCGGTTTTTTTTTCCCGAAAATTTCTGTTTTTCGGTTTTCTTCGGATTAATTCGGTTTTTCGGTTCGGTTTGGTTTTAATTATAAAAAAAATTTGGTTAATTCGGTTCGGTTTGTTCAGTTAATTCAGTTCGGTTCGTTTTTTTTTAAAACCGAACTAAAATATGGTTTGGTTTGGTTTTAGCAAAAACCGAACCATATAACCGAATGCTCACCCCTAACTATAGCTGCTGGTAGAGTCGAGCAATTGGTAGTTAGGATAGTGGGGTTATGCTGTCGAAATTTTGTTAGATTTCAAGTAATTTATTATATTTTATTTTTTTTTTTTCAATTAGAATTTGCAAGAATGAGTGATAATCGTATGTGGATGTATGCGAGATACAATGATCGTACTGCATTTGAAACGGGACTTGAGACTTTCCTTGAGTTCACGAGAAATCAAACGGCGTACACAGATGGAGAAGGTAACATTTAGGGCTGTAAACGAGCCGAGCCGAGCCGAATACTAGTAGGCTCGAGCTCGACTCGTTTAAATATTTGGGTGTTCGAGCTCGGCTCGAGATCGATTCGAACTTTTATCTTGATGATCGAGCTCGGCTTGTCATCCACTTACTAAGCTCGGGCTCGGTTCGAGTTCGGCTCGTTAGATATTCGTATATATGGTGTTTAAGCTCGAATTTGTTATAAATTTAAGAAAATCTTTTTAATTAATATGTTACACGAGTTCGAGCTCGAGTTCGACTCGTTTAAGGCTCGTGTACTAACTCGATGGAAGGCTCGACTGAAGGTTCGTGAACAGGCTCGCGAACATGTTCGCGAACAATCAAATTCGAACATGTTCACGAGCTCAACGAGCCGAGCACTGTCAAGCTCGAGCTCAGCTCGATAAAAATTTTGAGCTCGAAATTAGGCTTGAGCTCGGCTCGTTTATTATCGAATCGAGCTCCAAACGAGCTTTTTTTTAGCCAAATCTCGAATAGCTTGCGAGTAGCTCTGTTCATTTACAGCCCTAGTAACATTAGGTGCCCGTGTAAGAAGTGCAAGAATCAAGCGTATTTAGATGTACCTACGGTCAGAAAACATTTAGTAGGCGTGGATTTGTCCTGAATTACACAATTGGGTTTCTCACGGGGAAGCACCGCTGTATATGCCGACAGAACATGCTATAATGGATGAGGATGATGGATCATACAATAACTACGAAAGGATGGTGCATGACCATGCTGGACCTAGTAATTACCAAGATCCTCCAAATCTAGAGCAGCCGCCCAATAATGACGCTCAGCAGATTTATAACATGTTGGATGCAGCGGATACTCCATTGTACGTAGGATGTGACACGTACACACAATTAAGCTGGATGACTCAATTCATGATGGACCCACATGTCAGAGAGGACTTACAATCAGATGTCTTCGATGATGAAAGTTGCTTTACCACAGGGTAACAACTGTCCAGAAGACTTCTATAGTACGAAAAGAAATATGCGCGGTTTGGGTTTACCAGTAGAGAAGATTGATTATTGTGTTAATAACTGCATGTTGTATTGGGGGAAAACTAGTGAGCTACATAGTTGTATGTTCTGTGACCAATCACGATATAAGGAAAACTTGCGTGCATATGGAAGCCGCCGAAAGAAACAGGTGCCCGCCAAACAGATGCACTATTTTCCCTTGACGCCCCGATTGCAGAGATTGTTTGCATCTCCCGTAACTGCTGAAATTATGCGTTGGCATGCGACCTCAACAGACGATGGGATCATGCGCCACCCAGCCGACTCTCCGACATGGAAACACTTGAATTCAGTCTTTTCTGGATTCGCCGAGGAGATCAGAAATGTGAGATTGGAACTCTCTATAGATGGTTGTGCCCCATTTGCACAATCAGGGCGTCAATATTCTTCTTGACCAGTTATTGTCACGCCGTATAACTTGCCTCCGTGGTTGTGCATGAAAGAACAATTCATGTTCCTCACAGTCCTCGTGCCTGGGCCATCTAACCCAAAGATGATGTTGGACGTTTTCTTACAGCCACTGATACAAGCGTTGAAATCTCTGTGGGAGGTTGGTGTGAACACTTACGACATATCGTTGAAGCAAAATTTTCAGATGCGGGCAGCTCTTATATGGACTATCAGTGATTTTTTCAGCCTACGCTATGTTGTCTGGGTGGAGTACAGCTGGGAAATTGGCATGTCCACACTGCATGGAGAATACAGAAGCATTCACTTTACCGAGGAATGGAAAACAATCGTGGTTTGATAATCATCGGAAGTTCTTACCTCCTAACCATGTGTTTAGGAGAAACAAAACTTCATTCTTGAAGAATAAGACCTGCAATGTGGGCCCACTAGAACAAAGATTAGGAATAGAAATTTTGAATCAAATTGAAGGGTTGGGCTTCTTGAAGGTTACCGAAGACTTCGATGGCAGGAACGCTCAACTCGCAAAATATCAACATGTGGGGTGGAAGAAGAAAAACATATTTTGGGATCTATCCTATTGGAGACATCTTTTGATTCGACATAATCTGGATGTCATGCACATTGAGAAATATGTGTTTGATAACGTGTTTGGGAGGCAATTACAGAGTTAAGTTTCTTCTTCAGAGAATTAACATCCCGCAACGTGTCCATATATGATATGGGAATACTTAGTGAGAAGATAGTTGTTACTCTTTGCAAACTTGAGCGTATCTTCCCTCCTAGTTTATTTGATTCAATGGAGCACCTACCAGTTCATTTGACAGATGAGGGACGATTGGCTGGTCCAGTGCAATATCGGTGGATGTATCATTTTGAACGATATTTGAGGACATTGAAAAACCATATAAAAAACAAAGCCAAGGTTGAGGGGTCCATCTCCAATGCATATTTACTTGCAAAAGTATCAACCTTATCTTCTTTTACTTTGAAGATCAAATATCTACAAAGTGGACAACTTTGCCTCGCAATATTGGTATGCATGTTGCTGAAAATGATGATCCTCTTTGTCTCGCCATATTCAAACCAATTGGGCGTTCAATTGGCCGACGGACAAAGAGATACATGGATGAGCGCGAATACATTGCTGCACACTTGTATATTTTGAGCAATTGTGCAGAGGTTGCAGAGACATATAGCAAGTGAGTATTCTCGTTCAATTTATGTATAAGAAGTATTCATCATACATAGATAGTAACATATAATTTTTTCTTTGTATCCAAGTATCTTCGAGGAGGAAAAGCGATATGCAAATCCTTACATGACCGATGCAGAGTTCGAGGTCGCGTTTGACAATGAGTTTATTGTGTGGTTTAACCATTACGTAAGAGACGATATATTTATGTTAAACATACGTTTACTTACTCTAAAATTGGCTTGCAAACTTAAATTATTGTGTGTAACAGGTTTGTCGTCCTTGTAACGACGAGTTGAACATATGTATTAAGTCGCTTGCAGCTGGACCATTAAGGGAGATTGAAACATACACCGACTATTTCGTGAATGGCTATAGATTTCACACGACTGATCATGATAGAGAGAGTGCGACTATGAACAGTGGCGTTTGCATAAAAAGGCTCGATCTACGGTAGTGATAGAGATGTGCTAGACTTTTATGGGCGTCTGCAAGAGGTTTGCGTGCTGGAGTATCCAGGGTATCTAATTAAGAAGACAGTCTTGTTCAAATGTGAATGATTTGACTTGTCGGCTCAAGGAACTTCTATTGATACAGACTTCAAGTTGGTTTCAGTGAACCACACAAGAAGATATAAGAAGTATGATCCCTTTATTTTGGCGAGTCAGGCAGTTCATATGTTTTACTGCCCCTATCCCAATACGAACCAATCAAAGAAAAATTGGTGGTCAGCATGCAAAGTCAACGCAAGATCAAATGTTGAAGTATCTATTGCAGCATCTACATCAACGTTAGATCAACCATTTCAAGAAGAAGTGGTTACTATTATGTCTACCCACACAAATGTTAAAATGTTTGATATTAAATTAATTCTCTTTCTTTCAACAGAAAGAGTTTTCTTGACAGACCGGGGATGAGCATGACGTGAGGGCCATATGGGAGCGAAACGCCCGCAAAATGTACTCCGACATGATGAGCGACTACAAGAAAGAGCTCAGGGTGTGTACCCAGCCAGGGAGAGAGATGTCTAGACCCGCCTGGATGACTCCCGATTTCTGGACTGGACTCCAGCTATACTGGCAGAGTCCCGAGGTTCAGGCTGTTTCTACACGAGCACGTGCCAACCGGATGTCCGAGCCCGATGGGGAGGGTACAAGGATCAGTAGGCACGTGGGTGGGTCTCAGTCGACACGTATCCTGCAGCAGCATATGGTTAGTAATTAACAAATAATTAAGTTCATAAGTATATGTATATATATATATATAAATATAAGTATATATATATATAATATCTTGACTAATATAACTTATTTATCTTATATAAATGCATGAACAGAGCTTGAAGCCTGATTTCCCCCAGGATGCGCCGAACTATGCCACCTTCCTCCGCCTCCACGTGTACATCGACGGAAGTTATACGTCGGAGAGAGATGAAAGAATTGATGTAAGTGTTTAAGTTTATTCAAATATTTAGTGAATGTATTTATTTTCTAACAATTATGCATTGTTATGTATGAATTAGCACGAGGTTCATCGACTTGCTGCTGCCACAGGATGAGAGCACCGGCTAGATGATGTGTATTGGAAGTGGTACAGCCAGACAGATCACGGATCTATGGCGTCGGGAGGTGCCGGGTAGAGCCAGGCTAGTAGGGGGTCTATCTGCAGCACAGGCACTTCTGCAGTGAATTAGCAGCTTTATGAGACACGGATCTCCACGCTGGAGGAGCGCACTGCAGCAGCAAGAACAAGAGCGGGTTGCAGAAAGGTTGTAATAGAGGCACGATTGGCTGCAGAGCAAGCAGGAACGGCAAGCCCTCATGGAGCGCTTTGCCCAAATGGAGCAGTTAATGAGGATGTATGGTGGTCAGCGAGCTCCATCCCCTGATGATGATGATGCTTGCTTAGGTCTCTCCCTGATGATGATGATGCTAGACTTTCATATTTATGTTTTCAAACAAAATTACATTTGCACTTTATTTTCAAATTATGTTTTATTGAACTATATATTTAAAGTGTTTTAGTAAAACTATGATGTGTTATATATTTATGGCAATGATGATGATGATTGCATTTAACGTAAATAAATAAATTCAAATCACATTACAATAACCAAATTAAAACAACTTTTCGGTGTATTAATGTTATAAAAAAATTAATTAATAATTAAATATTTACCGACGATAAAAATAAGGACGAAAGAACTCGATCAGTCATTAACAACATCTTTCAGGTATTATCTCCACAATTCTAAGATTATGAATATATATATAGAGTGGTATATAGCCTTTAAATGAATTATAGGTATGATATCTCCATATACGAGTGTTCTGTATTGGTGACCCTACTCGAAAAGAATTTCCACCCCAAGCTTAAGCCGGTGTATTGACACAGCAGCAAGGCAAGATGGGTGACCCACTGGAAGTTGGTGGGTGATCGACTCGGAAGTTCGGCCTAACTTATCAATACAGTATAAATACGGAAAAAATTATAGAAATACAATAAACAAATATAAATAAATAACTAGAATAAATAAAATAAATTAATAGGTTTGTGCTTTTATAAGCTTCAGGGGTTATTCTGCAATATTCATTAAGTTGAAGGACTCTCTAGCAAATAGGCATAATAGTTAGTTATTTCTCAGCTAACTGAAGCAGCGGCCGTTTTGCGAGAGGATTTGCAGAAGATCAGATTGATGTATAAAGGCATTCTCTTATTGTATTCCTTAGTTTGCAGTGTGTATTTTCTTCTTCTGATTTACTTTTACGATATTGAGTTGAGTGGAAAGATTTGGAGAGGTGCTAAGTATAGCTGCTGTAAATTGAAGCTTGAAGCTTCTTCTCTGTACTCTTCCGATTCTTGATAGTGAAAGTGTTCATCTCCTTGTCCGTGGATGTAGGCCTTCGTGGCTGAACCACGTAAAGAATCTGTGTCATTGTTTTACTTTGATTTTACGAATTGATTCAACAATTGGCGTCGTCCGTCGGAATCGAACCCACGACGATCATCGCTTGAAGCTGAGTTGGTCAGATTTTTTCAATCGGTAAATAGATCTAACCGATTCGATTGTTTGAAGGAGATGAATCCATCCAAGATTGAGATGGATAAATTTACCGGGAAAAACGATTTCTCGCTGTGGAAGATTAAGATGCACGCGATGTTGGTGCAGCAGGGACTTGCACAAGCTATCGATGGAGATCAGAAAAAGGAGAAAGATGATGATGCATCTGCCTCAAAGATGAGCAAGGGCGAGATAGATCAAAGGGCGCGTAGCTTGATAATTCTCAGTCTTGGAGATAAGGTTCTTCGCGAAGTAGCGAAGGAGAAAACAGCTGCACAACTTTGGTCAAAATTGGAGTCATTATATATGACCAAGTCCCTCGCAAACAGGCTATATCTGAAGCAGAAGCTGTACTCTCTCAAGTTTTCTGAAGAAAAATCGATAGAAGATCAAATGGAAGAATTCACAAAGTCCATAGATGATCTGGAAAGTATAGATGCACAACTGGCAGATGAAGATAAGGCAATCCTTTTGCTAAATGCACTCCCTAGAAGCTATGAACATTTGAAGGATGCCATAGTCTTTGGGAGAGAAGGATCAATCTCTCTTGAAGAGGTTCAAACTGCTCTGCGTGCTAAAGAACTCCAAAAACAAAACGATGGGAAACAAGAAGCTTATTCAGAAAGCTTAAACATCAAGAAGTACAAAGGGAAAGGCAAGAAGTCAACTGATGATTCAAAGAAGAAAAAGAAGGGAAAAAGGAATCTGGGAAAGAAGCAAAGAAATGTTTTGAATGTCAGAAAACAGGTCACTTGAAGAAGAACTGCTATATCTGGAAAAGGAAACAACAGGAACAGAAAGGAGCAATTCAAAACAATGCTGATAATGTTCAAGAAACAGTAGATGCTGAAGCCTTGAACGTTTCTCAAGATGACCCTCAATTCAAATGGATCATGGACTCAGCT